>NC_140990.1:63623859-64074366 GCF_052327205.1 Somniosus microcephalus | reverse complement strand
CTCTCCCCTCCCTCCCCCTCTCTCTCTCCCCTCCCTCCCCCTCTCTCTCTCCCCCTCCCTCCCCCCTCTCTCTCCCTCCCTCCCCCTCTCTCTCTCCCCCTCCCTCCCCCTCTCCCTCCCCCTCTCCCTCCCCCTCCCTCTCCCCCTCTCACTCCCCCCTCCCCCTCTCTCTCTCCACCCCTCCCCCTCTCTCTCCCCCCTCCCCCTCTCTCTCCCCCCTCTCTCTCCCCCCTCCCCCTCTCTCTCCAACTCTCTCTCCCCCCTCCCCCTCTCTCCCTCCCCCCCTCCCCCTCTCTCTCCCCCTCCCCCTCTCTCTTTCCCCCCTCCCCCTCTCTCCCCTCTCTCTCTCTCCCCCTCTCGCCCCTCTCTCTCCCCCTCTCTCTCCCCCTCCTCCCCCTCTCTCTCTCTCCCCCCCTCTCTCCCTCCCCCCCCTCTCTCTCTCTCTCTCCCCCTCTCTCTCTCTCTCTCTCTCCCCCCCTCCCTCTTCACCCCCCCTTCTCCCTCCTCCCACTCCCCCCTTCCCTCCCCACCTTCCTCCCCCTTCCTCCCCCTTCCCCTTCCTCCCCCTTCCACCCAGTCGCGCTCTCTCTTCCCCCCAGTCTCTCTCTCTTCCCCCCAGTCTCGCGCTCTCTCTTCCCCCCAGTCTCTCGCTCTCTCTCTTCCCCCCAGTCTCTCGCTCTCTCTCTTCCCCCCAGTCTCTCGCTCTCTCTCTTCCCCCCAGTCTCTTGCTCTCTCTTCCCCCCAGTCTCTCGCTCTCTCTCTTCCCCCCAGTCTCTCGCTCTCTCTCTTCCCCCCCAGTCTCTCGCTCTCTCTCTTCCCCCCAGTCTCTCGCTCTCTCTCTTCCCCCCGTCTCTCGCTCTCTCTCTTCCCCCCAGTCTCTCGCTCTCTCAATTCAATTCAATTCAATTCAAATCGCTTTATTGGCATGACAAGCTACATCTTATGTTGCCAAAGCATCGAAAAACATTTATGGTTGAACACATAAACACAGATCTATCCATACAGTGTATAAACAGATATATCCCTGAGTGTATAAATATACATCCATATAATTTGTATATACTCTTTGCTTAGATTTACTGGTTGTCCCTCTGTTTATGGCAAGCTGTAACATAATGTGCCGCTAAGGTTACATAATTTCTCTCTTCCCCTAGTAGGTATGGGAGTTTTGGGTCGTCGTTCAAGTTTCTGAATTCCGGGCATATTTTTTGTGAATTTTGGGTAGAAATTCTCCCTTATGCCCTGATATTTTCTACAAGCTGTGAGGAAGTGCATCTCTGTCTCTACCACTCCCTGGCTGCAGTGAGAGCATATCCTGTCCTCTCTTGGTACCGGGTCTGCCTGTGTCTACCTTTTTCGATGGCCAGGCTATGTTCACTAAGTCTGTACATTGTCAAGGTTTTTCTCAGTTTGCTATCCTTTACCATGGTCAGGTAATCAGCCATCTTGTATTGTCTGTTTAGGGCCAAGTAGCAATTGAGTTTGTTTTGGGTTTTTGTTGTTTCTGCCCAATATGACAGATATTTTTCCTTTTGCTTAGTGACGATTGTGTTGGGTCAAATTCTTTGGGCTAGATTTTCAGTATAGGCAGTTTTGGGGCGCTAACCTTAGCGCCCGCCCGAAGTTAGCGCCCGCCCCAAAGTAGCGCCCCGTTGCCGGGAATTCAGTGGCTTCGCCCTAAGAGGTTGGTGGAGCGCTAAAAGAGGCGTTCCACTACTCTCTTTAGGCGCTAAGCCGGCGGTCCAGAGGGATAGCGCCCAGGCGGGGCGCAGCACGGGTGCGGTCATTTTTGCACTGACAGCAGACCCCGTGGTGCCGACCAGCTCTTAAAGGGGGAAGGGACGAATTGGTCTGCTGCCACGCCCTGCACACTGCAGCCTTGCAAAGAGGCCTCAACACTACTGCTCAGCCCCAGGGAGTCATGGCAACGCCAGAGAAGGCCCGTCAGCGTGCCCTGCGCTTCTCAGAGGGTGATCTGGACATCATGGTCACAGCTCTGGAGGTGAGGCGCAAGATCTTGTTTCCAGACAGTGGGAGGAATCCAACCCACCACGACTACACCAAAGCCTGGAAGCAGATCGCCCAGAGGGTGACGTTCACCGGCGAGGCCCCCAGGACCCACACACAATGCCGTAAGAAATACAACGATCTGACCAGGATTGTGAGGGTGAGTAGCCTTTCCAGTCTCCTCCTCATTCTTGCATGTACACCTGACATGATGGGCAAAGGGACCTGAAAGTCCTTTTGGCCAGCCCTCAGCCAGCAGCATTGGGACAGTCATGAGCATCAAATGGCCATTCGGCACTCTACACTTTGGCCAAGCTATTCCACCATGGGAGGCAGTGGACAGTACATCAGGGCTTCACTCTGTCCAAGCTATTCCACCATGGGAGGCAGTGCACACTACATCAGAGCTTCACTCTGTCCAAGCTATTCCACCATGGGAGGCAGTGCACACTACATCAGGGCTTCACTGCGCACTTACAGCCCGTCCTTTCTCTTGCAGGCTAAAGTAGCGTTTAATCACCAGGCCCGTGCCAGGGGTGGCCGCGCCAAGCTGCAGAAGCTCACTCAGCTGGAGGAGCGCGTGTGTGTGCTCATGGGAGCACGTGTGATTGTCCCCACAGCGTGCGGTGTATCCGACCCTCCACTGCCCGGCAATGGTAAGGACCTCGCCTTTTGGCCCTCTCGCGTCGCACTGGCCCATCCGAGCTACCTCCTTTGCCACTGTCCCAACAATGCGCTGAATCCCACCAGTCCTAACTCCCTCGCTGACGCCGTCTCCTCACTCTGAAGCTACTCTTGTGCATTCCTGCTTTCAGCTGGTGACGACCAGGACCCTGAGGCTGCCAGTGACAGCACCTCCAACCAGGAGAAGGAGGAGGAGCAAGCCGGACCTTCGGGGGAACAGTCACGTCCCGCAGGAGAGGAGGAAATGCTCGACACCTCCTCACTGGACGAGTGCCTGGAGGAACTGTCGCAGGGCAATGCAGCTTCTGGGACCAGTGGCGTCCAGCCACCCAGCAGCCGTGCGCGTGGCCCGCGGCCTTCCCCCCAAAGGGGGGAAGGATCAGAGGGGAGTGCTGCTGCTCGGCACACTCGCCGTCACCAACGCGGCAAGGGTCCCCTAGTTCGGCCCCCTCCTCCCCAGCGGGAGAGTCGCGACTCCAGTCCGGACACCTTCACTTCGGAGGAGGTGCGGAAGCTCGATCAGATGGCCGACGACTCGGACCGGTGCCACACGGAGCTCATGAGCGTGGTGGGGCGCATGCCTGAGGCCATCGAGTCGCTGGCGACCAGTGTGCGCGAGTTCGGGGCAGCAACTGCCGTGACTGGCCGCATGCTAACTGATGCCGTCAAGACCCTGGCGGATGTGATGCGCGCGCACACCAGGACCACAGGGCCACTCACTGCTGCCACACGCGCTGTCTCAGGCAGGCATCGCCAGGGCAGGCGCCGCGCTGGACCATCCCAGCAAGCCGGCCGTCGGCTGATTGCTGCGGATCCTGCAGTGCGGGCCCGGCCGAGTGCCACCGCGCCACAGCACCAGCCAGCGCATCCCAGATGCCTGCTGGCCCACATTGCGCCATCCGTCGCCGCCATTCCCCCTCTGGGCCGTCAAGGGCAAGCGGCTGCAGCTGATGGTGGCCAGGCTCAGGTGCGCCACTCAGGAGACGGCCCCTCGAGGCCCAAACGCCGTGTAGGCCGCCCCCCAGCGGCATCTGGCGGAAGGGCATCTGAGCCTCAGGCGCCTTCCCCCAGCCTCGCAGCAGCCACTGGGCAGAGCTTGCGAAGGAGCAGCAGGCAGGGCAGGGGAGGCAAAATGCTGGCCAAGGTCTCGCCCTCGCGGGCCACTCAGTAGAGGGTGTGGCCAGCTTTCCTTTAATATGGCGGTGGCCATCTTTATTTTGCCCATGGTTGTGCTTTTGGAGGGCTTTTTTTTTGCGTTAGGCCGACGTTGAGGCCCGGTTTCAATAAAGGTGGAGTGGCTCCTCCCCAGTTTGTGGGAGTGAGTCGTTTGTTGGGCTTTTTGTGGGGCCCGTTTATTGTTTTTGGGGATTCATGTGGGAAGGGCTTTTCATTTTTGTTTAATAAAAAATTATCTTTATTCATGCAGTCTCCATGGTTGTTCTTCTTAGTGTTTGTTGGCTTCGCCGGCTGAGGGCTTGCGGAGCGGCTGCATTCATCTTCCCTCATGGCCCCTGGCCATTCCCTGACAGGGGGCTTAGAAGTACCGTGTAATAAGGTGACGTCGTGCGGCCCTTGGCCCTGGTCGCTCCCTCCTGGGAACGTACTCCTGCTCCTCCTCCTCCTCCTCCTCCTCCTCCTCATGCTCCTCCTGCTCCTCCTCCTGAGGTGCTGGTCCAACGTCAGGTGGCAGTGCCTGAGTCCTGCGGATAGCCAGGTTGTGTAGCATGCAGCAAACCACCACAAATTGGGAGACCCGGTCCGGCGAATACTGGAGTGCTCCTCCGGAGCGATCAAGGCAGCGGAACCGCTGCTTGAGGACCCCAATAGTTAGCTCGATGATGTTGCGGGTGGTTTGATGGCTCTCGTTGTAGGCCTCTTCAGCAGCGGTCCTGGGCGCGCGGAGCGGGGTCATGAGCCAGGTGCACAAAGGATAGCCTTTGTCCCCGAGTAGCCATCCTCTTGGGGGAGGCTGTGCCTGGAACATGTCATGCACAGTACTCTGCCGCAGGATAAAGGCATCGTGGCTGCTGCCTGGGAAGCTGGCATTGACTGCCATGATGCGCTGCTTGTGGTCACAGACCAGCTGCACATTCAGAGAATGGTAGCCCTTCCTGTTGCGATACTGCTCGCCATGCTCCAGAGGGGCCCGCAAAGCCACATGCGTACAGTCAATGGCGCCCTGCACCAAGGGGAATTCCCCGAGTCTGGAAAATCCCAATGCGCGCTGATGCTGGCTCTCCAGGGCCATGGGGAAGGAGATGAATTGGCTTCTCCTTCTGAACAGTGCTTCGGTCACCTGGCGGATGCAGCGATGCGCGCCGTACTGGGAGATGTTTGCTATGTCCCCAGCAGCGTATTGGAAGGAGCCGGTGGCATAGAAGTTCAATGCCACTGTCACCTTCACTTCCACCGACAGAGACGTCCTGCACCTGAGCTTTGGCCGCAGATCTCGGCGAAGCAGGTGGCAGATCTCTGCAATCACCCCCTTCCGGAATCGGAGCCTTTTAACACATCGCGCGGCACTCATGTTTAGGTAGGAGCGCTGCTGGCGGTATAGCCTGACTGGGTAAGGCCTACGTGGCCGACGCCTGTAGCCCCCTCTGCCTCTAGCCAGGGCTGCCCCTCTCACAATGCGTCTGCGAGCCCTACGGACATGGAGCTGCAGCTCCGCGTTGGCACCCCATGCAACCCCCATCAAATCCTGGCAAACACTCTAATTTCCAAATGGCCACTTGCAGCGCTGTTGCCTGAGTCCAAAAATACCTGGCTCTTGCTGCTTGAAACCAGTTAGCTATCCTCCTTGTTGTGTCTCCAGAAATGCGTTGCACAAGACTGTTTTCTGAAATAATGGATGGCCTTTATACTGGAGAGGACGGTCCCTTTAATTAGCGCCCCCCGGGGCCCGCGCTGGTTGTGTTGCGTTCCTTTTTCCAAACGCTCCGGCCGCCCGCCGCACAATGGGGCGGTCCGACTGAAGTTTGCAATCGGGGCGGCCAAAGGGCGTTGCACGAGGATGTGACGTCATTTTCTGCGCGCGCATCCGGGCGGGCGCTAAACTTTGCGCCGGCGCTAACGGGCAACTTAATTTGGGGCGGGGCGCAAACTGCGCTGCGCCCGGGCGCTACACGCATAGCGCCCGGAAATCACTTCTCTTAAGGCGCTAACTGCTGGCGCAAGCAACTGAAAATCTAGCCCTTAGTGTTATGCTGTCACTGTCCTGGGGCTGGTTATTGTTAGTAGTGTTCGTAGTTACTTCACTGAGTCCTAGGACTAGTTGACTGAGGGTATTCTTCTTTATGGTCCTCTCTTGGCATTTCAGGGCTTCGTAATGATAGCAGTGGGGGTTGCTCATTTTTAAGTGTTTCCAAAATTTGGTGGCTCTTTTTTGGATAGTGATTATTAATGGATATTGGCCTAGTTCTGCTCTGCATGCATTGTTTATGATTTTCCTTTGAGTCCGGAGGATACTTTAACAGAATTCTGCATGTAGGATCTCAAATGGGTGTTTGTCCCATTTTGCAAATTCTTGTTGTGTTAGCGGTCCCCACACCTCACTGCCATAGAGTGCAATTGGTTCAATTACTGATTTAAAAATTTTGAGCCAAATGCTAATTGGGATTTCTATTTGGATTGATTTTTTAATGGCATAGAAAGCCCTTCTTGCTTTCTCTCTCAGTTCATTCACAGCCAGATGAAAATTTCCCGGAGAACTGATTTTTTAAGCCCAAGTATGTGTAGTTAGTGGTTTGTTCAATTTTAGTTGTTCCCAGTGTGAAATTTATTTTGGGTCCCTGATGTCTGGATCTTTGCTGGAACACAAGGACTTTGGTTTTTTGGGGGTTTATTGTCAGGGCCCAGGTCTGACAGAACGACTCCAGCAGATCCAGGTTCTGCTGTAGACCCTCCTTAGTTGGTGACAGCAGAACCAGGTCATCTGCATAGAGGAGGAATTTAACCTTGGATTCATATAGGGTGAGGCCGGGTGCTGTAGATTGTTCAAGTAGTTTTGCCAATTCATTTATGTAAGTATTAAAGAGTGTCGGTGAGATGGGCGAGCCCTGCGTCACACCACGCCCCTGTGGGAAGTATTTTGTTTGTTTGTCTCCAATTTTAACTGCACATTTATTGTTTGTATACATTGATTTAATTACATCATATGTTTTTCCCCCTACACCACTTTCGATAAGTTTCAGGAATAGACCGTCATGCTAGATGGAATCGAAAGCCTTCTGGAAATCTATAAAGCAGGCAAAAATTTTGCTTTTGTTTTGATGAACGTGTTTGTCAATTAGGGTCTGTAGGGTGAAGATATGATCTGATGTTCTATAGTTTGGTAGGAATCCAATTTGGCTTTTACTCAAGACATTGTGCTCCTCAAGGAAGTTTATAAGTCTTTTGTTTATGATACTACAGAATACCTTCCCCAGGTTACTGTTTACACAGATGCCTCGATAGTTATTTGGGTCAACTTTGTCCCCACTTTTGTATATGGGCGTTATGAGTCCTTTGTTCCAGATATCAGGGAAGTAACCGACACTCAGAACCAAGTTGAAGAGTTTTAGGATAGCCCGTTTCATTTTATCGTCCGTGTGTTTAATCATCTCGCTTAGTATGCCGTCTGCACCGCAAGCTTTTCCTGGTCGCAGGTCCTTGAGTTTTTCAAATAGCTCTTTTTCTGTTATTATGGAGTCTAGCGGGTTTTGGTTATCTTTTATGGCCATTTCGAGCTTTTCCAGTTTTTTGCATATTTGGTATTGCTCTGGGCTTAGTGTGTTTTTCTGGTATAATTTTTCAAAGTGGTTTTCCCATGTGTCTCCATTTTGAATGGCCAATTCGTCGTGTTGTTTTTTGTGTAGTGTATTCCAGTTGTCCCAGAAACAATTGGAATCAATGGATTCCTCAATGGAGCTGAGTGTATTCTTAATATACTGCTCTTTTTTGGTTCTGAGTGTGTTTCTGTATTGTGTTAGTGTCTGACAATAAGTAAGGCGTAATTCCTCGTTTTCTGACTGTCTGTGTTTTTGGTTTGATATTTTTCTAAGTTTTTTCCTCATGTTATGGCAATCTGGGTCAAACCATTTTTCATAGTTTTTTGTTTTGGGTTTGTTCTTGCGAACTTTCAAGTTTGACCTTGTTGCCAAATTATCAAAAATATTATTTAGGTTATTCACTGCCCGGTTTACGCCTTCTTTATTGTGAGTGTATATGTTTTCCAGAAAGGTGTCCAAGAGAGCTTGAGTTGATTGATTGCTAATTGCTTTCTGGTATTTTTCCATGCTGTTTTTGGCCCATCTGTAGGATTTTTTGGTGTTGTGCAGCTTACTGGGTTGTGTTTCTGTGTTGGTTGTTTCTGTCTTTTTAAGATACATAGTAATTTGACTGTGGTCTGACAGTGTTGTTTGTGGTT
Source organism: Somniosus microcephalus (assembly GCF_052327205.1). Taxonomy (NCBI): domain Eukaryota; kingdom Metazoa; phylum Chordata; class Chondrichthyes; order Squaliformes; family Somniosidae; genus Somniosus; species Somniosus microcephalus. Next base: position 64,066,268 of record NC_140990.1, on the reverse strand, counting down.
TGACTGTGAATGCTCTGAAAGAGGATGGGTCCAAATCCGTAATCATGTAGTCTACGGTGCTGCAGCCAAGAGGTGAGCAATAGGTCGATCTTCTTAGGAGGTTTCCCATGAACCTACCATTGACAATGTACAGACCCAGGCTTCGACAGAGCTGCAGGAGCTGTTTTCCGTTAGCATTTGTCTGTTTGTCGCAGTTATGCCTGTATGGATGGGAAGGGATATCGAAGTGGTTATTCCCGAATATGTAATTGTTTCCCTGATTATTGGTGAAGTCTGATTTTTCGCCAGTTCTTGAATTGAGGTCACCACAGATCAACACGTTCCCCTGGGCCTGGAATTGGATAATCTCCCTCTCAATGTTGGAGAAGGTGTCTTCTTTAAAGTACGGGGATTCCATTGGGGGGATATAGAGTGCGCAAATGAAAACATCTTGAGTGTTAGAGATAATGCCCCTCTCAATTTTGAGCCAGATGTGGTTTTTGCCCTTTTTTACAAATTTGATGCAATTCTTAAGCTCTGTTTTAAACCAAATCAGTATGCCTCCAGAGTCTCTGCCTTGGGTTACTCCTGGCAATTTATTGGAGGGGACCACCAGCTCTGTGTACCCATGGGGACGGCCAGTGTGTCCTTCTCCTCTACACCAAGTTTCCTGTAAAATGATAATATCCAGATCTTTAATTTCATCTATGAACTCTGGGGTCCTACTCTTCATGTCGAGCACAGAAGAGCGTAGACCTTGGATATTCCAGGTCGAAATATATAAGGACTTCATGTTAAGTTTGATCTTTTACTATGATAGGTTAAAGAATGATATGTGTTTGTCGTGTCTAAATGGGGGTAAAAAAAAACATTTCAATTGTCTATAAATGCTAATACTAATTGGTTACAACTCTTTCTAGTAACTAGTCCTTAATTTTTTTTCATTTTCTGATCCATAAGGCGGAAGTAGATGCTGCTGCACGTCTGCATAATGTCTCTTAATGGATTGTCTCTGCCTGAGGTATTGCGTACGCCCTGTGCATCTCTCCCTCTGTCTGGCTGGGGGCGGTCCTGTTCCCCTGTAGGACAGGAGTGGTGCAGGTCCGACATTGTTGTTGTGCATGGGGATCCTTCTCTGGTCCCGGTTGGTGTGGTGGTGGTCTCTGTAGTAGTCCTGGTATGTACCCCGCTGATCTCTGGTGGTCGGTGGGGGGGGTCCTCCTGGAGTCTGGGTATGGACCCGGTTAAAAGCGACGTCCTTCAGGGCTTTAGCAAAGATCGATATTCATTTCCTGTGGCTATGGACGCGGTCATGAAGACATTCCACATCGAGGGTGGGGTGTTGGGCCAGGTGCACGTTGTGTTTTAATTCACAGTCTCTTGCTATGCTGGCATTTATCTCATGGATTGTTTTGTTGTTAAAGTCTGTTCTTGGCAATAGTGTGGAAACAGTGATTCTAGTGTTTGGGAATGTATTGCTTGCCTTCTCAATCACTGATCTGAGCGATGTTGCTACCCTTTTCTGCTGGGCCTTTAGGTCATTTGTGCCAGTGTGTATTATTATGTGTTGGGGGGGAGCCTAATCGGGTTTTGGTCAGCCATGCCAGGGCTCTGTCTGTTGTTGGGCACCGGATCTTTTTTACTATATGTCTAGGGAAGAGCTTTTTCTCCCATAGAAATTTCCTATTTGAGTCTATGAGTATTACGATGTCAGCCTTGTTGGTGTTTACTGGCTGGTGGCTTTCGCCTAGACTCATAGGTTGTGTGTTGGACTGGGGTGGTCATGTCTGGTGTGTGCGCTCCTCTTGTGAGCGGCTCGCTTGTGGTTCCACAGTGGTGGGGGAAGACTGAGCTTCAGTATGCTGGTCGGTCTGTGTGGCACCCCCTGTATTGTGTGTCTGCTGCTGTTGTTCAGTGTGGGAGTGCAGCTGTTCATTCGGGCTCTGTATTGTCTTATCTCTAGCCTCTGGCTGCTGGGCTAGTGGTGCTATCTCTCCCCTATGGCTCTCTTTGTTTTTCTGCAGCTCTTTCACCTGACTCCCAAGTAAATTCAGCTCTCTCCTGTATCTCTCCCTCTCTTGCTTTTGTTCATGTTTCAGTTTAAGGACCTCCTCTCTAAGTTCAACCAGCTCTGTCTCCAACTGGTTAAATTTATCCTTTAGTTGTATCTGGCTGTGGGATCCCAGGGTGTGTGTCCGGTCGGAGCTGGAGGGCTCACTCACTTCCTGGCTAGGCTGCTCTTCTCTTGGTGAGCTGGAAGTGGTAGGGGGAGTATGTGTGGCTTCTGTTGAATCCATGTGTTAATGGAGACATGGAATGCAGGAGTTGATTTAACAAGTGTTTACTGAACAAAGTCTGGAGGTGAACTAACTATACAAGACGCTATACAGGCTTATATACCCGAGTGGCCACTACCGGTACTACAGTACACAGGAGCCTCAAAAAAAACATAGTTCCTCTTAAAGGTACATACACTACAATTCCTCCCCTTTTAGATAAATAGTACATAACATTTTAAGTAATCATTAAATAACATTTTTACAAGAACAGTAATCTGCACATTTGCTGAAGTTAATCAATTACAAATTCAGTCTCTCTGGAGGCTTCCTGACTCGGTCCGGATAACACCTCGATGGTGTAGTAGGTTCTTTTGGCAAGGTCGATTCGGCTTGAATGCCAGTGTCGGGTTCATCTGGTTCTAGTATCACCGGATCGGAGGTAGATACTATGGGTATCTCTGCTTCATCACTAGGCGTATAGAGTTGTGGTGTAAGTTGTCCCTTTTCGGAGGACTCTATGATCTGGTCAGCATGGCGCCTTATTATGCTTTCTCCAATGTCCACGGTATACATCAGCGGTCCTAGTTGTGTGCAAATAGTTCCAGGCTGCCATTTCTCGGTACGGTAGTCCCAGGCCAAAACTTGTTGACCTATCTGGAAGGTTCTAGTTGGCCTTTCATTCATGCTTTGAAATTGTCGGTTCTCTACGTCCCTTCTGACGTTTGGCTTGATCAAATCTAGCCGGCATCTTAGTCTTCTATTGAAAAACATCATGGCGGGGGTTTGGTTTGTAACCACATGTGTTGCATTCCTGTACGCAAACAAGAAGTTATCTACCTTATGTTGTAGATTTATGTCTTCATTACCCATGGCCTTTATGCCTTCTTGAAGGTCTGGACAAACCTTTCAGCTAATCCATTGGTGGCGGGATGGTATGGGGCGGACGTGTAGTGCTTAACCCCATTGTTTTTTTAAGTACTTCCTGAATTCTTCAGATACAAATTGCGGTCCATTATCAGAACAGATCTGTTCGGGCAGCCCATTCCTGGCGAATATGGTCCTTAATACTGTGATGGTTTTTTCCGAGGTGGTGGAGGACATCTTTATTACCTCCGGCCGCTTGGAGTGTGCATCCACCGTGATTAAGAACATTGGCCTAGAAATTCACTAGCCTTAGCGCCGCTTTTGAGGCACTAGAGGGACTAGCGCCAGAGTTATGGCCATTTGAAAAATTGAGTGGGGCCCTAAAGCGGCGTTGCAACGGTAGCGCTGCGCCGGCACCGATGACGTCATCGGTGTGCGCAGCGTCCCGGTTGCCGTGGTAACCCGCCCGAACTCCGAAATTGAGTTCTGGCCGCCTCGCCCGTGGCAGCCGCAAGCAACGTTCTGTAAAAGGTGCCTTGCTGAAGTTAGCGCCGGCGCATTAAGGTCGCGCGGCGGCCGGCCGCTTCCCCGGCGGCCGCCTGCCCGCACCTCCCTCCCCGGACTCCTCCAAGACCCCCCCGCGGCACAGATGCATGTGGGCCGCGAGCCCGGCACTTCTCCGAGGTGCTGGGCTCATTTTTATTCAGCCGTCAACGGCCAGCGGTCGGGTGCAGGCAGCTCCTCCTTAACGGAAGGAGGAGGCCTGCACTTCCCCAGCCTGCCGCACCGCATCGGGCGCCGCAGCGCTGGAACAGCGCCGCAATGGGGCAGGTAGCGCCCATTGGGAGGCGCTGAAACCCTCCAGTAGCGCCGGCAGCCATTTGGGCGCGGCGCTACTGAATTTTTGGCGCTCGCAGGGGGACTTAGCGCCGGCACTAACTTCCGGCGCTAAAGCCCTGGCTGCGCCAAAACCCAATTTCTAGGCCACTGAGTCCATAAATGGACCAGCAAAGTCGATATGTACCCTTTGCCATGGAGATGAGGGCCACTCCCATGGATGTAGAGGGGCTTGTGGTGGGGCGTTTTGGACCTTCTGGCATCCTAGACAGCTCTTGGTCATTTCTTCGATGTCTCCATCGATACCTGGCCACCACACAAACGCTCTGGCTAAGTTCTTCATTTTCACTCCACCCAGATGCCCCTCGTGAAGCTCCTTTAGCACTTTATCCTGGAGTTTGGGTGGAATTACCACTCTGGATCCACACATCAAGGTTCCTCAGCACACTGACAGCTGTTCTCTTCTTTGTGAGAATGCTGGAAACAGTGGTTCGCCATGTGCTGGCCATCCCTTCACCGTTAAATCGTAGACTCGTGAGGGAGTCGGGTCATTTCTCGTTTCCTTTTCAATGGTAGAATTTGTCACTGGTAGACATTCCACTATGGTCGAGTGGAACATCTCCACTGGGTCCACTGTAGGCGCCTCTTCTACCATTGGCAACGGTAGGCGCGATAACCCGTCAGCATTCCCATGCTGTTTTGTTCCTTTGTATTCTATGTCATATTGGTGTGCCCCGAGGAAAAGGGACCACCTCTGTAGCCTTTGCGCTGTCATAATGGGAACGCCCTTTTTAGGGTTGAATATGGAGACGAGGGGTTGATGGTCAGTCAACAAGGTAAATTTTTGTCCGTGTAGGTAATGGTTGAATTTCTTCCCCCCGCCCCCCGCCACATGAGTGCCTCCCTGTCAATCTGGGCATAGTTACGCTCAGCTGAGTTCAATGAGCGTGACGCAAAAGCTATCGGCCACTCCGAGCCATCAGGGAATCTATGCGATAATACCGCTCCCACGCCGTAAGGGGATGCATCGCACGCCAGTCTGATTGGCAGTGATGGGTTGTAATGAGCCAACACTTCCTTGGACATGATCAAGCCTTTGCATTTATGGAAGGCACGTTTACAGTCTACGCTCCATTTCCAAATTACTCCCGTTTGTAGCAGTGCGTTAAGAGGGTGCAGAACTGTTGACAAGTTCGGTAAAAATTTATGATAGTAATTTATTAATCCCAGGAACGACCTTAATTGTGAGACATTTTCAGGTGTGGGGGCTTTTACGAGCGCTTCAATTTTTTCAGGTGACTTATGCAACCCTTCTTCGTTAATGATATGGCCACAATATGATATTTGTTTCTGGAAAAATTCGCACTTGGGGCGATTTGCTCATAGGCCCCGTTCTCTCAGCCTTGTGAGCACCTGCTCCAAATTGGCAAGGTGCTCGTTGTCGTTTTCTCCTGTTACAAGGATGTCGTCTAGGTAGCATTGAGTCCCCGGAATCCCTTGCAGGACTTGCTCCATAGCTCTTTGCCAGATAGCTGGAGCTGATGCTACTCCGAAAACCAGTCGATTGTACTGGTACAGGCCTTTGTGTGTGTTTATCGTGAGATACTTTTTAGAGGCCTCCTGAACCTCCATCTGTAGGTATGCCTGTGCCAAGTCAATTTTGGTGAAACGTTTCCCTCCGGATAGTGAGGAGAAAATATCTTCTATCCTCAGAAGAGGATACTGTACCGTGTGAAGAACCGGGTTTACAGTCACCTTGAAGTCCCCACAGATGCAAATTTTTCTCTGTTCTTCAGATTTATCATTATTCAACGTTTTCTTCATGACCGGGACAATGGGTGTTGCCCACTCGCTCCAATCTACCTTGGATAACATGCCTGCTTTTTCCAAATTCTCCAGCTCTGCCTCGACTGCTGGACAAATTGCGTATGGCACCGGCCTTGCCTTAAAAAACTTGGGAATTGCCGCATCTTCCACTTTTATTGAGGCAGTGGCGCCTTTCAGGGTTCCTAGTTCCTGTTGAAACACTTCTTTGGCGTTAGCCAAGATTTCTTTTAATCGTCTAGGTATGACGTCATCATTTTTTTTCTTACTGGTCACCGTCAGTGCCTGAATGGAGTGCCAGTCTAAACGTATCTTTCTGATCCATTCATGTCCAAATAACGGTGGACCACCATCTTGCAGAACGTATAAATACAACTTCTGTATTTCCTTGCCGTTGTATACAACAGGCACCCTTATTTTCCCTCTGGGGTATACTTTCTGCCCCGTATATGTCTTCAAGATAATGGATGTGTCTTTCAAAGGTATATGCAGAAATAGCCGCTCGTAATCCCGTCGACTTATGACGGTCAGAGCTGATCCTGTATCTAGCTCCATTTTAACTGGGGACCCCGCTATCGTGAGGGTAACCCAAATGGCCTGGTAATCTTCTTTGGCAATTACATTATGCAATTTGAGACAGCTTAGTCTCTTGTTTCCGGAGTTGCTATCGCTCTTCTGGTCTTCGGAGCTACTGTCCGTCATCATTTGTACCTTTCTGTACTTTTCCTTATTGACCTTTTTACTGTCAGCGGATTTTTTTCCAGATCTGCATACACGTGCAATGTGTCCCATCTTTCCGCATTGCCTGCATGCTTTCTCCTTGAACCAGCAGTCCCTCTGGTCATGGGTGGATCTGCCGCAGCGATAACATCTCTCGAAACCCCGTGTCATTTCATGGGTGCCGAAGTCCTGTGGCTTTTGCTGTATCTCTGCAGCTCCTCTTGCTGCTGCTTCGTATGATACAGCCATACTGAAAGCCTTGTCCAGTGTCAAATCTTTCTCAGAAAGTAGTCTTTTCTGTGTTCCTTCGCTTAGGAGACCGCAGACGAATTTGTCTCATAGAGAATCTGCCAGTCCTGCCCCGAATTGGCAGTGCTTTGACAGCTTTCGTAATTCGGTGAGGTAATCAGCGTTACTTTCATTCTTGTGCTGATTCCTCCTGAAGAATTTGAAAATTTGAATCGTTCCGCTAGGGTATCAACAATCTCCTTAAAATTCTTGTCCATCGGTTTGGCTGGAGTGATCAAGTTTCATAACAGCCCGTATGTCCTTGCGCCCATTAGATTTAGAAGTACTGATGCCTTTTTATTATCCTCTATTTCATTCGCCTTGCAATATACCTCCACTCTTTCCACATATGTGGTCCAATCCTCTATATCACTATCGAAAGCAGTAATATTGCCAGTCTTAGGCATCCTGAAAATCAAAAATGGCGCCTCCCGCGCTTTTCCTTCTTCCCTGCCGAGTCAAGATGGTGCCTCCCGCGCTTTCCCGCCGCTGCCGCTGCTGCCAACGCTGTTCTCTGCAGTTCCCGTTGCGACCTGCAGCTTTTCGCGGTATTTCTATTTAAAAAAATTTTTTTATTTGCACATATATTTTAAACAGTTTCTCCGTCACTTGGAGAATTGTTCCCGTCAGACCCTCTGGGACTTTCCCCTCCCTCTGCTCGGTCTGAACGCCGACCTGTTTTGCAGCGCCGGCCGTCTCCTGAGTGCTCCACCCTCTGACTCTGTTTGCTTCTGCTTTCCGACTCGCTGCCCGGCCCCGCTGCAGAGCCACCCGATTGAGCCCCAGCCCGCCGCCCAGGAAGGATCAGTGCACTACCTGCCACCAGCCCGTTTAGCTGGTGAAACCACAGTTTTTTTTTCTTTCTTCTACCTTCGTCTGAGGAATCGATCTCCTTGAGGTGCTGCTGAATTGCAGGTAAGTTTGTTTCTAACACGTCGCCACTGTTGAATCCGTGTGTTAATGGAGACACGGAATGCAGGAGTTGATTTAACAAGTGTTTACTGAACAAAGTCTGGAGGTGAACTAACCATACAAGATGCTATACAGGCTTATATACCCGAGGGGCCACTACCGGTACTACAGTACACAGGGGCCTCAAAAAAAACATCGTTCCTCTTAAAGGTACATACACTACAGCTTCCTCCCTGGTAATTACGCTGGGGTTGGTCAACTGTACCATGTGGCTGTGGGGCCCCGGGGTGAGTGTCTAGTTAGAACTGTGTGGCTCATTCACCTCCTGACCAGGCTGATTTACTCCTGGTGAGTTGTAAATGGTGGGGGGAGTGTGTGTCGCTTTTTCCCTGTTAGCCACTCTGGGGCTGTTCCTTCCCCTCTCAGTTATTTCTTTCAGTGTCTTGAAGGCCGTTTCAAAGTCGTCTAGGTTGCCTTGCACCAATATTGTTCCGTTAGTGCAACCACGACTGTCAACATGTACAGTATCAGGGTCCCCTGATTACTTAATTTTCAGTTTGAACCCATTAGCGGTTTTTCATGCTTAACCCTGGTATAGTGTGATTTTATTGCTCTGATCCAATCCGCTGACTGATCTGAGTAAAAAATCAGATTACACTTTTTCCCAGTGCTGTACCAGTCTCTCGCTCTCTCTCTTCCCTCCAGTCGCTCTCTCTCTTCCCCCAGTCGCTCTCTCTTCCCCCTCAGTCGCTCTCTCTCTTCCCCCTAGTCGCTCGCTCTCTTCCCCCCAGTCGATCGCTCTCTTCCCCCAGTCGCTCGCTCTCTTCCCCCCAGTCGCTCGCTCTCTTCCCCCCAGTCGCTCGCTCTCTTCCCCCCAGTCGCTCGCTCTCTTCCCCCAGTCGCTCGCTCTCTTCCCCCCAGTCGCTCGCTCTCTTCCCCCCAGTCGCTCGCTCTCTTCCCCAGTCGCTCGCTCTCTTCCCCCAGTCGCTCGCTCTCTTCCCCCCAGTCGCACGCTCTCTTCCCCCAGTCGCTCACTCTCTTCCCCCCAGTCGCTCGCTCTCTTCCCCCCAGTCGCTCGCTCTCTTCCCCCCCGTCGCTCGCTCTCTTCCCCCCAGTCGCTCGCTCTCTTCCCCCCCAGTCGCTCGCTCTCTTCCCCCCCAGTCGCTCGCTCTCTTACCCCCAGTCGCTCGCTCTCTTCCCCCAGTCACTCGCTCTCTTCCCCCCAGTCGCTCGCTCTCTTCCCCCCAGTCGCTCGCTCTCTTCCCCCCAGTCGCTCGCTCTCTTCCCCCCAGTCGCTCGCTCTCTTCCCCCCAGTCGCTCGCTCTCTTCCCCCCCAGCCGCTCGCTCGCTCTCTTCCCCCCCAGCCGCTCGCTCGCTCTCTTTCCCCCCAGCCGCTCGCTCGCTCTCTTCCCCCAGCCGCTCGCTCGCTCTCTTCCCCCCAGCCGCTCGTTCGCTCTCTTCCCCCCAGCCGCTCGCTCGCTCTCTTCCCCCCAGCCGCTCGCTCGCTCTCTTCCCCCCAGCCGCTCGCTCGCTCTCTTCCCCCCCAGCCGCTCGCTCGCTCTCTTCCCCCCCAGCCGCTCGCTCGCTCTCTTCCCCCCCAGCCGCTCGCTCGCTCTCTTCCCCCCCAGCCGCTCGCTCGCTCTCTTCCTCCCCCAGCCGCTCGCTCGCTCTCTTCCCCCCAGCCGCTCGCTCGCTCTCTTCCCCCCCAGCCGCTCGGTCGCTCTCTTACCCCCCAGCCGCTCGCTCGCTCTCTTCCCCCCCAGCCGCTCGCTCGCTCTCTTCCCCCCCAGCCGCTCGCTCGCTCTCTTCCCCCCCAGCCGCTCGCTCGCTCTCTTCCCCCCCAGCCGCTCGCTCGCTCTCTTCCCCCCCAGCCGCTCGGTCGCTCTCTTACCCCCCAGCCGCTCGCTCAATCTCTTCCCCCCCAGCCGCTCGCTCGCTCTCTTCCTCCCCCAGCCGCTCGCTCGCTCTCTTCCCCCCCAGCCGCTCGCTCGCTCTCTTCCCCCCCAGCCGCTCGCTCGCTCTCTTCCCCCCCAGCCGCTCGCTCGCTCTCTTCCCCCCCAGCCGCTCGCTCGCTCTCTTCCCCCCCAGCCGCTCGCTCGCTCTCTTCCCCCCCAGCCGCTCGCTCGCTCTCTTCCCCCCCAGCCACTCGCTCGCTCTCTTCCCCCCCCAGCCGCTCGCTCGCTCTCTTCCCCCCAGCCGCTCGCTCGCTCTCTTGCCCCCCAGCCGCTCGCTCGCTCTCTTCCCCCCCAGCCGCTCGCTCGCTCTCTTCCCCCCCAGCCACTCGCTCGCTCTCTTCCCCCAGCCGCTCGCTCGCTCTCTTCCAACAACAACATGCCCTCAAAAAACCCTCGGCACCGCCGGGCACCCCCAACTAGTATTTAATAAATTGGCCTCTACAGCCTTCTGTGGTAGAGAATTCCACAGGTTCACCACTCTGGCTGAAGAAATTCCTCCTCATCTCTGTCCTAAATGGCTTACCCCTTATCCTTAGACTGTGACCCCTGGTTCTGGTGTAGGAACCGCGGAAGTCAATAAGCGCACAGCAAGCTCCCACAAATAGCAATGTGATAATGACCAGATAATCTACCTTTTTGTTATGTTAATTGAGGGATAAACATTGGCTAGGACACTGGGGATAATTCCCCTGCTCTTTCCCACATAACAGCAGTGACTACACTCCAAAAGTACCTCATTGGCTGTAAAGCACTTCAAGACATCTGCTGGTCATGAAAGGCACTATATAAATGCAAGCCTGTCTGTCTCGAAATATTGCCATGGGATCTTTTATATCCACCTAAGAGAGCAGACAGGGCCTCAGTTTAACGTCGCATCCAAAAAACGACACTTCTGCCAGTGCCGCACTCCCTCAGCACTGCACTGGAGTGTCAGCCTGGATTTTTGTGCTCAAGTCTCTGGAGTGGGATTATGAACCCACAACTTTCTGACTCAGAGGTGAGAGTGCTACCAACTGAGCCACTGGCGGACACTAAAGAACAAGCAGTTCTGACGACAGGTCATCGACCTGAAATGTTAACTCTGTTTCTGTCTCCACAGATGCTGCCTGACCTGCTGAGTATTTCCAGCAGTTTCTGTTTTTATTAAAGAAACGAGGGAGTGATTGCTGACAGGAAGAATGTTGGGTCGTCCTGCGCATGCGCACCTCCCTGGCGGCTGAGGTGAAACACCGACTCACCCCCACCTGAGCCGTGCACACGTACCAGATGTTGCGGCTCCGCATGCGCGCCCGATGTTCCAACCGTGGGGTTTTGTGTGCTGAGCATGCGCGTTGTGGACCGATCGGGACAGGTGATTGTGGAGCAGGAGGGAGAGCGCGGGGGCCATGAGCACATGCGGGGGACTCAGCGTCAACAGAGCGCTTTCTGGAGCACCGGGGCTTGTGGGTATTACAGCTGCCATTACTGCTGATCCTTTCAACCAACCTGTGCAGCAGCTGGGGCCTGACAATCAGCTTCACTGCCCCTACGGTCGGAAAGGGGAAAATTAAACAACAGTTTGCCTCTGATCCTTTTCTGAACTCAATTTACAGGGTTATACAAGTGGAGCAGTTACAGGCGGGAAGCTCAGACCAAACATCATGTCAAGATCTGACAGAGTTGCTCGATTCATCAGGACCTGAATATCATCAGCCTTTGCACATGGAAGGAGAAAGCAGTGACCGCAGTGATGACAAACCGCACACGTGTTCGGTGTGTGGACGCGGATTTAGCCGATCGCCTGACCTGGTGAAACACGTGCACCGTCACACCGGGGAGAAACTGGGTAAAGGTGGGGGCGGCGGGATGGGATTCAGTTCCCCGTCTGCAATAGAAGTTCAATGGCACAGTCACACCAGGGACAGTCTGTTCACCTGCTCCGTGTGTGGAAAGGGGTTTGTTTGTTCATCCCACCTGCAAACACACCAGCGAGTTCACACTGGGGAGAGACCATGTCACTGTTCTGACTGTGGGAAGAGCTTTAAAAGCCCCGGGGATCTGAAAAAACACCAGCTTGTTCACACTGATGTGAGACCCTTTAACTGTCCTGACTGTGGGAAGAGTTTTAAAAGCCCCCGGGAGCTCAAGCAACACCAGCGAGTTCACACTGGGGAGAAGCCGTTCACCTGCTCCGATTGTGGGAAGGGATTCACTCAGACAGCCAACCTGCAGCGACACCAGCGCCTCCACACTGGGGAGAGGCCGTTCACCTGCTCCATGTGTGGGAAGGGATTCAGTGAGTCATCCAACCTGCAGACACACCAGCTTGTTCACACTGACGAGAGATCCTTTAAATTTTCTGACTGTGGGAAGAGCTTTAAAAGCCCCCAGGAGCTGAAGGGACACTGGCTCCTACACACCGGGGAGAGACCGTTCACCTGCTCAGTGTGTGGGAAGGGATTCATTCGGTCCTCCAACCTCCTTTCACACCAGCTTGTTCACACTGATGAGAGGCCATTTAACTGTCCTGACTGTGGGAAGCATTTTAAAAGCCCCAGGGATCTGAAGGGACACCAGCTTGTTCACACTGCGGCGAGGCTGTTCACCTGCTCCGTGTGTGGGAAGGGATTCTTGAAGTCCTCCACCCTGCTGAGACACCAGCTTGTTCACACTGATGAGAGACCATTTAACTGTTCTGACTGTGGGAAGAGCTTTAAAAGCTCCAGGGAGCTGAAGGGACACCAGCGAGTTCACACTAACGAGAGACCCTTTAAATGTTCTGAGTGTGGGAAAAGTTTTAAAATCCCTGGGGAGCTCAAGCAACACCAGCGAGTTCACACTGCAGAGAGGCTGTTCACCTGCTCCGTGTGTGGGAAGGGATTCACTGTGTCATCCAACCTCCTGTCACACCAGCTTGTTCACACTGACGAGAGACCCTTTAAATGTTCTGACTGTGGGAAGAATTTTAAAAGCTCGAAGAGCCTTAAGAGTCACCAGTGTCTTCACACTGATCATAGAATCTAACAGCACAGAAGGAGGTGATTCGGCCCATCGTGTCTGTGCTGGCTCTTTGAAAGAGCTGTCCAATTTAGTCCCAAACCCCAGCTTTATCCCCAGAACTCTGCAAACTAGTCCTCTTCAAGAACATGTCCAATTACTGTTTGAAAGTTCCTGTGGAACCTCATTCCAGCATCCTTTCAGATGGTGCGTTCCAGATCTTAACAACCCTCTGTGTGAAAACAATTCTCCTCATTTCCCTCTAGTTCTTTTAGCAACTATTTTAAATCTATAACCTTTGGTTACCGACCCACTTGCCAGAGTGAACAGTTTCTTCCTACTTGCTCGATCAAAACCCCTCATCATTTTGAATCCCTCTATTCGGTCTCCTCTTAACCTTTTCTGCTCTAAGGGGAACAATCCCAGCTTCTCCAATCGCTCCACATAACTGAAGTCCCTCATCCCTGGTACCATCCTGGTCAACCTCCTCTGCACCCTCTCCAAGGCCTTGACATCCTTCCTAAAGTGTGGTGCCCAGAACTGTACACAAGACTCCAGCTGAGGCCAAAACCCTGCAGCTGTACAAAGCCCTGGTTAGACCACACCTGGAGTACTGTGAGCAGTTCTGGGCACCACACCTTAGGAAGGATATATTGGCCTTGGAGGGAGTGCAGCGTAGGTTTACCAGAATGATACCTGGACTTCAAGGGTTAAGTTGCGAGGAGAGATTATACAAATTAGGGTTGACTTCCCTGGAATTTAGAAGGTTAAGTGGTGATCTGATCAAAGTTTTCAGGATATTAAGGGGAACAGATAGGGTAGATAGAGAGAAACTATTTCCGCTGGTTGGGGATTCTAGGACTGGGGGCATAGTCTTAAAATTAGAGCCAGACCTTTCAGGAGTGAAATTAGGAAACATTTCTACACAAAAAGGGTGGTAGAAGTTTGGAACTCTCTTCTGCAAACAGCAATTGATGCGAGACCAATTGTTAATTTTAAATCTGAGATTGATAGGTTTTTGTTAACCAAAGGTATTAAGGGATATGGGCCAAAGGCGGGTGTATGGAGTTAGATCACAGATCAGCCTGATAATCTACATCCTAGGGTACTTAAGGAAGTGGCCCTAGAAATAGTAGATGCATTGCTGATCATCTTCCAACATTCGATGGAATCTGGAACAGTACCCATGGATTGGAGGGTAGCTAATGTTACCCCACTATTCAAAAAAGGTAGTAGAGAGAAAATGGGGAATTACAGACCAGTAAGCCTAACATCAGTAGTGGGGAAAATGCTAGAGTCCATTTTAAAAGATGTAATAGCAGAGCACTTGGAAAACAGTGACAGGATCGGACAAAGTCAACATGGATTTACAAAAGGTAAATCGTGCTTGATTAATCTGGAATTTTTTGAGGATGTAACTGGTAAAATGGATAAGGGAGAACCAGTGGATGTGGTGTATTTGGACTTTCAGAAGGCTTTCAATAATGTCCCACATAAGAGATTAGCATGTAAAGTTAAGGCACATGGGATTGGGGGCAAGGTATTGACTTGGATAGAGAACTGGTTGGCAGATAGAAAGCAAAGAGTTAGAAGGCAATGGCTAGTGGGGTACCGCAGGGATCGGTCCTTGGACCCCAGTTATTCACAATATATATTAATGATGTAGACAAGGGAACTAAATGGAGTATCTCCAAATTTGCAGACGACACAAAGCTGGGTGGGCGTGTATGCTGTGAGGAGGATGCCGAGAAACTACAGGAAGATTTGGACAGATTGGGTGATTGGGCAGAAGCATGGCAGATGCAATATAACGTGGATAAATGTGAGGTTATCCAGTTTGGTGTCAAAAACAGGAAGGCAGATTATTATCTGAATGGCAATAGATTGGGAGAAGGGGAAGTGCAACGAGACCTGGGTGTCCTTGTGCACCAGTCGCTGAAGGTAAGCATGCAGGTGCAGCAGGCGGTTAAGAAGGCAAATGGTATGTTGGCCTTCATAGCGAGAGGGTTTGAGTACAGGAACAAGGATGTCTTGCTGCAGTTGTACAGGGCCTTGGTGAGACCGCACCTTGAGTATTGTGTGCAGTTTTGGTCGCCTTATCTGAGGAAGGATATTTTTGCCATGGAAGGAGTTCAGCGAAGATTCACCAGGCTGATACCTGGGATGGCAGGAATGATGTATGAGGAGAGATTGGGTCGATTGGGCTTGTACTCGCTGGAGTTTAGAAGAATGAGAGGGGATCTCATTGAAACTTATAAAATTCTGGCAGGACTGGACAGACTAGATGCAGGTAGAATGATCCCGATGGTCGGGGAATCCAGAACCAGGGGTCACAGTCTAAGGATAAGGGGTAGGCCTTTTAGGACAGAAATGAGGAGGAATTTCTTCACCCAGAGAGTGGTGAACCTATGGAATTCTCTACCACAGAAGGCAGTAGAGGCCAATTCATTAAATATATTCAAGATGGAGTTGGATATATTTCTTACGGCTAAAGGGATCAAGGGGTATGGGGAGAAAGCAGGGACCGGGTACTGAACTTGGATGATCAGCCCTGATCAGATTGAATGGCGGGGCAACCTCGAGGGGCCGAATCGCCTCCTCCTGTCCTATGTTCCTAGTGATTTGTAAAGGTTTAGTGTAACTTCCTTGTTTTTGTATTCAATGGCCCTATTTGCAAAGCCAAGTATCCCATATGCTTTCTGAAACGCCCCACCAACTTGCCGTGGCACTTTTAAAGATTTGTGAATATGGACCCCCAGGTCCCTCTGCTCTTGCACCCCCTCAAAATAGTCCCATTTAGATTATACGGCCTCTCCCTGTTGTTTCTCCCAAAGTGCATCACTTCACACTTATCCTCATTTAATTTCATCTGCCTTGTGTCTGCTCATTTCACAGTCTGTCTCTGTCCTTCTGAAGTCTGCTATTACTGTGCTCACTATTTACTACGTTGACAAGTTTTGTATCATCCATAAACTTCGAAATTGTACACCTATACCCAAGTCCAGGTCATTTTATATATAAAACAAGAAAAGCAATGGTCCTAATCCTGACCCCTGGGGGAACCCACTGCATACTTCCCTCCAGTCAGAAAAACATCCCTCAGCACTGCTCACTGCCTCCTCTCCCTTAGCCAATTATACCCAAATTACCATCATCCCTTTAATTCCCTGTGCTTCTATTTTCCGAGTAAGTCTCTTATGTGGTATTTTATCAAATGTCTTTTGAAAGTCCATGTATACAACATCTACTGCACTACCTTCATCAACCCTCTTACTTCATCAAAGAACTCAATCAGTTTAGTCAGACACAATTTACTTTTAACAGATCCATACTGGCTGTCCCTTATTAACCCATGCTTCTCCAAGTGAGAATTAATTTTGTCCTTGACAATGGTCTTTAGTCATTCACCCATCATTGACATTAGACTGATTGGCCTGTAGTTACCAGGTTTATCCCTCTCCCCTTTTTTAAACAGGGTGTAACATTTGCAATCCTCCAGTCTTCTGGCACCACTCCCATATATCTGAGGGAGATTGAAAGATTGTGGTCAGAGCATCTGCTATCTCCACCCTAGCTTCCCTCAGCAATCTAGGATGCATCGCATCTGGACCGGGTGACTTGTTAACTTTGAGTGATGACAACCTATTTAGCACCTCCTTTCTATCTATTTTTATCCAATTTCTCTACTCCCCCCTCCTCTACTGTGACATTAACTTCATCCTCTTCTTTTGTGAAGACAGATGCTAAGTACTCATTCAGTACCTCAGCCACGCCCTCTGCCTCCGTATGATGAGCTCCTATTTGGTCCCTAATCGGCCCCACCATTCCTTTAACTATCCTTTTACTTTTCATATATTTATAGAAGATTTTTGGGTTCTCTTTTATGTTACCTGCCAATTTTTTCTCATTGTCTCTTTGCCCTTATATCCTGTTTCATTTTGCCCCGCACTCTCTGTATTCTCCTGGTTTTTGACTGTATTCTGTACCTGACATTTGTTGTAAATCTCCTTTTTCTGTTTTATTCTAACCTCGATATCCTTTCTCATCCAGGGAGCTCTAGCTTTGGATGCCCCATCTTTCCTCCTTATGGGAATACTAGCTGGGGGGAGCCCGGCGTTGCCAGGGCTGTTTTGGGCCGGGCGGTTTAAATCGAGTGCGAGGCTTTGGGGCCTCTCTGTGTCCCTCTGTGAATCTGCTGCCGGACAACATTTTAAGTCGAGTCCCAGGCTTTTGGGCCCTGTCTGTGTCCCTCTCTCAATCTGCTGCCGGGCAACATTTCTACCTTTTTAATACCTTGAAAGATGAAAGTGAAAGTACTTATAAAACGTTTTTGGTAAATCTTATGTTATTTTTAAAAGAGATACACCAAACTATCTCAGCCTTGAAGGCCTGCCATTGGTCATTCACTGTTTTCCTGGACAATCTTTGTTTCCAGTCCACCTGTGCTCGATCCCTTCTCACGTCACTGAAATTGGCTCTCTTCCAGCTGGGTATTTTCACCGTTGATTTTTCTTTTTCCCTTTCCATAACTACTTTAAACCAAATATTGTGATCACTGTTAACCAGATCCCTCCTGCCCCAGAACCGATGAGAGACCCTTTAAATGTTCTGACTGTGTAAAGAGGTTTCCAAGTTCATCCAACCTGCTGAGTCACCAGCAAGTTCACACAGACTTCAAAGAAAGGAAGATGTTTTAGAAAGGCTGGCGGCACTAAAAGTTCGCAGCCATCTCAAGAGTAGTGACCCTTTAATTACAATCTTGCAGAACAAGGCAAGTCACTGTCCCTTTAACTACCACAAATCCCTGTGGAGGAGAGGGGGAGATACAGTCTGTCCCAGTAACTGTTGCAGAACAGAATTAGTGACCCTGTCCCATAAGGGCTTGACCCTCCCCCAGTCCCTGCTTTTCCTCAAGTGTCTCATCCTTAAAATTCTCATCCTTGTTTTCAAATCCCTCCGTGGCCTCGCCCCTCCCTATCCCTGTAATTTCTTTCAGCTCCTAAAACCTTCCGAGATATTTGCGCTCCTCTAATTCCGGCCTCTTGAGCATCCCCAATTTTAATCGCTCCACCATTGGTGGCCATGCCTTGAGTTGCCTGGGCCCTAAGCTCTGGAATTCCTTCCCGAAACCTCTCCATCCCTCTACCTTTCTCTCCTTCTTTAAGATGCTCCTTAAAACCTACTTCTTTGACCAAGCTTTTGGTCATCTGCCCGATTATCATCTTACGTGGCTTGGTGTCAAATTTTGTTTTCTAACACTCCTGTGAAGAGCCTTGGGAGGTTTTACTACGTTAAAGGCGCTTTATAACTACAAGTGGTTGTTGTTGTTTCCTGAAACTAATAACAAATTCCCTAGAGGGAAAAAAACTTGTCCTTTTACTCCCAAATATTAGAAAGTTTGTTCCACAGAAGCACGAGGTTTATCTGCTTTCATTCATGAATTTAAAAAGTCTCTATTAACACCTGAGCCAGTGTGTTGTGAGACAAAGAGCCTTGTGTCCAATAAGGGGAATAAAGGCCCGCAGCCTCCCCTGGCCCCGGGCCCTGAACAAGGGACTGGAGAAACTCGCTGCCCTGCGGATCAGACAATCAGCCGGCGCTAGTCCCGCCCCTCGGGCTCCCCGATTGCTTGGAGGACCTGCCGCCGGCTCGCTCCTCCAGCCCCGCCCTGCTCGCTCCCTATTGGTCGGAAGCTCCCGTCAATCAGGCCCTGGTCACGTGTTCGTGAGGCAATGACGTCACTGAGGCCGTGGGCCCCGGTCACGTGGCGCTGAGGAAATCTGACTCGTTCCGCTACTGTTCGATTCCCGGGACCCTCGGACTCGCAGGTTTGTGTTTACCATCATTTATTTCCCCGTCCCCCTCCGCTCGTCCGTCTAGCTGAGGAAACTCACTTTCCGCCGGTAATTCCGACTCTTCAACCGTTAACGACCGTTACCCAGAGTGTCGTCCCCGAGCATGCGCACTAGCAGCTGGTTCTGGGACTCTGGGCCCCTGAGCATGCGCACTAGCAGCTGGTCCTGGGACTCTGCCCCTGAGCATGCGCACTAGCAGCTGGTCCTGGGACTCTGCTACCCCTGAGCATGCCCACTAGCAGCTGGTCCCGGGACTCTGCTGCCCCTGAGTATGCCCACTAGCAGCTGGTCCTGGGACTCTGCCCCTGAACATGCCCACTAGCAGCTGGTCCTGGGACTCTGCCCCTGAGCATGCGCACTAGCAGCTGCTTCTGGGACTCTGCTATCCCTGAGCATGCGCACTAGCAGCTGGTCCTGGGACTCTGCCCCCTGAGCATGCCCACTAGCAGCTGGTTCTGGGTCTCTGCCCCTGAGCATGCCCACTAGCATCTGGTCCTGGGACTCTGCTGCCCCTGAGCATGCCCACTAGCAGCTGGTCCTGGGACTCTGCTGCCCCCTGAGCATGCCCACTAGCAGCTGGTCCTGAGACTCTGCCCCCGAGCATGCCCACTAGCAGCTGGTCCTGGGACTCTGCTGCCCCTGAGCATGGGCACTAGCAGCTGGTTCTGGGCCCCTGAGCATGCGCACTAGCAGCTGGTCCTGGGTCTCCGCTGCCCCCCCTGAGCATGCCCACTAGCAGCTGGTCCTGGGACTCTGCTGCCCCTGAGCATGCGAGTTCTAAGCCCCAGCACAAGCGGCGGCGCATGCAGACTTTGAGGTGCCTGGAGAGGAATCTGTCATTTGCCTTTGATCAATAACCCTCATGGTCTTGAGGACCTCCATCAGGCTGGCCCTGATCCTTCGCTGCTTCAGTGCAAAAAAAAGCCCCAAACCTCTCAAATCTCTGTTGCTAACTGCTCTTTGGAACAGGGGTGACGGAGAGAGACTTGATTGAGGTGTATAAAATTATGAGGGACCTGGATAGAGTGGTTAGGAAGAACCTATTTTCCTTATCAGCGAGGTCAATAACCAGGGGGCCATAGATTTAAAGTAATTGGTAGAAGGATTGCAGGGGAGGTGAGGAGAACTTTTTTCACTCAGAGGGTGGTCGGGGTCTGGAACTTTCTGCCTGAAAGGGTGGTAGAGGCAGAAACCCTCCTCTCAGTTAAAAAGTACTTGGATATGCACATGAAGTGCTGTAACCTGCAGGGCTACGGACCAAGCGCTGGAAAGTGAGATTAGGCTGGAAAGCTGTTTTTCGGCCCGCTCAGGCACAATGGGCCGAATGGCATCCTTCTGTGCCCTAAATTTCTATGATAACCCCTCCATTGCTAGACAGCCTGGGTCAAAATGGAGTGAAAAAGAGAAACAAAGGCCTAGAATTTCAGTTGCTTGCGCCAGCAGTTAGCGCCTTAAGAGAAGTGAATTTCGGGCGCTATGCGTGTAGCGCCCGGGCGCAGCGCAGTTTGCGCCTCGCCCCAAATTAAGTTGGCCGTTAGCGCCGGCGCAAAGTTTAGCGCCCGCCCGGATGCGCGTGCAGAAAATGACGTCGCATCCTCGTGCAACGCCCTTTGGCCGCCCCGATTCCAAACTTCAGTCGGACCGCCCCATTGTGCGGCTGGCGGCCGGAGCGTTTGAAAAAAGGAACGCAACACAACCAGCGCGGGCCCCGGGGGGCGCAAATTAAAGGGGACGTACCCTCCAGTATAAAGGCCAGCCATTTTTCAGCAAACACTCTTGTGCAACGCATTTCTGGACACACAACAAGGAGGATAGCTAACTGGTTTCAAGCAGCAACAGCTCAGGTATTTTTGGACTCAGGCCAGAGCGCTGCAAGTGGCCTTTTGGAAATTTGACTGTTTGCCAGGATTTGATGGTGGTTGCATGGTGTGCCAACGCGGAGCTGCAGCGCCATGTCCGTAGGGCTCGCAGACGCATTGTGAGAGGGGCAGCCCTGGCTAGAGGCAGAGGGGGCTACAGGCGTCGGCCATGTAGGCCTTACCCAGTCAGGCTATACCGCCAGCAGCGCTCCTACCTAAACATGAGTGGCGCGCGATGTGTTAGAAGGCTCCAATTCCGAAAGGAGGTGGTTGCAGAGATCTGCCACCTGCTTCGCAGAGATCTACGGCCAAAGCTCAGGTGCAGGACATCTCTGTCGGTGGAAGTGAAGGTGACGGTGGCATTGAACTTCTATGCCACCGGCTCCTTCCAATCCGCTGCTGGGGACATAGCTAACATCTCCCAGTACGGCGCGCATCGCTGCATCCGCCAGGTGACCAAAGCACTGTTCAGAAGGAGAAGCCAATTTATCTCCTTCCCCATGGCCCTGGAGAGCCAGCATCAGCACGCATTGGGATTTGCAAGACTCGGGGACTTCCCCTTGGTGCAGGGCGCCATTGACTGTACGCATGTGGCTTTGCGGGCCCCTCTGGAGCATGGCGAGCAGTATCGCAACAGGAAGGGCTACCATTCTCTGAATGTGCAGCTGGTGTGTGACCACAAGCAGACACGATGCGTTTATCCTGCGGCAGAGTACTGTGCATGACATGTTCGAGGCACAGCCTCCCCCAAGAGGATGGCTACTCGGGGACAAAGGCTATCCTTTGTGTACCTGGCTCATGACCCCGCTCCGCGCGCCCAGGACCGCTGCTGAAGAGGCCTACAACGAGAGCCATCAAACCACCCGCAACATCATCGAGCAAACTATTGGGGTCCTCAAGCAGCGGTTCCGCTGCCTTGATCGCTCCGGAGGAGCACTGCAGTATTCGCCGGACCGGGTCTCCCAATTTGTGGTAGTTTGCTGCATGCTACACAACCTGGCTATCCGCAGGACTCAGGCACTGCCACCTGACGTTGGACCACCACCTCAGGAGGAGGAGCAGGAGGAGCAGGAGGAGGAGGAGCAGGAGTACGTTCCCAGGAGGGAGCGACCAGGGCCAAGGTCCGCGCGACGCCACCTTATTACACGTTACTTCTAAGCCCCCTGTCAGGGAATGCCTTGTGGCCATGAGGGAAGATGAATGCAGCCGCTCCGCATGCCCTCAGCCGGCGAAGCCAACAAACACTAACAAGAACAACCATGGAGACTGTATGAATAAAGATAATTATTTATTACACAAAAATGAAAACCCCTTCCCACATGAATCCCCAAAAACAATCAACGGGCCCCACAAAAAGCCCAACAAATGACTCACTCCCACAAACTGGGGAGGAGTAACTCCACATTTGTACAAACCTGGCCTCAACCTCGGCCTTAACGCAAAAAATAAGCCCACGAACCAAACAACCATGGGCAAAAGAAAGATGGCCACCGCCATATAAAATGAAAGCTGGCCACACCCTCTACTGAGTGGCCCGTGAGGGCGAGACCTTGTCCAGCCTTTTGCCTCCCCTGCCCGGCCTGCTGCTCCTTCGCAAGCTCTGCCCAGTGGCTGCTGCGAGGCTGGGGGAAGGCGCCTGAGGCTCAGATGTCCTTCCGCCAGATGGCCTTGGGGGGCGGCCTACACGGCCTTTGGGCCTCGAGGGGCTGGCTGCTGAGTGGCACACCTGAGCCTGGCCAACATCAGCTCCAGCCGCTTGCCCTTGACGCCCCAGTGGGGGAGTGGTGGCGACGGATGGCGCAATGTGGGCAAGCTGGCGTCTGGGATGCGCTGGCTGGTGCTGTGGCGCGCTGGCACTCGGCCGGGCCCGCACTGCAGGATCCGCAACAATCAGCCGAGGGGCGGCTCGCTGGGATGCTGCAGCGCGCCGGGTGCCCTGGCGATGCCTGCCTGAGACAGCGTGTGTGGCAGCAGTGAGTGCCCCTGTTGTCCTGGTGTGCGCCCGCATCACACCCGCCAGGGACTTGACGGCATCAGTGAGCATGCGGCCACTCGCGGCAGTTGATGCCCCGAACTCGCGCACACTGGTCGCCAGTGACTCGATGGCCTCAGGCATGCGCCCCACCACGCGCATGAGCTCCGTGTGGCGCCGGTCCAAATCCTCGGCCATCTTGTCCAGCTTCCGTGCCTCCTCCGAGGTGACGGTGTCCGGACTGGAGTCGGGACTCTCCCGCTGGGGAGCAGGGGACCGAACTAGGGGAACCGTGCCACGTTGGTGGCGGCGAGTGTCCCGATCAACTGCACTCCCCTCTGATCCTTACCCCCTTTGGGGGGAAGGCTGCGGCCCACACGCAGGGCTCCTGGGTGGCTGGACGCCACTGGTCCCAGAAGCTGCAATCCCCTGCGACAGTTGGTCCAGGCACTCGTCCAGTGAGGACGTGTCAATCATTTCGTCCTCTCCTGCGGGACCTGAGTGTTCCCCTGATGGTCCGGCTTGCTCTTGCTCCTCCTCCTCCTCCTCCTCCTCTTCCTCCTGCTCGGAGGGGCTGTCACTGGCAGCTTCAGGGACCTGGTCGTCACCAGCTGAAAGCAGGAATGCACAAGAGTAGCTTCAGAGTGAGGAGACGGCGTCCGCGAGGGAGTCCGGACTGGTGGCATTCAGCGCATTGGTGGGACAGTGGCAAAGGAGGTAGTTCGGATGCGCAAGTGCGACGCGAGAGGGCCAAAAGGCGAGGTCTTTACCATTGCCGGGCAGTGGAGGGTCGGCTACTCCGCACGCTGTGGGCACGATCAGCCGGGCTCCCATGAGCACACTCACGCGCTTCTCCAGGGGAGTGAGCTTCAGCAGCTTGGCGCAGCCTCCCCTGGTCCTGGCATGGGCCTGGCGATTATAGGCTACTTTAGCCTGCAAGAGAAAGGACGGGCTGTAAGTACGGAGTGTAGCCCTGATGTAGTGTGCACTGCCTCCCATGGTGGAATAGCTTGGCCAGAGTGTAGCCCTGATGTAGTGTGCACTGCCTCCCATGGTGGAATAGCTTGGCCAGAGTGTAGCCCTGATGTAGTGTGCACTGCCTCCCATGGTGGAATAGCTTGGCCAGAGTGTAGCCCTGATGTAGTGTGCACTGCCTCCCATGGTGGAATAGCTTGGCCAGAGTGTAGCCCTGATGTAGTGTGCACTGCCTCCCATGGTGGAATAGCTTGGCCAGAGTGTAGCCCTGATGTACTGTGCACTGCCTCCCATGGTGGAATAGCTTGGCCAGAGTGCAGAATGGGCAATTGATGCTCATGACTGTCCCAAAGCTGCTGGCTGAGGGCTGGCCATTAGGACTTTCAGCTCCCTTTGCCCATCATGTCAGGTGTACATGCAAGAATGAGGAGGAGACTGGAAAGGGTACTCACCCTGACAATCCTGGTCAGGTCGTTGTATTTTTTCCGACATTGTTTGTGGGTCCTGGGGGCATCGCCGGTGAACGTCACCCTGTTGGCGATCTGCTTCCAGGCTCTGGTGTATTCTTGGTGGTTCGGATTCCTCCCAGTCTCTGGGAACAAGATCCTGCGCCTCTTCTCCAGAGCTGTCACTATTATTTCCAGATCACGCTCTGAGAAGCGCAGGGCACGCTCACGGGCCTTCTCTGGCGTTGCCATGACTCCCTGGGGCTGAGCAGCAGTGTTGAGGCCTATTTGCAAAGCTGCAGTGTGCAGGGCGTGGCAGCAGACAAAATCGTCCCTTCCCCCTTTAAGAGCTGGTCGGCGCCACGGGGTCTGCTGTCAGTCAAAAAATGACCGCACCCGCGCTGCGCCCCGCCTCGGCGCTATCCCTCTGCACCGCCGGCTTAGCGCCTAAAGATAGTAGTGGAACGCCTCTTTTAGCGCTCCAGCAACCTCTTAGGGTGAAGCCACTGAATTTGCGGCAAGGGGCGCAACTTTGGGGTGGACGCTAACATCGGGCGGGCGCTAACGTTAGCACCCCAAAACTGGCTATACTGAAATTCTAGGCCAAAGAACTTAAAGAAAGAAAAGAAAGACTTGCATTTATATAGCGCCTTTCATAGGAACATAAGAAGTAGGAGCAGGAGTAGGCCATACGGCCCCTCGGGCCTGCTCCGCCATTCAATAGGATCATGGCTGATCTGAATCTAGACTCACGTCCACTTCCCTGTCCTCTCCCCGTAACCCCTAATTCCCTTATCTGCTAGGAAAATGTCTATCTCCATTTTAAATTTATTTAATGTTGCAGCTTTCACAGCTCTCTGGGGTAGAAAAGTCCATAGATTTACTACTCTCTGAGTGAAGAAGTTTCTCCTCCTCTCAGTTTTGAAAGGGCAGCCCCTTATTCTAAGATTATGCCCCCTAGTTCTAGTCTCACCCATCAGTGGAAACATCCTCACCGCATCCACCCGATCAAGCCCCCTCACAATCTTATATGTTTCGATAAGATCGCCTCTCATTCTTCTGAACTCCAATGAGTAGAGTCCCAACCTACTCAACCTTTCCTCATACATCAACCCCCTCATCTCTGGAATCAACCGAGTGAACCTTCTCTCAACCGCCTCGAGAGCAAGTATATCTTTTCTTAAATATGGAAACCAAAACTGCACGCAGTATTCCAGGTGTGGCCTCACCAATACCCTGTATAACTGCAGCAAGACTTCCCTGTTTTTATACTCCATCCCCCTTGCAATAAAAGCCAAGATTCCATTGGCCTTCCTGATCACCTGCTGCACCTGCATACTAACTTTTTGTGTTTCATGCACCAGGACCCCCAGATCCCTTTGTACTGTAGCACTTTGCAGTTTCTCTCCATTTAGATAATAACTTGCTCTTTGATTTTTTCTGCCAAAGTGCATAACCTCACACTTTCCAACATTATATTGCATCTGCCAAATCTCTGCCCACTCACTTAGCCTGTCTATGTCCTTTTGCAGGTTTTTTATGTCCTCCTCACTCACTGCTTTCCCTCCCATCTTTGTATCGTTGGCAAACTTGGATATGTTGCACTCGGTCTCTTCCTCCAAATCGTTAATATAGATTGTAAAGAGTTGGGGTCCCAGCACTGACCCCTGCGGAACACCATTAGTTACTGATTGCCAGCCCGAGAACGAACCATTTATCCCAACTCTTTGTTTTCTGTTAGATAGCCAATCTTCCACCCATGCCAGTATATTACCCCCAATCCTGTGATTTTTTTATCTTGATCAGTAATCTTTTGTGTGGAACCTTGTCAAATGCCTTTTGGAAGTCCAAATACACTACATCCACTGGTTCCCCTTTATCCACCCTGTATGTTACATCCTCAAAGAATTCGAGCAAATTTGTCAAACATGACTTCCCCTTCGTAAAACCATGCTGACTCTGTCCGATTAAATTATGTTTATCCAAATGCTCTGTTACTGTATCCTTAATAATGGACTCCAACATTTTGCCAACCACAGATGTTAGGCTAACTGGTCTATAGTCTCCAGCGTTTTGTCTACTTCCCTTCTTAAATAAGGGTGTTACATTAGCAGTTTTCCAATCTGCCGGGACCTTTCCTGAGTCCAGGGAGTTCTGGAAAATGATCACCAATGCATCCACAATCCCTACCGCCACTTCTCTCAAGACCCTAGGATGTAGGCCATCAGGTCCAGGGGATTTATCCGCCTTAAGTCCCATTATTTTACTGAGTACCATCTCCTTAGTGATTTTAATCGTGTTTAGCTCCTCCCCCCCCCATTGCCCCCTGTTTGTCCAGTGTTGCGATATTTTTAGTGTCCTCTACTGTAAAGACTGATACAAAATATTTGTTCAGCGTCTTTGCCCTCTCCATGTTCCCCACCACTAGTTTCCCGGTCCCATCCTCTAAGGGACCAACGTTCACTTTAGCCACCCTTTTTCTTTTTATATAGCTGTAGAAACTCTTTCTATCTGTTTTTATATTTTTTGCTAGTTTACTTTCATAATCTATCTTCCCTTTCTTAATTAATCTTTTAGTTATTGTTTGCTGGCTTTTAAATGCTTCCCAATCTTCTGTCCTCCCACTAGATTTGGCTACTTTATATGCCCTTGTTTTCAGTCGAATACTATCCTTTATTACTTTACTAAGCCACGGATGGCTGTCTTTTCTTTTACTCCCCTTTTTCCTCAGTGGAATATATTTATCTTGAAAGATGTGAAATATCTCCTTGAATGTAGACCACTGCTCTTGCACCATCTTACACTTTAATCTGTTTTCCCAGTCCCCTTTAGTCAATTCTACTCTCATACCTTCATAGTCTCCTTTTATTTAAGCTTAGTACGCTGGTTTGAGATCCAACTCTCTCACCCTCAAACTGAATTTGGAATTCAACCATATTATGGTCACTCATTCCAAGGGGATCCTTTACTAGGACATTTTTTATTAATCCTGTCTCATTACACAGGACCAGATCTAAGATTGCCTGCCCCCTGGTTGGTTCAGTTACATACTGCTCAAGGAACCCATCCCTAATACACTCTATGAACTCTTCCTCAATGCTGCCATGCCCAATTTGATTAGTCCAGTCAATATGAAAGTTAAAATCCCCCATGATTATAGCTGTTCCCTTCTTACAAGCCCCAACTATTTCCTGATTTATACTCCGACCAACAGAGTTGCAACTGTTAGGAGGCCTATAGACTACGCCCACTAGTGACTTTTTCCCCTTATTATTCCTTATCTCCACCCAAACTGTTTCACGACCATCGGACGTCCCAAAGTGCTTTACAGCCAATGAAGTGGAGTCACTGTTGTAATGTAGGAAAACCACCAGCCAATTTGCGCTCAGCAGCTCCCACAAACAGCAATTCCAAAATTCTATAGATTATGGAACAGGGCTAGACAGACTGGAGGGTGGCAAATGTAACCCCACTATTAGCCTAACATCAGTAGTAGGGAAAATACTAGACTCGATTATAAAGGATGTGATAACAGGACACTTAGAAAATATCAACGGGATTAGACAGAGTCAACATGGATTTATGAAAGGTGTGGTGTATGTGCCTTTAAGAGCCCCAGGTGTGCTGTAATGCCGGTAATTGCCACTCGGGCTATATAAGCCTGTATATTGTGTATATCCGTTAGAACCCCCCCCCAGACTTTGCTTAGTAAATACCTATGAACCAACTCCTGTCTTCAGTGTCTTTATCGACACACGGACACTACAGTGGCGACGAAGTGGAAACGGACTTACCTGCAATTCGGCAGCACCTCAAGGACATCGATTCCTCGGGCGTCCAGAAGACTCAAGGAAGTGAGAGAAGCTGTGGTTTCACCAGCTGGCCAAGCTGGTGGCAGGTACTGCGCTAATCCTTCCTGGGCGTCAGGCTGGGGCTCCAGCGGCGGGCTCTACAGCTGAGACAGGCAGCAAAATCGGAGGCAAGCAATAACGGACTGGGAGGGAGCACTCGGGAGATGGCCAGCGCGGCAAGCAGGTCAGCGTTCAGACCTCCGGCAGGAACGAGTCTCCAACAGTAAATTAAAAAAAAAAAAGAGAACGGAAACCGCAGTAAACAGCGTTGTTATCGGCAGCAGCGGCGGGAAAGCGCGGGAAGCGCCATATCTTTGCTACAGAAAAGAAAAAAAAGCACGGGAAGCGCCATATCTTTTCTGAAATGCCTAAGTCTGGCAATATTGATGCTTTTGATAGCGAAATAGAGGATTGGACCACATATGTGGAAAGAGTAGAGGTATATTGCACTGCAAATGGAATAGAAGATGAAAAAAAAGCTTCAGTACTTCTGAACTTAATGGGCGCAAAGACATACGGGCTGTTACGAAATTTAATCACTCCAGCCAAATCAAAGGACAAGAATTTTAAAGAAATTGTTGATACCCTGCAGGAGCACTTAAACCCAACACCGCTGCTGATAGCGGAACGATTCAAGTTCTTCAAGAGAAATCAACACAAGAATGAAAGTAACGCTGATGACCGAACCGAATTAAGAAAGCTATCAAAGTACTGCCAATTCGGGGCAGGACTATCAGATTATCTTCGAGACAAATTCGTTTGCGGTCTCTTAAGTGAAGGAACACAAAAAAGACTGATTTCTGAAAAAGATTTAACATTGGACAAAGCTTTCAGTATGGCTGTATCATACGAAGCAGCAGCAAAAGGAGCTGCAGAGATACAACAAAAGACACAGGACTTCGGCACCCATGAAATGACACAGGGTTTCAAAAGATGTTATCGCTGCAGCAGATCCACCCATAAGAACATAAGAAATAGGAGCAGGAGTAGGCCAATCGGCCCCTCGAGCCTGCTCCGCCATTCAATAAGATCATGGCTGATCTGATCCTAACCGCCAATCCACTATCACAGAACCATCTCCTGAATCGAACAGAATTAGACACACGAAATAGGAGCAGGATCAGGCTACACGGCCCCTGGGCCCGCTCCGCTAGCCACAGGGCCATGACCGATCTGAACCAAGACTCATGTCCAAATTCCTGCCCGCTCCCCGTAACCTTTAATTCCCTTTACTTCTAGGAAACTGTCTATTTCTGTTTTAAATTTATGTAATGATGTAGCTTCTACAGCTTTTTGGGGCATCATATTCCATGGACCTACCACCCTTTGAGTGAAGTAGTTCCTCCTCATCTCAGTTTTGAAAGAGCAGCCCCTTATTCTAAGACTATGCCCCCTAGTTCTAGTTTCACCCATCATCGGGCACATCCTCCCCGCATCCACCCGATCCAACCCCTTCACAATCTTATATGTTTCAATAAGATCGCCTCTCATTCTTCTGAACTCCAATGAGTAGAGTCCCAATCTACTCAACCTCTCCTCATATGTCCATCCCCTCATCCCCAGGATTAACCGAGTGAATCTTCTTTGTACTGACTCAAGAGCAAGTATGTCCTTTCTTAAGTATGGACACCAAAACTGTACGCAGTATTCCAGGTGCGGTCTCACCAATACCTTGTACAACTGAAGCAATACCTCCCTATTTTTATATTCTATCCCCCTAGCAATGAAAGCCAACATTCCATTGGCCTTCTTAATCAGTTGCTGCACCTGCATACTAACCTTTTGAGTTTCGTGCACCAGGACCCCCAGATCCCTTTGTACTTCAGTACTTTCCAGTTTCTTGCCATTAAGATAATAACTTGCTCTACGATTTTTCCTGCCAAAGTGCATAACCTCACACTTTCCAGTATTGTATTCCATCTGCCAAATCTCTGCCCACTTATTTAGCCTGTCTATGTCCCCTTGCAGGTTTTTATGTCCTCCTCACTCACTACTTTCCCTCCCATCTTAGTATCATCTGCAAACTTTGATATGTTACACTCGGTCCCCTCCTCCAAATCGTTAATATAGATTGTAAAGAGTTGGGGACCCAGCACTGACCCCTGCGGAACACCACTAGTTACTGATTGCCAGTCTGAGAATGAACCATTTATCCCAACTCTCTGCCTTCTGTTCGATAGCCAATCCTCTATCCATGCCAGAATATTACCCCCAATCCCGTGATTTTTTATCTTAAGCAATAATCTTTTGTGTGGCACCTTGTCAAATGCCTTTTGGAAGTCTAAATACACTACGTTCCCTGGTTCCCCTTTATCCACCCTATACGTTACTTCCTCAAAGAACTCCAGCAAATTTGTCAAACATGACTTCCCCTTCATAAAACCATGCTGACTTTGTCCTATTAAATTATGATTATCCAAATGTCCTGTTACTGTCTCCTTAATAATGGACTCCAAAATTTTACCTACCACAGATGTTAGGCTAACCGGTCTATAGTTTCCAGCCTTCTGTCTACTGCCCTTTTTAAATAAGGGTGTTACATTAGCAGTTTTCCAGTCTGCGGGGGACCTTTGCCGAGTCCAGGGAGTTTTGGAAAATTATTACCAATGCATCCACAATCCCTACCGCCATTTCCCTCAAGACCCTTGGATGTAAGCCATCAGGTCCAGGTGATTTATCCGCCTTGAGTCCCATTATTTTACCGAGTACCACTTCCTTCGTGATTTTGATCGTGTTTAGCTCCTCCCCCCCTTTAGCCCCCTGTTTGTCCAGTGTTGGGATATTCTTAGTGTCTTCTACTGTAAAGACTGATGTAAAATATTCATTCAGTGTTTTTGCCATCTCCATATTTCCCACCATTAATTTCCCGGTCTCATCCTCTAAGGGACCAACATTTACTTTAGCCACTCTTTTTCTTTTTATATAACTATAAAAACTCTTACTATCTGTTTTTATATTTTTTGCTAATTTACTTTCATAATCTATCTTCCCTTTCTTAATCAATCTTTTTGTTATTTTTTGCTGTCTTTTAAAGTTTTCCCAATCCTCCTCCCACTAGATTTGGCTACCTTATATGCCCTTGTTTTTAGTCGAATACTATCCTTAATTTCTTTACTTAGCCACGGATGGCTGTCTTTTCTTTTACACCCTTTTCTTCTCGGTGGAATATATTTCTTTTGGAAGTTGTAAAATAACTCCTTAAATGTACACCACTGATCATGTATCGTCTTACCCTTTAATCTATTTTCCCAATCCACTCTACTCAATTCCGCTCTCATACCTTCATAGTCTCCTTTATTGAAGCTTAGCATGCTTGTTTGAGATCCAACCTTCTCACCCTCTAATTGAATATGGAATTCAACCATGTTATGGTCACTCATTCCAAGGGGATCCTTTACTAGGACATTTTTAATTAATCCTGTCTCGTTACACAGGACCAGATCTAAGGTTGCTTGCCCCCTGGTCGGTTCAGTTACATACTGCTCAAGAAACCCATCCCTTATACACTCAATGAACTCATCCTCAAGGCAGCCCTGCCCAATTTGATTTGTCCAATTAATATGATAGTTAAAATCCCCCATAATTATAGATGTTCCCTTATTACAAGCCTCAACTATTTCCTGATTGATACTCCGTCCAACAGAGTTGCCACTGTTCGGAGGCCTATAGACTACGCCCACTAGTGTTTTTTTCCCCTTATTATTCCTTACCTCCACCCAAACTGTTTCATTATCCTGATCTTTTGACCCAATATCATTTCTCTGTATTACAGTGATTCCTTCCTTTATTAACATAGCCACCCCACCTCCCCTTCCTTCCTGCCTGTCCTTCCTGATTGTTAAATAACCTGGTATGTTTAATTCCCAGGCATTGTCACCCTGCAGCCATGTTTCTGTAATGGCCACAAGATCATACCCATATGTAGTTATTTGTGCCATTAACTCGTCTATTTTGTTACGAATGCTACGTGCATTCAGATCGAGAACTTTCAAAGATGTTTTGTGACACTTAGTTCCTGCTTTTGCCCTTTTTATTACTTTACCTTTTACTCCATACCTTCTGCCCCTTCCTGACACGCTCTGGTTTTTAATTTCCCCACTGCTACCTAAGTCTATGACCTTCTCTGTTGTCATTTTTATTATTTGCTCTCTAGGAACCTCCCCCCCACTAGTTAGTTTAAAGCCCTCTCTACAGCCCTAGTTATATGATCCGCCAAGACTCTAGTCCCAGCACTGGCCAAGTGAAGCCCGTCCCAACGGAACAGCTCCCTCCTGCCCCAGTACTGGTGTCAGTGTCCCAGGAAGCAAAACCCATTTCTCCCACACCAGTCTTTGAGCCACGCATTTAACTCTCTAATTTTATTTGTCCTAGCCAAATTCGTTCGTGGCTCAGGTAATTATTACCCTTGTGGTTCTGCTTTTTAATTTGGCCCCTAGCTGCTCAAATTCCCTCAGCAGAACCTCCTTCCTTGTCCTATCTATGTCATTGGTACCAACATGGACCACGACAACTGGATCCTCCCCCTCCCACTCCAAGTTTCTCTCCAGTCCAGAGGAGATGTCCTTAACCCTGGCACCGGGCAGGCAACACAGCTCTCGGCTGCAAAGAACTCCATCTATCCCCCTAACGATACTATCCCCTACCACTATAACATTTCTTTTAACTCCCCCCACTTGAATGGCCCCCTGCTCCATGGTGCTGTGGCCAGGTTGCTCATCCTCCCTGCAGTCCCTGCTCCTGTCCCCACAGGGAGTAAGAGCCTCGAACCTGTTGGACAAGTGCAAGGGCTGCGGCTCCTCCAACACTACCTCCTGGATCCCCGTACCTGCCTCACTTCTAGTCACACCATCTTGACCCTGGCCACGGACTACATCTGAATTAATTAATCTAATTGGTGTGACTACCTCGTGATACACAGAGTCCAGGTAACTCTCCCTCTCCCTGATGTGTCTCAGTGTTTGAAGCTCGGACTCCAGCTCTTCAACACGGAGCCGGAGTTCCTCGAGCAGCCAACACTTACTGCAAATGTGATCACTGTGAGCATCAATGGTGTTCACCAGCTCCCACATATTGCAGCAGCAACACATCGCCTGATCTCCCATTCTATGTAATTAATTAAATTTATTAATATTATTCTTAAATATCCTCTGCCCCGATTCTAGATGGTGAATATCACACCTTGGAAACTATAAACCAAAGAGATTTAAGCTTAAAAAGGGAGAAATACTTACCAACCAATCACTTACGCGCTTTCTGGTGACGTCACACTTGGATTACTTTTTACCTCTCTCCTTCCAGACTGGAGACTGGTAGGCCTTACCTGGTCTCTGGGACTTTTATAGCCCCGCTCTGCCGCTCGAGATTCCCGCCAACGCTGTGAGGCCTTACCTGGTCTCTGGGACTTTTACAGCCCCGCTCTGCCGCTCGAGATTCCCGCCGACGCTGTGAGGCCTTACCTGGTCTCTGGGACTTTTACAGCCCTGCTCTGCCGCTCGAAATTCCCGCCAACGTTGTGAGGCCTTACCTGGTCTCTGGGACTTTTACAGCCCCGCTCTGCCGCTCGAGATTCCCGCCGACGCTGTGAGGCCTTACCTGGTCTCTGGGACTTTTACAGCCCCGCTCTGCCGCTCGAGATTCCCGCAGAGGGACTGCTGGTTCAAGGACAAAGCATGCAGGCAAGGCGGAAAGACTGGACACATTGCACGGGTATGCCGATCTGGACAAAATAAATCCACTGACGGAAAAAAAAAATCAATAAAGAAAAGTACAGGAAGATGGACAGTAGCTCCGAAGACCAGAAGAGCGATAGCGACTTCGAAAACAAGAGATTAAGCTGTCTCAAATTACATAATGTACTTGCCAAAGATGATTACCAAACCATTTGGGTTACCCTCACAATAGCAGGGTCCCCAGTTAAAATGGAGCTAGATACAGGATCAGCTCTAACCGTAATAAATCGACGGGATTACGAGAGGCTATTTTCGCAGATACCTCAAAGACACATCCATTATCTTAAAAACATATACGGGGCAGAAAGTATACCCCAAAGGAAAAATAAGGGTGCCTGTTGTATACAACAGCAAAGAAATACAAAAGTTGTATTTATACATTCTACAAGATGGTGGTCCACCGTTGTTGGGACGTGAATGGATCAGGAAGATACGTTTAGACTGGCACTCCATTCAGGCACTGACGGTGACCAGTAAGGAAAAAAACAATGATGACATCATACCTGAACGATTAAAAGACATCTTGGCCAACGCCAAAGAAGTGTTTCAAGAGAAACTAGGAACCTTGAAAGGCATCACCGCCTCAATAAAAGTGGAAGATGCAGCAATTCCCAAATTTTTTAAGGCAAGACCGGTGCCATATGCAATTCGTCCAGCAGTCGAGGCAGAGCTGGAGAATTTGGAAAAAGCAGGCATATTATCCAAAATAGATTGGAGCGAATGGGCAACACCCATCGTTCCAGTCATGAAAAAAGCATTGAATAAAGATAAATCTGAAGAACAGAAAAATTCGCATCTGTGGTGACTTCAAGGTGACTGTAAACCCGGTCCTTCACACAGTACAGTATCCTCTTCCGAGGATAGAAGATATTTTCGCCTCACTCTCCGGAGGGAAATGTTTCACCAAAATTGACTTGGCACAGGCATATCTACAGAGGGAGGTTGAGGAGGCCTCTAAAAAGTATCTCACGATAAACACACACAAAGGCCTGTACCAGTACAATCGACTGGTTTTTGGAGTAGCATCAGCTCCAGCTATCTGGCAAAGAGCTATGGAGCAAGTCCTGCAAGGGATTCCGGGGACTCAATGCTACCTAGACGACATCCTTGTAACAGGAGAAAACAACAACGAGCACCTTGCCAATTTGGAGCAGGTGCTCACTAGGCTGAAAGAACGGGGCCTACGAGCGAATCGCCCCAAGTGCGAATTTTTCCAAAATCAGATATCATATTGTGGCCACATAATTAATAATGAAGGGTTGCATAAGTCACCTGAAAAAATTGAAGCGGTTGTAGAAGCCCCAGCACCTGAAAATGTTTCACAATTAAGGTTGTTCCTGGGATTAATAAATTACTATCATAAATTTTTACCAAACTTATCAACTCTTCTACACCCTCTTAATAAACTTCTACAAACAGGAGTGATTTGGAAATGGAATGAAGACTGTAAACGTGCCTTCCATAAATGCAAAGACTTAATCACATCCGAAGAAGTTTTGGCTCATTACAACCCATCACTGCCAATCAGACTGGCGTGCGATGCATCCCCTTATGGCATAGTAGCAGTATTATCCCATAAATTCCCTGATGGCTCAGAACGGCCGATAGCTTTTGCGTCACGCTCATTAAACTCAGCTGAGCGTAACAATGCCCAAATCGACAGGGAAGCACTCAGCCTGGTATGGGGCGTGAAGAAATTCAACCATTACCTACACGGACAAAAATTTACCTTGTTGACTGACCATCAACCCCTCATCTCCATATTCAACCCTAAAAAAGGTGTTCCCATTATGACAGCGCAAAGGCTACAGAGGTGGTCCCTTTTTCTAGGGGCACACCAATACAACATAGAATACAAAGGGTCAAAACAGCATGCGAATGCTGACGGTTTATCGTGCCTACCATTGCCAACGGTAGAAGAGGCACCTACAGTAGACCCAGTAGAGATGTTCCACTCTACCATAGTGGAATGTCTACCAGTGACAAATTCTGCCATTGAAAGGGAGATGAGAAATGACCCGACTCTCTCTCGGGTCTACGATTTAACAGTGAAGGGATGGCCAGCACATGGCGAACCACTGTTGCCAGCATTCTCGCAAAGAAGAGAACAGCTGTCAGTGTGCCGAGGAACCTTGATGTGTGGATCCAGAGTGGTGATTCCACCCAAACTCCAGGATAAAGTGCTAAAGGAGCTTCACGAGGGGTATCTGGGTGGAGTGAAAATGAAGAACCTAGCTAGGGCATTTGTATGGTGGCCAGGTATCGATGGAGACATCGAAGAAATGACCAAGAGCTGCCTAGGATGCCAGAAGGTCCAAAACGCTCCACCACAAGCCCCTCTACATCCACGGGAGTGGCCCTCATCTCCCTGGCAAAGGGTGCACATCGACTTTGCTGGTCCATTTATGGACTCAATGTTCTTAATCGCGGTTGATGCACACTCCAAGTGGCTGGAGGTAATAAAGATGTCCTCCACCACCACGGAAAAAACCATCACAGTATTAAGGACCATATTTGCCAGGAATGGGCTGCCGGAACAGATATGCTCTGATAATGGACCGCAATTTGTGTCCGAAGAATTCAGAAAGTTCTTAAAAAAACAATGGGGTTAAGCACTACACGTCCGCCCCATACCATCCCGCCACCAATGGATTGGCTGAAAGGTTTGTCCAGACCTTCAAGAAGGCCATAAAGGCCAGGGATAATGAAGACATAAAACTTCAGCACAAGGTGGATAACTTCTTATTCGCATACAGGAATGCAACACATATGGTTACCAACCAAACTCCCGCCATGATGTTCTTCAATAGAAACCTAAGATGCCGGTTGGATTTGGTCAAGCCCAACATCAGAAGGGACGTGGAGAACCGGCAGTTTCAAGGCATGAATGAAAGGCCAACTAGAACCTTCCAGATAGGTCAACAAGTTTTGGCCTGGGACTACCGTACCGAGAAATGGCAGCCTGGAACTATCTGCACACGACTAGGACCACTGATGTATACCGTGGACATCGGAGAAAGCATAATAAGGCGCCATGCTGACCAAATCATAAAGTCATCCGAAAAGGGACAACCTACACCACAACTCTATACATCTAACGATGAAGTAGAGATACCCATATCTACCTCCGATCCGGTGATACTGGAAACCGATGAACCTGACACTGGCATTCAAGCCGAATCAGCCTTGCCAGAAGAACCTACTACACCACCAGAAACTACTACACCCCCGAGGCGTTATCCGGACCGAGTCAGGAAGCCTCCTGAGAGACTAACTTATAATTAATTAACTACAGCAATGTATATTATTTTGCTTATAACATGTAATTAATAATTACTTAAAATATGATGTACTGGTTAGCTAAAAGGGGAGGAATTGTGGTGGATGTGCCTTTAAGAGCCCCAGGTGTGCTGTAATGCCGGTAATTGCCACTCGGGCTATATAAGCCTGGATATTGTGTATATCCGTTAGAACCCCCCCCCCAGACTTTGCTTAGTAAATACCTATGAACCAACTCCTGTCTTCAGTGTCTTTATCAACACACGGACACTACAAAAGGGAAATCATTTTTGACAAACCTACTGGAGTTTTTTGAGGATGTAACTGGTAGAATAGATAAGGCAGAACCAGTGGATGTAGTGTATTTGGATTTTCAGAAGGACTTTGATTAAAGTCCCACATAAGAGGTTAGTGTGCAAAATTAAAGCTCATGGGATTGGGGGTAATACACTGGCATGGATTGAAAATTGGTTAACAGACAGGAAACAGAGAGTAGGAATAAATGGTTCTTTTTTGGGGTGGCAGGCGGTGACTAGTGGGATACCGCAGGGATCAGTGCTTGGGCACCAGCTATTCACAATATATATCAATGATTTGGATGAGGGATCCAAATGTAATATTTCCAAGTTTGCTGATGATATGTGTGGTAAACCACTTTTATCGTTCACTATCGTTACACTATGGTTATCACTGTTATATCGTTACACTATGGTTATCACTGTTTACACTGTTGTATCACTACACGAGGTCGCCTCTTGTCACGCTGTTATACCTGGGCTGACCACTGCTGACTCCGCCCATGGCTCCACCTACTTGCCCAGGTATAAAGGTGGTCGACTGGCTGGTATTCCTCCTTGTTGGATCCGATCACCCACGAGGGTGGGCTCTGTTATTTAGCCAATAAAAACCTATAGTAACTGTCTTAACTCGTCGCTTTTCATTGGATGAATTGATAGGTATATCAATTTTATTGGCTAAATTTTGAAATGTCTTTAACGGAGCAGCCAAACGACCAGTCAGACGCCCAGCTACAACAGCCACAGCAGCCGGCCTGGCTGCGAGCCCTCCGACCGCCGTACCTGGATCTAAACCCACAGGCAGCAAACTCAGCCCTCGACTTCAAACACAGGCTGAGCTGTTTCGAATCCTACCTGGGAGAATCCGGCGTGCCTCAGAGATCCAAACTAAGAGTTCTGACCGCCCAAGTGAGCCCTAAAGTATTTGCACTCATCCAGGACCTTACTACATACGAGGCCGCCCTCAACCTGCTGAAAGAGCAGTACCGGAGCCCGGTAAATTCTATGTATGCCAGACATCTCCTAAGATCCCGCCCGCAACAGCCAGGAGAGTCTGTAGATGAATTTTTATGGGCGCTACAAACACTCGGCAGGGACTGTGACTTTAAAGCTGTAACGGCTGCAGAAAATACTGAAGAGAATATCCGCGATGCCTTCGTGAAAGGCCTTCGGTCCGACTACTCACGGCAAAGACTGCTCGAATCAAAGGACCTCGACCTGAACACAGCTGCAGCCCTCGCTCACTCTCTGGAAGTGGCCCATCGGGACCTCGAGGCGTATTCCAGGTACTGTGCTGCGCGACCCTGGGACTCGGGCCCGACCCCGACTGCAATACCCCTCGCACCGCCGCCTCTGGGACCTACCTCAGCGTCGGCGTCCCAGACCCGATCGGGACTGCCACCCCCGGTACCGGCTGCAACATCGGAGCCCCGCGATCGGGCCGCCGGCTGCTTTTTCTGTGGCCAGGCGAAACACCCGAGGGCGCGCTGCCCTGCAAGAAACGCGACCTGCTCCGACTGCCACAAGAAAGGCCACTTCACGAAGGCCTGCAGGGGGAAAGCCACAGATGCCAGCAGTGCCTCATGTGAGTTGTGGGGGCGGCCATCTTTCATCAAGGCCACAGATGCCAGTATCCCCTCGTGTGAGTCGTGGGGGCGGCCATCTTTGATCAAGGCCACCGACACCGGCAGTGCCTCATGTGAGTTGTGGGGGCGGCCATCTTCTCCGCCATTTTATGCAACGTCGTGGGCACCGCCATTTTGTTCACCACACTCGACCGCCACCTTGTCTCCAGACCCGACCACAGCCTCACCCGCAGACTACAGCAGCTCGCTCAGCCATACACTAGCCTCCGTCAGACTGGACCAAGCTCGCCTGCATCACCTGTCCAAGTCCATGATGGACATCAAAGTAAACGGCCACGCCACAACCTGCCTGTTCGACAGCGGAAGCACGGAGAGTTTCATCCATCCAGACACGGTGAGCCACTACTCCCTCACTGTCCAGCCAACGCGCAACCGGATCTCGATGGCGTCGAGGTCCCATTCAACAGACATCAGCGGATACTGTGTTGTGACCCTGTCGGTTAGGGGCACGGAGTATAAACATTTTAAACTTCTCATCCTGCCCCAACTCTGCGCTGCCGTCCTACTAGGGCTGGATTTCCAATCCCACCTTCAAAGTGTCACTTTGGCATACAGTGGACCCCTCCCCCCACTCACAGTCGACAACCAACAGCCTTTAAACCGCCCACCACGTACCACCTGCGGCCTATCCACCCTCAGGGTCCCGCCCCCCTCCCTGTTCGCCAACCTCACCCGCGACTGTAAACCCGTCGCTACCAAGAGCAGGCGGTACAGCGCTGGGGACAGAGCTTTTATTAGCTCTGAGGTGCAGCGTCTCCTGAAAGAGGGCATCATCGAGAGGAGCAACAGCCCCTGGCGTGCCCAGGTCGTAGTCGTTAAGACCGGCGATAAAAACCGCCTAGTCATCGACTACAGCCAAACCATAAACCGGTACACCCAGCTGGACGCATACCCCCTTCCCCGCATATCTGATATGGTCAATCAGATTGCACAGTACCGAGTATTCTCTACCATCGACCTTAAGTCAGCCTACCACCAACTCCCTATCCGCCCTGAGGACTGCCAGTATACCGCCTTTGAGGCGAATGGCCGCCTCTACCACTTCCTTAGGGTTCCCTTCGGCGTCACCAACGGGGCTTCGGTCTTCCAAAGGGAGATGGACCGGATGGTTGACCAGAACGGGCTGCAAGCCACGTTCCCCTATCTAGATAACGTCACCATCTGCGGCCGCGCCCGGCAGGACCATGATGTTAATCTGGAGAGATTCCTCCGTACGGCCCAACGGCTGAACCTCACCTACAATAAGGAGAAATGTGTGTTTAACACCTCGCGCCTTGCCATCCTCGGCTGCGTAGTAGAGAACGGAGTCATCGGCCCCGACCCCGAAAGAACGCACCCCCTCATGGAGCTTCCCCTCCCCCACTGTCCAAAGGCGCTGAAGAGGACCCTGGGGCTCTTCGCCTACTATGCCCAATGGGTGCCGAATTATGCGGACAAAGCCAGACCCCTCATGAAGTCCGCCTCCTTCCCCCTGACGGCAGAAGCGTGCGCAGCCTTCTCCCTCATTAAGGGAGACATTGCTAAGGCAACAATGTACGCGGTGGATGAGTCTATCCCTTTCCAAGTGGAGAGCGATGCATCCGACTTCGCCCTAGCCGCAACCCTTAACCAGGAGGGGAGACCGGTGGCCTTCTTCTCAAGGACCCTCCAGGGCCCTGAGATCCGACACTCCTCGGTCGAGAAGGAGGCCCAGGCGATCGTGGAGGCTGTACGACGCTGGAGGCATTACCTGGCAGGCAAACGATTTACCCTCCTCACCGACCAGTGTTCGGTCGCTTTTATGTTTAATAACAAGCTGAGGGGCAAAATCAAGAATGACAAGATCTTGAGGTGGAGAATCGAGCTCTCCACCTATGATTATGATATCTTGTACCGGCCTGGTAAACTGAACGAACCCCCAGATGCTCTATCACGAAGTACATGTGCCAACGCGCAAATTGATAGACTGCAGACCCTCCACAACGACCTCTGCCACCCCGGAGTCACCAGACTTTACCACTTCATTAAGGCCCGCAACCTGCCCTACTCCATCGAGGAGGTCAGGATCATGACCAGGAACTGCCAAACCTGTGCCGAATGCAAACCGCATTTCTTTAGGCCGGACAGAGCAAGCCTGATCAAGGCCACCCGCCCCTTCGAGCGCTTGAGCATCGATTTTAAGGGGCCCCTCCCGTCCTCTGACCGTAATGTGTACTTCCTCAACATCACTGACGAGTACTCCCGTTTCCCCTTTGCCTCCCCCTGCCCAGACATGACCAGTACCACGGTCATCAAATGCCTGAACGACCTCTTCGCCGTGTTCGGGTTCCCGAACTATATACATAGCGACCGGGGCTCCTCCTTCATGAGCGAGGAACTTCGCCAGTTCCTACTAGCGAGAGGTATTGCTGCAAGCAGGACCACCAGCTACAACCCCCGAGGGAACGGCCAGGTGGAAAGAGAGAACGCGACTGTCTGGAAGGCCGTTCTCTTAGCCTTAAAGTCCAAGGGCCTCCCAACCTCTCACTGGCAGGAAGTCCTCCCGGCAGCGCTGCATTCCATCCGGTCATTGCTTTGCACTGCCATTAACGCCACCCCCCATGAACAAATGTTTGTTTTCCCCAGGAAGTCGACTATGGGAACCATGCTACCAACTTGGCTGACCTCTCCGGGGCCCGTCTTGCTGCGAAAGCATGCGAGGGCCCATAAAATGGACCCCCTGGTCGAGAGGGTGGACCTCCTGC
Source organism: Somniosus microcephalus (assembly GCF_052327205.1). NCBI lineage: Eukaryota > Metazoa > Chordata > Chondrichthyes > Squaliformes > Somniosidae > Somniosus > Somniosus microcephalus. The sequence goes on along the minus strand of NC_140990.1, from coordinate 64,025,003 downwards.
ACGCCAACCCCCAGTACGCCTATGTGGCATACCCAGACGGGCGGGAGGACACAGTCTCCTTACGAGACCTCGCACCCTCGGGCATCCCGGAGACACCACCATTACCCCCCACCACCCCCCCAAATCCAGCCCAGGTAGACGGCATGCCGGAACCCCACGAGCCTTCGCCGACCACGCAGACACCAGCATTAACATCGGATACTGCATCACCGCCGCCGCTGCTGCGACGATCGGAAAGGCTTACGAGGCCTCTGGACAGACTGGCATACCCGAACTGGTAGTACACTTCACCCCGCCGGATTCAAATCTAAACAAGGGGTGAATGTGGTAAACCACTTTTATCGTTCACTATCGTTACACTATGGTTATCACTGTTATATCGTTACACTATGGTTATCACTGTTTACACTGTTGTATCACTACACGAGGTCGCCTCTTGTCACGCTGTTATACCTGGGCTGACCACTGCTGACTCCGCCCATGGCTCCACCTACTTGCCCAGGTATAAAGATGGTCGACTGGCTGGTATTCCTCCTTGTTGGATCCGATCACCCACGAGGGTGGGCTCTGTTATTTAGCCAATAAAAACCTATAGTTACTGTCTTAACTCGTCGCTTTTCATTGGATGAATTGATAGGTATATCAATATGAAACTAGGTGGGATCGTGAGTTGTGAGTAGGATGCAAGAGGCTTCAAAGCAATTTAGACAAGTTGAGTGAGTGGGCAAATACATGGCAGATGCAGTATAACGTGGATAAATACCACAGAAGGAGATAGATAGATTTCTAGACACAAAAAGCATCAAGGGGTATGGGGAGAGAGCGGGAATATGGCCCTGCATACCCATCGTGTTTAGAGCAAACTTGTGTTTTCCGACTCGCTTTAGCTCTTTGTTTGGTCCGTTTCTTTTTACAAGTGGTGCATGCTGCTATTCCCCATCCTATAGCCATAACTGTACTATCACTAATATATGAGAAATGATGCAGATCCATGGGTGTATGTTGACATTCATTCCCCAATCCCACAGCTTCTCATACCACAGGATTTCCTGTAGCTCTACCTCTATGTCCCTTTCTAATTCCCCAAGATTCCTTTGCAACACTATGTATTGTTTCACCATCTTACTTAAATCCTCTTTCATTTCTTGCAGATCCTTTTGCAGGCGGGGTATTGGGGCCCCTACCGGGTCTTCATAATTAACCAATTCGTCCTTTAGACTATCTGGCACATTTAGTTTTATCTCCTCCCTTGAATGTACATACACCACTCTGGTGTGTCCAATTGTCACAGGGATCTTTGGCGTAAAACAGAAGTTAGGCATTGTGATTGCACATACAAGCTTACTATATTGGTACTCAGTCTCTGTGGTGGCTATACAATACTCCCCTTCGCCTCTATATCCCGAGCGGGTGTGATGGTGATCAACATGTGATAATTCCAACACACACCCCTCTGTCTTATTATAGCCGCACTCATCCTTAGGGCCTTCTCCTACTGGATGTGGCATAGTGGTTAGCACTGTTGCCTCACAGCGCCAGAGACCCGGGTTCGAATCCGGCCTCGGGCGACTGTCTGTGTGGAGTTTGCACATTCTCCCCGTGTTTGCGTGGGTTTTCTCCGGGTGCTCCGGTTTCCTCCCACAGTCCAAAGATGTGCGGGTTAGGTTGATTGGCTATGATAAATTGACCCTTAGTGTTAGGGGGATTAAATACGTGGGGTTACAGGGATAGGGTGGGATATGTGTTGGTGTAGGGGTTACGGGGATTGGGTGGGATATGTGTCGGTGCAGGCTCGATGGGCCGAAATGGCCTCTATCTGCACTGTGGGGTTTCTGTGATTCTGTGATATCGTAAGCGTGCCTTCCCCGTGGCATCCATTTAGGGAGACTCCTCTCATAGTACCATTCTTCCTGATGGCATGGGTATCAATTGGATAGTATTGGAGGTATGCCTCACCCCTCACTGTGCCTATGTTTGTTACCTGGTACTGTGGGTATGGAGTCATGTCTAGTCCCACCACTGGTATCAGGAGTACCATGCCTATCATTGCTGTCACTTCTGCTTTACATTTTTGTATCACTGGATATACTCTGGTCATCCCCTTGAGGGTACAAGCACTCAGAGAGCCTGGATTCTGGCTCAGGCCATAGAGCTGTGTGCTGTTAATCCAGTCTGGTACCTCGCCTCGCTGTGTCTGTGCCAGATTGTGTTTTAACTGTCCGGTGATCCATTGGCCATAGGCATGACACAAGCCTCTCCCTACCCCATCTTTTGCCTGTTCCTCATCGCTATGGTTTAGTTTGTTGATAATGCTGGCATGGTCCTCGATAACCTTGATTCCCTTGAGTAATTTCCTTATCGTGTGTCCTCCCAACTCTGATCTTTGTCGAACCAAACCAGTTTCCTTCTCTAAAATCTGTTGTATTACCCTTTGTAGTCGTTCCACATGACTCTGGACTCCTTGGCCTAGAAATTCAGCTGTTTGCGCCAGCCGCTAGCGCCTTAGGAGGAGGAGATGTGGGGCGCTAGGCGGCTAGCGTCCGGGCGCAGTGCAATCTGCGCCTCTCCCCAACTTCAGTAAAGATTTAGCAGCGGCGCAAAGCCTTTGCACGCGCTCAGCTGCGCGCGCAGATCCTGACGTCATTTCATCGTGCAACGCCCTTTGTGCGCCCCGAACCGGAAATTCAGTGGCGCCGCCCTTCTTTGTGCCTGGCGCCCCCAGCGACTGGTAGAGGGGAACGGTTCCCAGTCGCTGCGGGGCGTGGGGGGCGCTATTTAAAGGGGACTCCTCCTGCCGTATAAGTGGCACCCATTTTGTGCCAATCCCTCTGTGTGAGAGACGGATATTTGGAGAGAGACAAAGGCAGAGAGCTTTCTGCTTTGATTCAGCGCTTGCACAGGTACTTGTGGCTTCAGGCCAGAGCTTTGCACTTGGATTTCACTTTCAGTGCCATAGCCTTGAGTCGCCACATATAATGGGGGCTGCAATGGGTGGAAACGTTGGCTTTCTGCATTGCATTCAAAGGGATCAGAGACGCCGTGAGAGAGTGCCAGTCATGGCCAGACGGAGATTGGCCAACAGGCGTCGGCACAGGAGGCCTTACCCACCCAGGGTATACCGCCAGCAGTTCTCATATCTGAACATGTCTGAGGAGCAGTGTGTTTGGAGGATGCGATTCAGAAGGGAGGTGGTCACTGAGATCTGCCACCTGCTTCGCAGAGATCTGCAGCCACAGCTGAGGAGCAGGACGTCTCTGTCAGTGGCAGTGAAGGTGACGGTGGCTCTCAACTTCGATGCCACTGGCTCCTTCCAATCCAATACTAGGGACATTGCCAACATCTCCCAGTTCGTGGTACATTGCTGCATCCGCCAGGTGAACAATGCCCTTTTCAGAAGGAGACGTCAGTACATCTCCTTCCCCATGACCCTGGACAAGCAGCAAGAGCGTGCAATCGGCTTTGGAAGAATAGCGGGCTTCCCCATGGTTGAGGGCGTAGAACTGATGAACCAGCAATGGTCAGGCCTTGCTTCAGGGCTGCAGTGTGCAGGGCATGGCAGCCAAACAAGTCGACCCTGCCCCTTTAAGAGCTGACCGGCGCCAGCGTGTCTGCCTTCATTGAGCAACTCGCCGCACCTGTGCTGCGCCCGTCCTCGGTGTTAGCGCCCCGGATCGCCGGCTTAGCGCCTAATGATAGTCGTGCATCGCCTGCTTTAGCGCAGCAGCAACCTCTTGGGGCGATGCCACTGAATATCGGCGAAGGTGGCGCGAAGTTGCGCCGGACGCAAACTTTAGCGGCCGCCCGGCTGTAGCGCCCCAAACGTGGCTATACTGAATTTCTAGGCCCTTGTATATCTAGGGCATTAATGAATGATGTCCCCGTGTTTATTCCCGTGAGTATATCGGTTCCTAAGCTCCTCTTAATCCTTTGGTGGAATGCAGCATGTCCCCTAAAATTAGTCGCCCCTGTCGCATCAGCAGCTTGGTTAATTACATTCTTTAGCATATATGCATACAATTCTCTAGTTTTAGTAAACCTTTCACAATATCCTGGCCATTGTAACATGGCTAAGTTCATTAGCACCGGTACAGTTTCGTGTCTCACGTTACCATACAATTGTTCTCCCTCGGTAAATAATACTAGTCCATTCATGGGTCCAGGTTTCATATCTGGACATTGTAGCATCCTCGGTTCGCTTGTCTCTTCTTTCTGTGTATTGGGAGCCGTGGATGAGACTCCGAATGTGATTGTTCCATTAAAACATGGTGCTTCTTCTTCATGTGCTTGTCGTGTAATGTGGGATGTCCCTTTGCTTATTTCGTGTCCCAGCAGTAATCCCACCTTCATGGTGAAGTTTCCCTGTAAATTAAGCAGAAGCCTGGTCATCACCAGAGGTTAGTTTATCTCCGGTGTTTATTCCATTGTTCCTGTGGGATTTAAGATCAGATGGGTTATTGTTGTACCGTTTTAATTGAGTCCAATGTTTCTATCTACCCTTTCCCCTCATATCTATGCATGCGCACATATCGCTGGTCATGATAACCTCAAATGGTCCGGTCCATCTAGGTGAGAATCCCGATCTCTCTGGCAATATTTTAACAAATACCTGCTCGCCCACCTTGGGTAGGGGCTCTGAGGCTCCCTGCTTTTGTGTATTTTTATCTCTGATGTCTTGTTGTTCTTTAACTTCTTGTTTGAGCTCCTTCAATTGATTATCTAATGTTTGTACATATTTCCTAATTTTATCTTTTAAGGATCCTAGTCCCTCGCTACCAGATGCTACTCCTTCCGGCAGACACGTTGCTCGTCCAGTCCTGAGTTCATACGGTGTCAGTCCGGTCACCCTGTGATCCTTTTTCCATATTCCATCTCTACCTTTGGCTGCGCCTCTCTTTGTCCACTGCTCCTGCTCCTCCATTTCGGTCTCCTCTTGGATTCTTTTAATGTTCACTTCCTCTGCTGTTATTCTACCTGCTGCTCTTGCTGCCTGATCAGCTAGCATATTTCCTTTTTGTTGCTCGCTCACTATCTCGTGGTGTGTGCCTTTATTTTAATCACTGCTACCTCTTCTGCTCCTTTTACCGCTTCTACTAGGTCTCTCACTACCTCCTCATGCTGTATTTGTCCTCCTCCGGAGGATACATATCCTCTCCTATTCCACGCTATCATATAATCATGCACTACCCCAAACGCATCTATGTATATATTTACTCGTTTTCCCTTTGTCAATTTCAATGCTTCCGTGAGAGCCACTAGTTCTGCCACCTGCGCTGAGGCTCCTCCTTCAAGCCCTCCCTTTGTGACTGTTTCTCCGTTCTCGGATACTACTGCCCAACCGTGTGTGGCTCCCCATTGAAATCTCGGCAAGATCCGTCTACATAAAAGGTGTTTTGGGGATTTTCAAGGGGCGATTCTGATACGGTTCCTCTGACCTCTTCTTCAATTACTAACTGACACTCGTGTGCCTCACCCTCTGATAGCATTCCCTCTGCGGGGTTGACTCTTTGTTCCCTTATAATCTGGACTGATCTGTCCTCGGGTATCAATACTGCTTCCCAAGCTGCCCTCCTTCTGTCTGATACAGCCTTCATTTTGCCTGTGTTTAGCAGGTCCACACTGTGTGTTGTGTGTGTAATATCAGCTGTCCTGACATAGTGATGGGCTCACATATCCGCACTGCCCATGTGGCGCAGTCGAGGGCCGCCACACATCTCGCCATTCCTTTAGCCACGGGGGTTTGTTGGGTGGAGTAATAGGCAATTGGCCTCATATCTCCCCCGTACTCTTGGGTGACTACAGCGTTATAGAAGTTCCCGTCTATACTATAGTATATATGGAATGGTTTGACTATATTTGGCAATCCTAGTGCGGGTGCGGATGTCAGGGCTGCTTTTAATTTTGCATAAGCCTCGTCCTGCTCCGATTCCCATTCTATCCTATCAGTGGCGGGTCTCCCCCTTTAACTAACCGTTGAATCGGCTCTGCTTTCCCTGCAAAGTCTGATATAAAATTCCTGCAGTAGTTAAACAGTCCCAACACTTTCCTCACTCCCCGGACGGTCACTGGCCTTGGCATGTCTTTTATGGCTGCCTTTCGTTCCTGCGGGAGGGCCTTATACCCCTGGCTCATTTCGTGCCCCAGATACTTTACTTTGGACAGTCCAACCTGTGCCTTTTTAGGGTTCAATTTAAAGCCAGCTTTCTTAAGTGCCTGGAGGGTGGCTAGTGATGCTCCCATGTGTCCTTTGGCATCCTCTGATACAATCATTATGTCATCGACATATTGGAGTAGGGCGCTCTGGTACTTTGATAGGTCTAACTCGTCTAAGGCTTGACTCAGTACACGGTGGAATATATTTGGACTGTTGTGGAACCCCTGCGGGACCCTGGTCCATGTGTACTGTCTATCCCCGACAGTAAAGGCGAATTTCCCTTGTGATTCCTCTGCCAATGGTATGGACCAGAACCCGTTCGCTATATCCAAGACTGTAAATATTTTAAAGTCTGGTTTCAGACTTATTCAATGCGGTCTACACAAATTTACACCAACCAGAATTTCACCATGGCCACAATAAAAGTCTGGTTTTAATAGGTTAATTAACCTCAATAACTCCAATCCAATCCAGATCAATTTTTTTTAACTAACCAGTATCACTTGGAAAAGTAAGAAACCATAGCGTCGTTTTCTTCCAGGCACATTGGCAACTGTGACTTCAAGGCTGAAGCTTATCTTTTGTAAAATAATTAACAAACTTAAAACAACACGCGCTTGTCCATCCTTCAAGACAAGTCTTCAAAGGGTTAAACAGCTTTTAGCTCTCTGTACAAAAGAGTGGGTGGAGTTAAAACAAACACAACAGACATTTTCTTTCAAAGACAGAAAACTTCCCCACTTTTAACACACACTTTCACACAAACCGAGATTCCAGCATTCCTTTTAAGATTCCTTTCACTCAGCAAATCCTGGATTTTACTTGTTTTGGACAGAAACTGATAGCATCTGTGTCGATAAAGCTTAAATTTTTTCCTTATTCCCTTTCTTAAATTACTGGTACTCGGGTACAATTTTGGCACGGTTTTTGGTCCAAATTCGAGTACGTCTACTCAACCCATAATATGTGCGAGCCACTAAAATGATGGCCTTTTCTCCCTTTAATTTTGTTTCTTTAGCCCACCATTCTCTTTGTTTGGCCGGTGGGTCGTTCGGTTCCAATCGTTTTAAACCATTTTGTAAATTAATCTTTTATTTTTGTCTGCTAAATAGCATGTCAGAGACTCCACCGGTCCCCACTCGAGTTTTCCACTTTCCATGGTTAATTGTTGTCAGAGGTACCTCCCTTACTTTACTCTCGCAGAGTGAGACGGTACTTGTAACCACAGTTGTCAGCGGTACGTCCCGTACTTTACTCTCGCAGAGTGAGACGGTACTTGTAACCACAGTTGTCAGAGGTACCTCCCGTACTTTACTCTCGCAGAGTAAGACGGTACTTGTAACTGCAGTTGTCAGCGGTACGTCCCGTACTTTACTCTCGCAGAGTGAGACGGTACTTGTAACCGCAGTTGTCAGAAGTACCTCCCGTACTTTACTCTCGCAGAGTGAGACCGTACTTGTAACCACAGTTGTCAGAGGTTACCTCCCTTACTTTACTCTCGCAGAGTGAGATGGTACTTGTAACCACAGTTATCAGCGGTACGTCCCGTACTTAACTCTGGCAGAGTGAGACGGTACTTGTAACCACAGTTGTCAGAGGTTACCTCCCTTACTTTACTCTCACAAAGTGAGACAGTACTTGTAACCGCAGTTGTCAGCGGTACGTCCCTTACTTTATTCTCGCAGAGTGAGACGGTACTTGTAACCGCAGTTGTCAGAGGTACGTCCCTTACTTTACTCTCGCAGAGTGAGATGGTACTTGTAACCACAGTTATCAGTGGTACCTCCCTTACTTTACTCTCGCAGAGTGAGACAGTACTTGTAACCACAGTAATCAGCGGTACGTCCCGTACTTAACTCTGGCAGAGTGAGACGGTACTTGTAACCACAGTTATCAGCGGTACGTTCCTTACATTACTCTCGCAGAGTGAGACGGTACTTGTAACCGCAGTTGTCAGAGCTACCTCCCTTACTTTACTCTCGCAGAGTGAGACGGTACTTGTAACCGCAGTTGTCAGAGGTACCTCCCTTACTTTACTCTCGCAGAGTGAGACGGTACTTGTAACCACAGTTGTCAGAGGTACCTCCCTTACTTTACTCTCGCAGAGTGAGACGGTACTTGTAACTGCAGTTGTCAGAGGTACCTCCCTTACTTTACTCTCGCAGAGTGAGACGGTACTTGTAACCGCAGTTGTCAGAGGTACCTCCCTTAATTTACTCTCACAGAGTGAGGCGGTACTTATAACCGCAGTTGTCAGAGGTACCTCCCTTACTTTACTCTCGCAGAGTGAGACGGTACTTGTAACTGCAGTTATCAGAGGTACATCCCTTACTTTACTCTCGCAGAGTGAGACGATACTTGTAACCACAGTTATCAGCGGTACGTCCCTTACTTTACTGTCGCAGAGTGAGACGGTACTTGTAACCAGTTATCAGCGGTACGTCCCGTACTTTACTCTCGCAGAGTGAGACGGTACTTGTAACTGCAGTTGTCAGCGGTACGTCCCTTACGTTACTCTCGCAGAGTGAGACGGTACTTGTAACCACAGTTGTCAGAGGTTACCTCCCTTACTTTACTCTCGCAGAGTGACACGGTACTTGTAACCACAGTTGTCAGAGGTACCTCCCTTACTTTACTCTCGCAGAGTGAGACGGTACTTGTAACTGCTATTGTCAGAGGTACCTCCCTTACTTTACTCTCACAGAGTGAGATGGTACTTGTAACCACAGTTGTCAGAGGTTACCTCCCTTACTTTACTCTCGCAGAGTGAGACGGTACTTGTAACTGCAGTTATCAGATGTACCTCCCTTACTTTACTCTCGCAGAGTGAGACGGTACTTGTAACCACAGTTGTCAGAGGTACATCCCTTACTTTACTCTCGCAGAGTGAGACGGTACTTGTAACCACAGTTATCAGCGGTACATCCCTTACTTTACTCTCACAGAGTGAGACCGTACTTGTAACCACAGTTGTCAGAGGTACCTCCCGTACTTTACTCTCGCAGAGTGAGACGGTACTTGTAACCGCAGTTGTTAGCGGTACGTCCCTTACTTTACTCTCGCAGAGTGAGACGGTACTTGTAACCACAGTTATCAGCGGTACATCCCTTACTTTACTCTCACAGAGTGAGACCGTACTTGTAACCACAGTTGTCAGAGGTACCTCCCGTACTTTACTCTCGCAGAGTGAGACGGTACTTGTAACCGCAGTTGTTAGCGGTACGTCCCTTACTTTACTCTCGCAGAGTGAGATGGTACTTGTAACCACAGTTGTCAGATGTACCTCCCTTACTTTACTCTCGCAGAGTGAGACTGTACTTGTAACCACAGTTATCAGCGGTACGTCCGTTACTTTACTCTCGCAGAGTGAGACGGTACTTGTAACCCCAGTTGTCAGAGGTACCTCCCTTACTTTACTCTCGCAGAGTGAGACGGTACTTGTAACCGCAGTTGTCAGCGGTACGTCCCTTACTTTACTCTCGCAGAGTGAGATGGTACTTGTAACCGCAGTTGTCAGAGGTACCTCCCTTACTTTACTCTCGCAGAGTGAGACGGTACTTGTAACCACAGTTGTCAGAGGTACCTCCCTTACTTTACTCTCGCAGAGTGAGACGGTACTTGTAACTGCAGTTGTCAGAGGTACCTCCCTTACTTTACTCTCGCAGAGTGAGACGGTACTTGTAACCGCAGTTGTCAGAGGTACCTCCCTTAATTTACTCTCACAGAGTGAGGCGGTACTTATAACCGCAGTTGTCAGAGGTACCTCCCTTACTTTACTCTCGCAGAGTGAGACGGTACTTGTAACTGCAGTTGTCAGAGGTACATCCCTTACTTTACTCTCGAAGATTGAGACGATACTTGTAACCACAGTTATCAGCGGTACGTCCCTTACTTTACTGTCGCAGAGTGAGACGGTACTTGTAACCAGTTATCAGCGGTACGTCCCGTACTTTACTCTCGCAGAGTGAGACGGTACTTGTAACTGCAGTTGTCAGCGGTACGTCCCTTACTTTACTCTCGCAGAGTGAGACGGTACTTGTAACCACAGTTGTCAGAGGTTACCTCCCTTACTTTACTCTCGCAGAGTGAGACGGTACTTGTAACCACAGTTGTCAGAGGTTACCTCCTGTACTTTACTCTCAGAGTGAGACGGTACTTGTAACCGCAGTTGTCAGCCGTACGTCCCTTACTTTACTCTCGCAGAGTGAGACGGTACTTCTAACCACAGTTGTCAGAGGTTCCTCCCTTACTTAACTCTCGAAGAGTGAGACGGTACTTGTAACCGCAGTTGTCAGAGGTACGTCCCTTACTTTACTCTCACAGAGTGAGATGGTACTTGTAACCACAGTTGTCAGAGGTTACCTCCCTTACTTTACTCTCGCAGAGTGAGACGGTACTTGTAACCACAGTTGTCAGAGGTACCTCCCTTACTTTACTCTCGCAGAGTGAGACGGTACTTGTAACTGCTATTGTCAGAGGTACCTCCCTTACTTTACTCTCACAGAGTGAGATGGTACTTGTAACCACAGTTGTCAGAGGTTACCTCCCTTACTTTACTCTCGCAGAGTGAGACGGTACTTGTAACTGCAGTTATCAGATGTACCTCCCTTACTTTACTCTCGCAGAGTGAGACGGTACTTGTAACCACAGTTGTCAGAGGTACATCCCTTACTTTACTCTCGCAGAGTGAGACGGTACTTGTAACCACAGTTATCAGCGGTACATCCCTTACTTTACTCTCGCAGAGTGAGACGGTACTTGTAACCACAGTTATCAGCGGTACATCCCTTACTTTACTCTCACAGAGTGAGACCGTACTTGTAACCACAGTTGTCAGAGGTACCTCCCGTACTTTACTCTCGCAGAGTGAGACGGTACTTGTAACCGCAGTTGTTAGCGGTACGTCCCTTACTTTACTCTCGCAGAGTGAGATGGTACTTGTAACCACAGTTGTCAGATGTACCTCCCTTACTTTACTCTCGCAGAGTGAGACTGTACTTGTAACCACAGTTATCAGCGGTACGTCCGTTACTTTACTCTCGCAGAGTGAGACGGTACTTGTAACCCCAGTTGTCAGAGGTACCTCCCTTACTTTACTCTCGCAGAGTGAGACGGTACTTGTAACCCCAGTTGTCAGAGGTACCTCCCGTACTTTACACTCGCAGAGTGAGACGGTACTTGTAACTGCAGTTGTCAGCGGTACCTCCCTCATTTTACTCTCGCAGAGTGAGACGGTACTTGTAACCACAGTTTTCAGCGGTACGTCCCTTACTTTACTCTCGCAGAGTGAGACGGTCCTTGTAACCACAGTTGTCAGCGGTACGTCCAGCACTTTACTCTCGCAGAGTGAGACAGTACTTGTAACTGCAGTTGTCAGCGGTACGTCCCTTACTTTACTCTCGCAGAGTGAGACGGTACTTGTAACCACAGTTGTCAGAGGTACCTCCCTTACTTTACTCTCGCAGAGTGAGACGGTACTTGTAACTGCTATTGTCAGAGGTACCTCCCCTTACTTTATTCTCACAGAATGAGATGGTACTTGTAACCACAGTTGTCAGTGGTACGTCCCTTACTTTACTCTCGCAGAGTGAGACGGTACTTGTAACCACAGTTATCAGCGGTACGTCCATTATTTTACTCTCACAGAGTGAGACGGTACTTGTTACTGCAGTTGTCAGAGGTACCTCCCTTACTTTACTCTCGCAGAGTGAGACGGTACTTGTAACCACAGTTGTCAGAGGTACCTCCCTTACTTAACTCTCGAAGAGTGAGACGGTACTTGTAACCGCAGTTGTCAGAGGTACGTCCCTTACTTTACTCTCACAGAGTGAGATGGTACTTGTAACCACAGTTGTCAGAGGTTACCTCCCTTACTTTACTCTCGCAGAGTGAGACGGTACTTGTAACTGCAGTTATCAGAGGTACCTCCCTTACTTTACTGTCGCAGGGTGAGACGGTACTTGTAACCACAGTTATCAGCGGTACATCCCTTACTTTACTCTCACAGAGATGGTACTTGTAACCACAGTTGTCAGAGGTTACCTCCCTTACTTTACTCTCGCAGAGTGAGACGGTACTTGTAACCACAGTTGTCAGAGGTACCTCCCTTACTTTACTCTCGCAGAGTGAGACGGTACTTGTAACTGCTATTGTCAGAGGTACCTCCCTTACTTTACTCTCACAGAGTGAGATGGTACTTGTAACCACAGTTGTCAGAGGTTACCTCCCTTACTTTACTCTCGCAGAGTGAGACGGTACTTGTAACTGCAGTTATCAGAGGTACCTCCCTTACTTTACTCTCGCAGAGTGAGACGGTACTTGTAACCACAGTTGTCAGAGGTACCTCCCTTACTTTACTCTTGCAGAGTGAGACGGTACTTGTAACCACAGTTATCAGCGGTACATCCCTTACTTTACTCTCGCAGAGTGAGACGGTACTTGTAACCGCAGTTGTTAGCGGTACGTCCCTTACTTTACTCTTGCAGAGTGAGACGGTACTTGTAACCACAGTTGTCAGATGTACCTCCCTTACTTTTCTCTCGCAGAGTGAGACGGTACTTGTAACCGCAGTTGTCAGAGGTACGTCCCTTACTTTACTCTCACAGAGTGAGATGGTACTTGTAACCACAGTTGTCAGAGGTTACCTCCCTTACTTTACTCTCGCAGAGTGAGACGGTACTTGTAACTGCAGTTATCAGAGGTACCTCCCTTACTTTACTGTCGCAGGGTGAGACGGTACTTGTAACCACAGTTATCAGCGGTACCTCCCTTACTTTACTCTCACAGAGATGGTACTTGTAACCACAGTTGTCAGAGGTTACCTCCCTTACTTTACTCTCGCAGAGTGAGACGGTACTTGTAACCACAATTGTCAGAGGTACCTCCCTTACTTTACTCTCACAGAGTGAGATGGTACTTGTAACCACAGTTGTCAGAGGTTACCTCCCTTACTTTACTCTCGCAGAGTGAGACGGTACTTGTAACTGCAGTTATCAGAGGTACCTCCCTTACTTTACTCTCGCAGAGTGAGACGGTACTTGTAACCACAGTTGTCAGAGGTACGTCCCTTACTTTACTCTCGCAGAGTGAGACGGTACTTGTAACCACAGTTATCAGTGGTACGTCCCGTACTTTACACTCGCAGAGTGAGACGGTACTTGTAACTGCAGTTGTCAGCGGTACCTCCCTTACTTTACTCTCGCAGAGTGAGACGGTACTTGTAACCACAGTTGTCAGCGGTACGTCCCTTACTTTACTCTCGCAGGGTGAGATGGTACTTGTAACCACAGTTTTCAGCGGTACGTCCCTTACTTTACTCTCGCAGAGTGAGACGGTCCTTGTAACCACAGTTATCAGCGGTACGTCCAGCACTTTACTCTCGCAGAGTGAGACAGTACTTGTAACTGCAGTTGTCAGCGGTACGTCCCTTACTTTACTCTCGCAGAGTGAGACGATACTTGTAACCGCATTTGTCAGAGGTACCTCCCTTACTTTACTCTCACAGAGTGAGATGGTACTTGTAACCACAGTTGTCAGAGGTACCTCCCTTACTTTACTCTTGCAGAGTGAGACGGTACTTGTAACTGCTATTGTCAGAGGTACCTCCCTTACTTTATTCTCACAGAGTGAGACTGTACTTGTAACCACAGTTGTCAGTGGTACGTCCCTTACTTTACTCTCGCAGAGTGAGACGGTACTTGTAACCACAGTTATCAGCGGTACGTCCCTTATTTTACTCTCAGAGTGAGACGGTACTTGTTACTGCAGTTGTCAGAGGTACCTCCCTTACTTTACTCTCGCAGAGTGAGACGGTACATGTAACCACAGTTGTCAGAGGTACCTCCCCTTACTTTACTCTCGCAGAGTGAGACGGTACTTGTAACCACAGTTGTCAGAGGTACCTCCCCTTACTTTACTCTCGCAGAGTGAGACGGTACTTGTAACCACAGTTGTCAGAGGTACCTCCCTTACTTTACTCTCGCAGAGTGAGACGGTACTTGTAACCACGGTTGTCAGAGGTACCTCCCTTACTTTACTCTCACAGTGAGACGGTACTTGTAACTGCAGTTGTCAGAGGTACCTCCCCTTACTTTACTCTCGCAGAGTGAGACGGTACTTGTAACCGCAGTTGTCAGAGGTACCTCCCTTGCTTACTCTCGCAGAGTGAGACGGTACTTGTAACCACAGTTGTCACAGGTACCTCCCTTACTTTACTCTCGCAGAGTGAGACGGTACTTGTAACCACAGTTGTCAGAGGTACCTCCCCTTACTTTACTCTCACAGAGTGAGACGGTACTTGTAACCACAGTTGTCAGAGGTACCTCCCCTTACTTTACTCTCACAGAGTGAGACCATACTTGCAACAATTTTGTTCGGGTAATTTGTTGTCAGAGGTATGCTTAAACTTTCTGCACTATTTGCAACTTGAGCTGTCAGAGGTATGCTTTAGACTTTTACTCCAAAGTTAATGCATTACTTGCAACTCATACCCTGCCTATTCTTCCACGCGTTTCACCCTAACCCCAAGAGCGCTTGACTTACCGATTCAAACCTTTTAGTTCTTTGATTGCAAAGGGGGCGGTGGACACGAGATGGTGTTGCCTTGCCCTAACTGTACGTGGTATTTAAAAGTACTCACGTATTTGGCTCAGCTTCACTCGCCTGTGCCTCGCGTCCGTGTGAAAAACGTATTCGTGATGCCAATTGTTGTGGAGTATTTTAAACCAACACTCGACACAAGGTTTTAGATCGATAGTCAAGTTGTCTTTATTGCACCGGTGGGGAAACAGTCTGCTCTGTCTTAGCCAGACCTTTACAAATTGCCACAGCAAACACTACATTTTTATACATTACAATACATGTCAAAATTCATTCCTGCCACCTGATTGGACCTTGGCCCGCATGCATCTTCACTGATTGGTTGCCTATGCCACGTTACATTAAAGCACCACCTTTATTATCGGCCGTTATCCCACAAGCTGTTGTTGCACCTCTGACCTTTGTTTGTGCCAAATGGGTCTCATCAACATTGTACTTCTGACTCATTGTCCTCCTTTCCTGCCTCTCTCGGCCCCTTTCATTGTTTTACTTTCCTGCCAGAACAGAACTTACATCCTCTCGGCCTCTTATGGTTCCACGTTACAGTTTGCAGTCATCAGTCATTCTAACACTACTGCTTAGGTTATCTCAACTGCCAGTTCAGCAATTTAGAAAAAACTTACTACTGCAAAGACCTATTAGATTATGGTCTTTATTACACCATTCAGTGAAACTGCCAGCGATGTCAGTTTAGCTCTTTCCCCATTGCAACAGGAATGACGTATGAGGAGAGATTGGGTCGACTGGGCTTGTATTCGCTAGAGTTCAGAAGAATGAGAGGGGATCTCATTGAAACTTATAAAATTCTAACAGGCCTGGACAGACTAGATGCAGGAAGGATGTTCCCGATGGTCGGGGAGTCCAGAACCAGGGGTCACAGTCTAAGGATAAGGGGTAAGCCATTTAGGACAGAGATGAGGAGGAATTTCTTCACCCAGAGAGTGGTGAACCTGTGGAATTCTCTACCACAGAAGGCAGTAGAGGCCAATTCATTAAATATATTCAAGAAGGAGTTAGTTATATTTCTTAAGGCTAAAGGGATCAAGGGATATTGGAGAAAGCAGGGACAGGGTACTGAAATTGGATGATCAGCCATGATCTCATTAAATGGCGGAACAGGCTCGAGGGGCCGAATGGCCTACTCCTGCTCCTATCTTCTATG
This sequence comes from Somniosus microcephalus, assembly GCF_052327205.1. Lineage (NCBI taxonomy): Eukaryota > Metazoa > Chordata > Chondrichthyes > Squaliformes > Somniosidae > Somniosus > Somniosus microcephalus. Next base: position 64,009,092 of record NC_140990.1, on the reverse strand, counting down.
TTTCTAATTGGTGGAAGGTTTAGAGGGGATTTGAGGGGAAATTTCTTCAGGGCTGTGGGAGTCTGGAACTCACTGCCTGAAAGGGTGGTAGAGGCAGGAACCCAAACTACATTTAAAAAATACTTGGATGTGCACTTGGGATGCTCTAACCTGCGGGGCTACGGACCAAGAGCTGGGAAGTGGGATTAGGCTGGATAGCTCTTTGTTGGCCGGCGTGGACAGGATGGGCCGAAATGGCCTCCTTCCGTGCTGTAACTTCCTGTGATTCTATGAAACCGAAGTTTGCAGGCGTGATGCTCTATTCACACATCGAAGGTGAGAGAGATGCTGTGGGGCACACGCTAAGTCCAGTCGCTGAAAATGATTAACAGACTGAGTTTTGTGTTTAGTGACCCTGGGCGTGTTACCGATACCTTCCCTGGATACCAAGGTTAGGAGAGGCACTCTGGAATGTATGGGGAGCTGGGACTTGTCCATGAGAGTAACCGAAGTTATGAGAACTGAAATAATCTAGAGTTAGAGAGGAGAAAAAGCCCCAAAATGGATCAGTAACAGGACATCAAATTAGTCTCCTCTTATCTTGGGGAAATCAAATACTCGACACACTGTCTATTTCAAGCAAAGCTGAATAAGGTTGGTGAGCAACAAGCACAATTAGCTGTGTGGCAATATGATGCTGTGGCAATAACGGAAACGTGGCTTAAAAACGATGAGGACTGGGTGCTTAATATTCAAGGGTACAAGGTGTTCAGAAAAGATAGGGAAGGAGGAAAGGGCAGTGGGGTGGCAGTGCTGATTAAGGAAGACATTGTAGTGTTGGAAAGGGAGGATGTTCTTGAGGGGACAAGGACAGAATCCATTTGGTTAGAGTCGAGGAGCAAAAAGGGTATGATCACACTATTGGGGGTATTCTACAGGCCTCCAAATAGTGAGAGGGAGGTAGAGGAGCAAATCTGCAGGGAAATCACAGAGATATGCAAGAGCTATAGATTGGTGATATTGGGGGACTTTAATTACCCAAATATTGATTGTAATAATGCTAGGTAAAGGGAAAGGAGGGGGAGGAATTTCTGAAATGTGTTCAGGAGAATTTCCTTGACCAATATGTTCTTGGCCCAACTAGGAAGGAGGCATTGCTGGATCTGGTGCTGGGGAATGAGGTGGGCCAGGTCGACCAAGTGTCTGTGGGGGAACACTTGGGTACAAGTGATCATCATATCACAAGATTTAGATTAGCAATGGAGAGCAAGGAACAATCTAGAGTGGAACTCCTAAACTGGAATAGGGCTAACTTCAATGGGATGCGAAAGGATCTAGCCAGGGTAAAATGGAACCAAAGACTGACAGGAAAAACTGTAATGGAACAATGGGTGATCTTTAAGGAGGAGATGTTCCAGGTACAGGCTAGGTACATTCCAACAAGAGGGAAGGGTAAGGGAACCAAAGCAAGGGCTCCTTGGATGATGAGGGAGATAGAGAAGATGATGAAACAAAAAAAGAGGGTGTATGATGCATGTCAGGTGAATTCTTCAAGGGAGAACCAGACCAAATACAATAAATTGAGAGGGGATGTGAATATGAGAGTAGAATGGTGATTAACATAAAAGGGAACCCAAAAATCTTCTACCGGCATGTAAACAGTAAGCGGGTAGTAAGAGGCGGGGTGGGGCCTATTAGGGACAAAGAAGGTGATATATGCTTAGAGGCACAGGGCAAGGCTAGAATACTCAATGAGTAATTTGTGTCGGTGTTTACTAAGGGGGTGGATGCTGACAAAATATCAGTAGAAGTGGAAATGGTAGAAGCAGTGGAATGGGTGAAAACTGATGGACAGAGTGTACTAGAAAGACTGGGTATGCTTAGAGTGGATAAGTCGCCTGGTCCAGATGGCTTGCATCTCAGGTTGCTAAGGGAATTGAGGGAGGAGATAGCGGAAGGGCTTGCCATAATTTTCCAATCTTCCCTAGATGCGGGGGAGGTGCCTGGTGATTGGAAAGTGGCAAATGTGACACCATTGTTCAAGAAAGGGTGTAAGGACAATCCTAGTAACTACAGGCCGGTCAGTTTAACATCAGTGGTGGGTAAAGTTTTAGAAAAAATAATCAAGGAAAATATTAATGGGCATTTGGAGAGATTTAAGCTAATTAAGGAAAGCCAACACAGATCTGTAAAAGGCAGATTGTGTTTGACTAATCTAATTGAATTTTTTGATGAAGTAACAGAGAGGATTGATGAAGGGAATGCAATGGATGTTGTCTACATGGATTTTCGTTAGGCATTTGACAAAGTACCACATAGAAGGCTGGTTAACAAAATTGAGGCTCATGGAATAGGTGGGTCAGTGGCAGCTTGGATAAGGAATTGGCTTAAGGACAGAAAACAGCGAGTTGTGGTAAATGGCTGTTTCTCAGACTGGAGGATGGTAGACAGTGGTGTTCCCCAAGGGTCAGTGCTGGGGCCACTGCTTTTTTTGATATATATAAATGACCTGGATATTGGAATACAGAGTAGAATTTCTAAATTTGCCGATGACACCAAAATTGGGGGTGTGGCAAACAGTGATGATGACATCAATCGACTGCAACAGGACATAGAAAGGCTTGCAGAATGGGCAGTCAAGTGGCAGATGGAATTTAATACAGAGAAGTGTGAGGTGATGTATTTTGGCAGAAGGAACAGGGAGAGGCAATATACGCTTAATGGCACAGTTTTAAAGAGAGAGCAGGGACAGAGGGACCTGGGAGTTAATGTGCATAGGTGGCGGGACATATTGAGAGAGTGGTTAGCAAAGCATATGGGATCTTGGGCTTCATAAATAGAGGTATTGAGTACAAAAGTAGAGAAGTTATGCTGAACCTTTATAAAGTGCTGGTTAGGCCACAACTGGAGTATTGCGTCCAGTTCTGGTCACCACACTTTAGGAAGGATGTGAAGGCCCTTGAGAGGGCGCAGAGGAGATTTACCAGAATGGTTCCGGGGATGGGGGATCTTAGCTACAAGGACAGGTTGGAGAAGATGCATTTGTTTTCATTAGAGCAAAGGAGGTTGAGGGGTGATTTGATAGGGGTGTACAAGATTATGACGGGTTTGCATAGGCTAGACGGGGAAAGGCTGTTCCCACTAGTTGATGGTACAAGGACTAGGGGACACAGACTTAAGGTTTTGGGCAAAAGATACAGTGGAGATGTGAGGAAGAACTCTTTTACACAGCGAGTGGTGAGGACCTGGAATTCGCTGCCGACGGACGTGGAGGAAGCGAAGACACGCAATGTTTTCAAGGGGAGACTGGATAGGCACTTGAGGGAAATAAACTTGCAGGGCTACGGGGATAGAACGAGGAATGGGACTGACTGGATTGCTCTGCAGAGAGCCGGCACGGACTCGATGGGCCGAATGGCCTCCTTCTGTGCCGTTATGACTCTATGACAGATATCCAGAATATTAATAACTCCAATAACTGGGCTGGAGTTTAAGATCAGCAGAAACAAACCCTAACAGTCAGAATGAACATGGTTCAGTCCTGGATGTGATTAACAGCAGCAACAACAGCAAAATCCAACCCCTGCAGTCACTTGTGAACTCGCTGGTGTTTCAGCAGGTGGGATGACTGAGTGAATCCCCTCCCACACACGGAGCAGGTGAACGGCCTCTCCCCAGTGTGAACTCGCTGGTGTGTCAGCAGGTGGGATGACTGAGTGAATCCCTTCCCACACACGGAGCAGGTGAACGGTCTCTCCCCAGTGTGAACTCGCTGGTGTGTCAGAAGGTGGGATGAACGAGTGAATCCCTTTCCACACTCGGAGTAGGTGAACGGCCTCTCCCCAGTGTGAGTGTGTTGGTGTTTCAGCAGATCCTTTGTTGTTTTGAAGCTCTTCTCACAGTCAGAACATTTAAATGGTCTCTTATTAGAGTGAACAAGTTGGTGTGCAGCGAGGGTGGATGACTGAGTGAATCCCTTTCCACACAGGGAGCAGGTGAACAGCCTCTCCCCGGTGTGACTGTGTCGATGAATTTCCTGCTCAGATGGGTAATTGAATCCTTTCACCCAGTCCCCACATTTCCACGGTTTCTCCGTTGTGCAGATGTCCTTGTGTCTCTCCAGGTTGGACGATCAGTTGAAGCCTCGTCCACACACAGACCACGTGTACGGTTTCTCCCCGCTGTGAACGGTGCGATGTTTTTTCAGGCTGTGTAACCGGTTAAAGCTCTTCCCACAGTCAGTGCACTGGAACACTCTCGTGGAACCATAAGAGGCCGAGAGGATGTAAGTTCTGTTCTGGCAGGAAAGTAAAACAATGAGTTGGAAGTAAAGAGGCCTAGAGAGGCAGGAAAGGAGGACAATGAACCAGAAGTACGAGACCCATTTGACATAAACAAAGGTCATGGGTGCAACAACAGCTTGAGGGACAACGGCTGATAATAAAGGCGGTAGTTTAATGTAGCGCAGCATAGGCAACCAATCAGTGAAGATGCATGCGGGCCAAGGTCCAATCAGGTGGCAGGAATGAATTTTGACATGTGTATTGTAATGTATAAAAATGTAGTATTTGCTGTACCAAATTGGAAAGGTCTTGACTATCGATCTAAAACTTTGTGTCGAGTGTTGGTTTAAAATACTCCACAACTTAAGTTTACAAAAGTCATCACTGTAAGTACAGGATAGAAATTCAGAACAGACAATTCTAGTTTCTATGGAACATTCTTTCCTCTCTTGTTCCCCAAAAGCTATAAATCTCCATCCCACACACTCTCCTTCCTCCCTGTGCTGAAATCCAAACTCATTGCACCATCTCCAACATTTTTTCCCCTGCTCCCAGTTTTCCTCCTCCCCTGAAGGTGCTGACTCTGGCTGGGTTCAGTTCTACACTCACTGGTTTCCCTCCCTCTCCTCCCCTGAAGGTGCTGACTCTGGCTGGGTTCTGTTCTACATTCACTGGTTACCCTCTCCTCCCCTGAAGGTGCTGACTCTGGCTGGGTTCAGTTCTACACTCACTGGTTCCCCTCCCTCTCCTCCCCTGAAGGTGCTGACTCTGGCTGGGTTCCATTCTACACACTGGTTCCCCTCCCTCTCCTCCCCTGAAGGTGCTGACTCTGGCTGGGTTCTGTTCTACACACTGGTTCCCCTCCCTCTCCTCCCCTGAAGGTGCTGACTCTGGCTGGGTTCAGTTCAACACTCACTGGTCCTCCTCTCACTCCTCCCCTGAAGGTGCTGACTCTGGCTGGGTTCAGTTCTACACTCACTGGTTCCCCTCCCTCTCCTCCCCTGAAGGTGCTGACTCTGGCTGTGTTCAGTTCTACACTCACTGGTTCCCCTCCCTCTCCTCCCCTGAAGGTGCTGACTCTGGCTGGGTTCAGTTTTACACCCACTGGTTCCCCTCCCTCTCCTCCCCTGAAGGTGCTGACTCTGGCTGGGTTCAGTTACAACTATTATTATCCCTTGCATCATCCACGCTCCCCACCAGGTTTTCCCTAGCAACCAATCAAGCCACCCTGTGCTTGTGGGTTGATGGAGCTTCTTTATTTCTTCTTGGATATGATTTGCTAGGCTCGTGATATTCTCTGAGCTATCTGGGACATATGTACAGCAGTCCCGATCAGGGCACAGGTGCCTCCTTGCGCCGCCAACAGATAATCTAGGGCCATCCTATTCTGTAAGGCGGTGGTCCGGATCGCCACCATTTCGGCACTCATTTCTCTCAGGGACTCAGCCGTATCGTTGGCTATTTGTTCGAGCACTGCTGCCATGTTTATGGATTCCCTTGCTATTTTTCCTGTTCCGTACCAGGGGAATGCTATAGCCCAGAATCTTTCGGTTTCCGTAATAGCTCTCTTAACACGCTTGGCTGGTTGCCATAATGACTGGTACCCGTAGTGGTGGGTTAGGGAGGATAAATGATGGATGTATGGTACTACGTATCCTATATAGCATGACCCAGTCCAGGTTCGTGGAAGCCATGGATACGCCTTATATCCGCAAATGAAATAGGTATTATTATAGGCCTCAAATTTGTTCCAAAGTTGGTACATGATCCCAGGTATTCCCCTCCAGGGTAGATTGCTAGTCCAGTTTAGCACTTCGGATAAATTAAACGTTCCCACGTAGGGCCATTCTAGGGCACCTGGTGGTTTAGTACTGGTTTTGGTTAAAGTGTAATTATACTTGCACTTACTCCATCCAACCACTAACCCTGTCTCGTCATAGTTTACCAAGCAGACTTCCCCCTCTGCATTGTTTAGTTTTCCCCCTGTGCTGACCAATAGCTCTTCTGGATACCTTCGATTATCGTACTGGGGATGAAACCATCCTTTAAAGTTTGTGGGGTTATACCCTGCCTGTTTCCACTCATGTTCCAGCTGATCTGGATTCAAGCTATTTTGGGTTTGTATGGTATCCTCCTTATTCCAGGTGGTATTAGAGTATAATAACCACCCTACCATCTCCTCTACCTTAAAGGGGATAGGTCTTAATGGGATTCCTCCCCCCGTATGGGTGGGCACATGGGCGCACACCCAGCAGGAGCTTTGGCCCATTTTTTTCGCATAGACATATGACATATACAGAAAGGTATTTACATGCAATCCTCTCTCTTTACGTAAATGGGGTACCGCGCTTCCCGTGACAATATAAAATAACGCCATTACCCATAATACTCTAAACATGATTAATATATCACTACAGTCCAGTCTTTACAGGAATTTTATGACAAAGGGTATGCAGATCACCTGTAAAACAGATTCAGAAAGTAGCCAGTCAGTTGTCTTTATATACTTTCAATTGTGTCCAATGCTTCCATACTCCTTTACCCCTTATGTCTAGACAGGCACAGGTACCCCCACTGATTATGATTTCATATGGCCCACTCCATTTTGGGGCGAACCCTGGTTTGCTGGGCAGAGTTTTCACCATGACTTTACTACCCGCTGAGGGAACATAAGCCGTCATTGTGAGCTCTTGTGCCCGATCCTTGTCCTCCTGATTATCACGGACATTCTTTCGCATCTCCTTTAATTGAGTGCTAAGTTCCAGAACGTATCGTTTTAGTCTATCTTTTAAAGGGCCTACATCGGCCCCACCTGTTATGATGCCTTCTGGCAATTGCATCGCCCTTCCTGTCGTCAATTCATAAGGGGTCAAGCCTATCGTTCGGTTTTCAGTGGCTCGCAGCTTCATTAGGATAATGGGCAGTACTTCAGTCCAGGTTTTCCCCGACATCTGCATTGCCTTTGCCAATGCATTTTTAAGGGTTCGGTTCATTCATTCCACCATGCCCGAACTTTGAGGGTGGTATGGGATGTGGAATTTTTGTTTAATTCCCATTAATTGGCATACCGTTTTTATGACACTCCTGGTAAAGTGGGTACCTTGATCAGAGTCCATTTGAATTGGTATTCCCCACCTGGGGATTACTTCTTCAGCTAAGACTCTGGCAACCGTCAAAGCGGTGCAATTTCGCGTGGGGAAAGCCTCTACCCAGCGGGTGAATTGGTCTATGACCACGAGGCAGTAGGTTTCACCGTGTGACGGTGGAAGGGGACCTGTGAAGTCTATTTGTATGTGCTCCCAGGGCCCTCGCGGCCTTGGTTGATGTCCCATTTTGGCCTTTATGGGTCGCCCGGGGTTATACTGCGCACAGGTGATACATCGATGGCAGTATCTCGCGATATCTCTTCCCATCCCCTTCCACCACCATTCTTTGCTGAAGCTTTCCATCATCGCTTCTCTCCCTGGGTGTACAAGCCCATGGTGGAGTTCTAATAGCGTATTTTGAATGCACTTGGGGGCCATTACCCTGTTATCCTTTCACCAGACATTATCGCTTCCCCGCTTTGCGCCTTGTTCTTCCCACGTACCTTTTTCGACGTCGGGGGTGTCCTCATGGAGTTCGTCAATACTTATCTCGTCCTCGGAGCTGCTCACAGCGGCTATTGGTACTTCTTCGATCCTTTCTTGCTCTAGCGCCCTTTGTGCTGCTTGGTCCGCAGCCTGGTTCCCCTGGTGATTTAACCAGTCCGGGCTAGTCCGGTCCGGTTCCCTCTGATGTGCCTTAATCTTAATTACTGCTACCTGTTGGGGTTTGTCGCTAGCTTCTAGGAGGGCTTCTATCCTCAGCTGGTGTTTTATGGGATTGCCTCCCGTAGTAATGAATCCCCTCCTACCCCATGCAGTCATATAATCGTGGACCACCCCAAAGGCATACCTACTATCTGTGTAAATGTTCACGATTTTATTCTCTGACAACTCTAGTGCCCTGGTGAGAGCCATTAGCTCTGCTACTTGGGCTGATAGGCCTCCATCAATCCATCCTGACTCTACGGTTTTTAATTCGCCATTAACCACCGCCCACCCCGTTCGGAGCAGCCCATCTATATACTTGCGTGAACCATCTACGTACAACGTCTCTTCCGCTGTCGCTAAAGGGGTGTCTTTTATCCTATCTTCTTCCAGGTTCATATCTACGTCCCCACAGTTGTGGGGCTCCCCAGTTCCCAGTATTCCTTCTGCCGGGTTCTCCCCTGTGTCTCTAACAATGGTTACTGCTTTACTCGGAGGGAGGAGGACGGCCTCCCACTTGGCACTTCTCATGTTCGAGACGGATCTTAATTTCCCGGTATTCAGCATCTCTACCAGAGTGTGTTTAGTGTGCAATATAATGTTTCCTGTCATTACTATCGGCTCACTAACCTTAACTGCCCAAGCCGCACAATCCAATGCAGCTATGCACCGGGAGAGCCCTGTGACTACTGGTCCCTCCGCTGTGGAGTAGTAGGCGACGGGCCTTCTTTTATCCCCATGATCCTGTGTAACTACTGCTGTGTAAAACCCTTCTTCATTGTTGCAATGTATGTGGAAGTCCTTACTCATATCTGGCAGTCCTAGGCCTGGGGCTGATACTAGCTCAGACTTTAGTTGAGTATAAGCTTCCTCTTGTTCCGGTCCCCAATCTATCGGTTCCAACGCGGGTTTACCCCCTTTCACTAATCTTTGTATAGGTTCTGCTAATTTAGCGAACCCCGGGATAAAATTTCGACACTAATTAAAGAGCCCCAGTACCTTCCTGACTCCGCGTACTGTTACGGGTCTCGGCATGCCCTGGACAGCGCGTTTCCTGTCCTGTGGCATTTCTTTAAGTCCTTGGGAGATTAGATGTCCCAGGTATAGTGTTAAGTATGTGTATTGTATTGAACAATTAACACAAAGACTTAAACGTATAACTCAAACAGGTCTTTACTGGTTGGAGGTAGGGACTATACATAGGTCTTTACTTCATGCCCACAGGCGGGAACTGAGGGGAGATCAGTACCCACAGTACTATTTATACCCCTATCGCCAGGAGTGGTACTGCGTATCACTACGCCCTACAAGTAGTGCAGTCCTGTCCATAGGTTCAAAGTAGCACACATATTACATACACAACATTCCTCCCTTCCTAGCTTTACAGTCATCTCCCCATTTAACATAACGTAATAACATATATACATATATAACTTCAGGTTTACATAACAGAATAACATAGATACATAGATAACTTCATGTCAAAACAGATCACAGATTCAGTCTCTGCGGAAAACAGTTCACAGATTCAATCTCTGTGGTGTAGTCGGTTCACGTTGCTGGAGTGACTCATTCAATAGTCCTTCCATGGATTTAACAGTTTGAACTTCCGAACTGAATTGGCTCCGTTCGGAGGGACCACGTGTGTGATCTGGTAGAGGTAATAATGGTTCAGATGGGTCATCTTCTGTTTCGACTTTTCCTTTTCTGCTTCTTGGAGACTCTCTGGGCTCCACTGTCAGCTGCCAGCTGCATGCGCAGTTCCTCCTTCTCTTCCTCCTTTTTCCGTAGTAGAGCCACCTTCTCCCGATGTTCCGTAGACTTTCGGTGCTCCTCCATGATTTCTGTATGGTGGGAGTCGAAGTTACAAGTTGGGCAGGACAGGACATAGTAATATTCGGTGTCGTCCTGATCTCGGCCAGCGAGAGGGTCTTCTATTTCCTCCATACCCAGCTGGGCGTTAGCCAGCTTTTGTTCCAAGTCCAGACATCTTTCCTGAAGAGACTTCTTCATGCGTACCTCTTCATCCAGCTTTTTCTGGGCTTTCAGCAAGTCGTTTACTAATGACCTCATTTGAGATTTTACTACTTCAACTTCTTTTGGAGATTGATTGATCGGACTATTCAATCCCTCTACCGGAGCAGCTGTTTCAGCGGTCTGTTGTTCTACGTTGACGTGAGTCAGCGTACTTTTGGCATCCAAGGGCTGCTCTGTTGCAGTCATCTCAGTCTGTGTTGCCACCTCAGCTCTTCCAATAACCTTTGAGAGCTCCGAACCCCTTTCGTTTGAATATTGAAGTTCGTGTTCAAGTTTTTCCCATTTCAGAGTCCTGTCCTTCAGCATATGCAGGAGTTGGCTGACCGTTAACTCCTCTGACATCAGACGTTTTGTGTGCTCCTGCTCCATTTTCTCCATCAGCTGCTTCTGTTGTCTTTCCAGATTCTCCAACTCTATATCAAAGAACTCTTTCGTTGCATTCAACTCTTGCTCAAAACGGCGAAGCATTTGTTGTAATTGCTGTTGTAGTTTGAAATGGAGTTGAGTTCGAGCCCGATGTCCCTCAGAAATGGGCACATCAGTAGACTTGCCAGACTCAGAATCCACAGTTAAACTATGTTGTTGTTGCTCAGTGGAATTCTGTGCTGAAACTTTGTCTTTTGCACCTGAGTTGGGCTTACCATCATCCGTTCCAGAGTCTGGGCCGACTATCTTCACCGAGTTCTCACTCGTTATTGTTTGTAGGAAATGCCAGTCCATATTCATTTTCCTAATCCACTCCCGTCCTAGTAGTGGAGAACCTCCTTCAGATATCACATATAAGTCCATTATTTGACTGTCTTCGCCCTTGTGGACCACTGCAACCTCTATTTTCCCGATGGGGTACACTCTTTGCCCCGTGTATGTTTTCAATATAATCCCCGTATCCTGTAGGGGAATATGTTGGAATAACTTTCCGTAATCTTTCTTATTTATGACCGTCAATGCCGATCCAGTGTCCAATTCCAGTTTTACTTGGACTCCTTCTATCTGAAGAGTGACCCAAATTGTCTGGAGGTCTGCACCCTTACCAGCGTTGAGTACTCTTAAGCTAGCCAGTTCATTACAGCTTAAGCTAGCCAGTTCATTACTGCTAGCGTTTGAATCGGACTCCTGTTCGGTCACCTTGTGTACCTTTGCGTATTTTCCTTGCGGTGACTTCTTGTTGCTGGTCTTCTTCCCTGACCTGCATACTCTAGCTATATGTCCAAGCCTACCACAAGTTCTACATTCTTGGTTTTTAAACCAACACTGGTTCTGATCATGCGTTGTCTTTCCACAACGATAACATTTGCCAGAACTCACACCCAATTTGTGTGCACTGAGCTCCGGTGACCGTAGCTGCATTACTGCCGTGCCTCTCGCTGCGGCTTCGTGTGCTGCTGCCATAGTGACCGCCTTCTCAAGCGTCAGCTCATTCTCCTCGAGCAGTCGCTTTTGTGTATCCTGTTTAAATAAACCACACACAAATTTGTCTCGTAGTGCATCTGTCAGTCCCGTTCCAAACTGGCAATATTTCGCTAATTTACGCAATTCCAGCAAATATTCAGCATTGCTTTCATGCTGTAGCTGCCTTCTGTCGTAAAATTTAAATCGTTCCGCTAGCATCAGCGGCGTGGGGTTTAGATGATCTTTCAGGACAGTAACAATCTCATCGAACGTCTTATCCGCCGGTTCATCTGGTGATAACAGGTGTTTCAATTGCCCGTATGTCTTCGCACCCATTAAATTTAATAATGTTAGAACTTTATCTTGGTCACGAATTTTATTGGCCTTACAATAATTTTTTACTCTTTCAACATATATGGCCCAATCTTCGAGGTCACTATCAAAGGTGCTAATATTCCTGTGTTTAGGCATTGTAGATTTGCAATTTCTCAGATTTTTTTTTTTTTTACTGCTATCCAAGATGGCGGCTTCCCGCTCTTGCCGTCGTCCTCCGCCCACAAAATGGCAGTTTTCCCGCGCTTGGCGGTCTTCACCCGTCCCCCAACGCCGTCTCCCTTCAGCCCCCGAGTGCGGCCCTTATCTTCGCCGCGATCGCCCGAGTGCGGCCCTTATCAGCGGATGCGATCGCTGGATCGCGAAGCGGCTCTCGGCTCTTATCAGGAGATGCGATCGCTCCGTTGAAACGCCTCCCGCTCGAAGCGGCTCTCGCGCCCTATTCCTCCAGCTCCCCCAGCCCCGTTCGTGCGGCCAACGCGGTCGACTGCCTGTCGCGTCGCTGCCCGGCTCAGACAACGGCTTACCCACCACCAAGCTGGAGAAGAAGCTGACGGTCGCCGATGGAGGCTCCGAGGTCAGGATGTCTTCCAGTGGGGTGGAGAGGGTGGAAACCTCTCTGCAACGTCCTGGCTGTGGACGAAGCTGCCGTGGAGTGACTGCCGCAGGGTCCGAATCAGACTCGTCGCCAGTGTTAAGTATGTGTATTGTATTGAACAATTAACACAAAGACTTAAACGTATAACTCAAACAGGTCTTTACTGGTTGGAGGTAGGGACTATACATAGGTCTTTACTTCATGCCCACAGGCGGGAACTGAGGGGAGATCAGTACCCACAGTACTATTTATACCCCTATGGCCAGGAGTGGTACTGCGTATCACTACGCCCTACAAGTAGTGCAGTCCTGTCCATAGGTTCAAAGTAGCACACATATTACATACACAACATATAGGACCTGAGTTTTTCCTATCTGTGCTTTTTTAGGGCTTACCTTGAGGCCAGCTGTCTCTAGGGCCCTTAGTACTAAATATAGGGTTGCCAGATGGTCTGCCTTCGTTTCCGAGACTATTAGTATGTCGTCGACGTACTGCAAAATAATGCTTCCTTTAGGTACTTCTATCTGTTTTAGGATATCACTCATGACGCGGTGAAAAATAGCTGGGCTATTATGGAATCCCTGTGGCAATCAGGTCCACGTGTATTGTTTATCCCCTACTGTGAATGCAAATTTCTCTTGTGATTCCGGATCTAATGGGAGTGCCCAGAATCCGTTAGCTATGTCTAAAACGGTGAATATCTTCTGTTCAGGGGATAGCCCATTTAAAATTGTTGAGGGGCTGGCAACGATGGGGTGTAATTTAGGAGTGACCCTGTTGAGGGCCGTATAGTCTATAGTCAACCTATAGCTCCCATCAGGTTTCTCTACTGGCCATGTGGGGGAATTAGTAGTGCTTGTGGTTTCCCTCAGGATACCCCTTTCTACTAGCCCCTTCACTATGTCCACGACTGCCTTCCTGGCCTCCGCCTTTATTGGGTACTGGCGGTGGGATTTGTGTTCTGGTCCAGGAAACTTAATAGGGTCGATACTAGCTTTTCCTGTATCTAACTTTGTTTCAGCCCATACCCCAATCACGGAATCACAAATGGCTCCGTATCCTCCCGTATCTTCGTGCCAGTCCCTGGTAGTTACGGTGGCCACCCCAAGGGTGCCAGTGTTATTTGCCAGTTGTCTAATCTTTTCCTTACGGCCATCCGCCATTGGCCATGTTAACCTTCCTTTGCCACAATCAATTATTGCTTTGTCCTCCCTCATTATATCATTACCTAATATTGTACCTTCATTATTTTTACACACATAGAATTTCATGGGGAGGTATATATTATCGATTTCCACCAGCTGCGTGGTGCTCAAGTGAGCTGGCACTTTAGTGCCATTGAGTCCTCGCAGGAGTATTGACTTACTAGTCGTGGGGAGGGGGAGGTTAGTGACGGAAACTGATGCGCCTGTGTCCACCAGCATTTCACATTGTCGGCCCCCTACTAGTGCAGACACACAAATTCTCCCCTCCCTTTTACCTTTTATGGGGGCCACCGGACATCAACTACTACGCTTATATTCCTGCCATTCCTTATATTCTTCGGCGGTTAGGGTGTTTTGCCCCTCACTAGGCCTGCTGTGTTTTCCGTAACAGGCGGCCTCTAGGTGCCCCCGTTTTCCGCAATAATTGCACTGTTTGTCAACTTTCTTCCCTTTGCATTCTTTTGCAAAGTGGCCCATCTTTCCACAGTTGTGGCATGGTCCTTTCTTGGGTCGGGTTCCAGATTCCCAATTAGTCACGGCTGCTACCATCTCTTGCTTTACCTTAACCTTATCCTTATCCTCCATCCCACTTCCATCTACCCCACTAGCCCATTCTACCAGGTCATCATAGTTTCTGGCGGCTACTACCCCCATCTTAATGATGCCTTGGTGTCTGGGTGACAAGCCATCCTTAAATGCCTGTATAAAGGCCGGGGCCACCCTAATGGCATTTTGTTGGCCCGAGCTCTCTTGGTAGATATTGAATAATCGTTCTCCATATTCTGACGCTCCCTCACCCTTTTGTTGTTTGGTTGTTGTGATTCTATTCCAATTCGTGGGGGAATCACCTAGGACCCTCTGGACTTCTGTCTTAAAAAGGGCAAATGCCAGCTGTTGGGCGTCCATTTCGTCAGTGAGGGCTACCGCGTGTGTCCAACGCCCTCCGCTGTAGTCTTGAGCGGGTTGAACTACATGCCCGCCTGCCACAAGTCGCCACTTGTCCGCAGGGCAAGCTGCTCGGACCAATTGGTGAATATCCCTTAGGTGCAACTGGTGCCCTACCCAGACGGCGTTAAGTTCCGTCCAGAATTTAACATTCTGGCTCCGGGGCTGGAGTTTTCCTAAGACGGTCATGATCTGTTGTCTTTCCCCGGGAGTGAATGGTTTGTAACTGGCGGTGGGATTAGCCAATGTCCCGCCCCGACTCACAAGAGCCATCTCGACTATTTCAACGTCCCCCTCACCTGCAGGGGCTGTTGGTTCTGCACTGTAATATGGGGGAAGGGAGGTGGTGTCTGGACAAGTCCCCATTCACCCCCCCTCGTATACCTTACACTCTAATTCCTTTATAATCTTTGCTTGACATTTCGCCTTTGTCTCTAGTTCCGTAACCATCTGTACTTTGTCTTGTGCAACTTTCTTTATTACGTTTACTTGTTCAATGAGTCCTGCTAGTTGGTGTACTAATAACACTCCTGCCTTCTTGGTTTTATCCTTTGTCTGTTTAGTCAACCAGCTTCTCTGGAGTTCTAAAGTCTGTGACACATCCCAACCGTCTTTCTGCATCTTCTTAATTAACGACTGTCGGTTTGTCATATAAGAATATGTGAGGGAGCCCGAAGGTCCCCTCTTAACTTCCTCACCTGACATCGCCGCTGCTTCACCGATCGTTCCTTCGTGTCTGGAGATCTGTTCCTTAGAGAGCCCCCCTATTCTTTCCTTCCGAGAATACCCGAGCTTCTTGTCGCACTCTATGCCAGCGTTCTCAGAGGTCCGGGTTTGTCTTTCTCTCAAAACTGCCCGGACATGTAACGCTTGCTTGTTGGATGGGGTTTCTACCCCTCCCCGGTGTCTGTTTACCTGATCAGGGTCCTACAACACCAACACTAATAATCTCCTAGTTCACTTAGCAACATGATATAATGCAGAAAAATGTTAACCGTACTCGACTAGTATCACGACTTTCGAACACCTTGGAGTCTTGGCACCTACTTCATGGTCCTGGCCTTCGCATGGGGCATTTGCCCTCTTAACAACTGGCCTGAGGCTAGGTGTCTGAGACAAGTGTCCTCCTGGTCCGAGGTTTTTCTTAGTTACTATTACAAATACACAAATACACAAATACAAATCAAGTAGTGTCTCTTACCCACTCAGTCTGTGTCCCAGATTCGTTTTGGTGCCACTTCGCCGTCCAGTCGCCTTGTCGAGTGTCTCTGATTTATGGGCGGTCAAAAATCTGACTACTCACCCTGCTCACTGATTCGAACGACTGTTCAGCTCCGTGGCACCCTGCTCGCAGCGCCAATTTATTGTAGGGAAAATGATTCCTCGGAAACTAGACTTTGAGTAAGAGAGACAACTTTATTAAATGACAGAGCTCTGGGAGAAGAGTCTGCAACCACGTGGTCTGCGAGAGCACCTTCTCCCCGATTGTAGTACGTGCCGAGCTTATATACAATTCCAAGAAGTTGGTTTTAGATCATTTACATTCATCCAATCAATTCGTTTATTAGCGCATATCGTTATTTTCCTCCAGTCAGGAGTTTACACACTTGTGTTGCCAATTCTGCCTCTTCAGGTCTTCGTTCCGTCTTGTTCCCCGGCGGAATGTGATTAGTTCGATAATAGGATACAAGTGATTAGTTCGATGATAGGATACCAGTGAACCTTGTTAGTCCTCAGTGATCCACTTAGTCCCAGTCAGGACACGAGACGAACTTTGTTCCAGCCATACGTAAGCGTGGCATGTCTCACTGTGCAGTGATTCAATTAGTCCCAGTCAGCGAATTTGTTGTTTGTGTCTTTTCCAGCAAAATCTTGTCCAGCAATCTTGTCCAGCAAAATTTTATTCTAACAGTTCTACACTCACTGGTTCCCCTTCCTCTCTTCTGCTGAAGGTGCTGACTCTGGCTGGGTTCAGTTCTACACGCACTGATTCCGCACCACCCCCCTCCTCCCCTGAAGGTGCTGATTCTGGCTGGGTTCAGTTCTACACTCACTGGTTCCCCTCCCTCTCCTCCCCTGAAGGTGCTGACTCTGGCTGGGTTCAGTTCTACACTCACTGGTTCCCCTCCCTCTCCACCCTGAAGATGCTGACTCTGGCTGGGTTCAGTTCTACACTCACTGGTTCCCCTCTCTCTCCTCCCCTGAAGGTGCTGACTCTGGCTGGGTTCAATACTACACTCACTGGTTCCTCTCTCTCTCCTCCCCTGAAGGTGCTGACTCTGGCTGGGTTCAGTTCTACACTCACTGGTTCCCCTCTCTCTCCTCCCCTGAAGGTGCTGACTCTGGCTGGGTTCAGTTCTACACTCACTGATTCCCCACATTTTGTAAACAGCTTCGGGCACATTGTTAAACACACACACAGCAGAAGCACATTAATCTGATGCAAGATCACTTTCACACAAGCAGGCAGCGGTGTGGAGCCTCCTGAGAGTCTGGCCCCTTTACAGCCCATATTTACAGGGGATGGGACATGGAAAAGAGTCTCATTAAAGTCAGTCATATATATTTGTTAATTAAAAATAGTAACTTCTGCAACAATTACAGACACTCCCTGACCTGTCTCCATCATTTACAGACGCTCTCTGACCAGTCACCATTTCTCCTCCATTTAGACGCTCCCTGACCAGTCACCATTTCTCCTCCATTTACAGACGCTCCCTGTCCAGTTTCCATTTCTCCTTAATTTACAGACGCTCCCTGGCCGTCACAATTTCTCCTCCATTTACAGATGCTCCCTGACCAGTCTCCATTTCTCCTCCATTTACAGATGCTCCCTGACCAGCCCCCATTTCTCCTCCATTTACAGACGCTCCCTGAGCAGTCACCATTTCACAGAATCACAGAAACCCCACAGTGCAGATAGAGGCCATTTCGGCCCATCGAGCCTGCACCGACACATATCCCACCCGATCCCCGTAACCCCTATACCAACACATATCCCACCCTATCCCCATAACCCCACGTATTTAATCCCCCTAACACTAAGGGTCAATTTATCATAGCCAATCAACCTAACTCGCACATCTTTGGACTGTGGGAGGAAACCGGAGCACCCGGAGGAAACCCATGCAAACACGGGGAGAATGTGCAAACTCCACACAGACAGTCGCCCGAGGCCGGATTCGAACCCGGGTCCCTGGCGCTGTGAGGCAACAGTGCTAACCACTATGCCACCGTGCTATTTCTACTCCATTTACAGACGCTCCCTGACCAGTCACCATTTCTCCTCCATTTACAGACGCTCCCTGTCCAGTTTCCATTTCTCCTTAATTTACAGACGCTCCCTGACCATCACAATTTCTCCTCCATTTACAGACGCTCCCTGACCAGTCTCCATTTCTCCTCCATTTACGGACGCTCCCTGACCAGTCCCCATTTCTCCTCCATTTACAGACGCTCCCTGAGCAGTCACCATTTCTACTCCATTTACAGACGCTCTCTGACCAGTCACCATTTCTCCTCCATTTACAGACGCTCCCTGACCAGTCCCCATTTCTCCTCCATTTACAGACGCTCCCTGAGCAGTCACCATTTCTACTCCATTTACAGAAGCTCCCTGACCAGTCACCATTTCTCCTCCATTTACAGATGCTCCCTGACCAGTCACCGTTTCTCCTCCATTTACAGACGCTCCCTGACGTCCTGTCTGTCTTGGAGTTTGGCGCGGGGCCCCTTTGCTGAGCGAATCGGGAGAAACCGGGAAGCGGCGGGCGGATAATGTTGAGTGTTTTAATAATGGGGCCTGGGGCCGCACTCGGGGTGTGAGCAGCCCGCGTCCCCCCGGGGTTCATGAACCCGCTCCCTGAGCTCAGGGTGTGAGCGTCCCGCGTCCCCCCGGGGTTCATGAACCCGCTCCCTGAGCTCGGGGTGTGAGCGGCCCGCGTCCCCCCGGAGTTCATGAATCCGCTCCGTGAGCTCTCTCACCTGATGTGTCAGCGGCTGCTGCCAAGGGGGTGATTGACGGGAGCTCCGGACCAATAGGAAAAGCGGGGCGGGGCTGGAGGACCGAGCGGGCGGCAGGTCCTCCAACCAATCCAGCACAGCGACCCCTCCTGGTCACCAAGTGTAATAACTGCGCATGCCCAGAGGAGACCAACTCCCCTCCCCCCACTCGAAGCTGCGCCTGTGCACTCGGATCCTGTCGGACGGAGTCGGCGCGGGGCATTCCGGGAAAGGCCTTCGTGTCGGTTAGAGTCGCGATCGGTGACGCAAAGTGAGTTTTCTGTGCTCCGATTGGGTGGAGAATCGCGCGCGGTGGATCGGGAGAGAATAAAGAGAAATAGAAAAACCTGAGATTCCGCGAGGCCCCGGACGGAGCAGCGTCAGTTGGACGGTGATATACCTATCAATTCCTCCAATAAAAGGCGAAGAGTTACGAAGGTGACTAAAGGTTTTTATTGACTAAATAACAGAGCCCACTCTCGTGGGTGATCCGATCCAAGCAGGAGGAATACCAGCCAGTCGCTCACCTTTATACCTAGCCTGGTGGGTGGAGCCAAGGCGGAGTCGGCAGTGGTCATCCCAGGTATAGCAGTGTGGCAAGAGGCGACCTCGTACCGTGATACAATAGTGGTCAGTGATACAGTTATAACGAACAGTGGTGAACAGTGCTAACTACTAACAGTGATACGATAGTGAACGTGGTTTACCACATTCACCCCTTGTTTAGAATTAAGTCCGGCGGGGTGAAGTGTACTACCAATTCTGGCAGGTCAGTCTGTCCGGAGGCTTCGTAAGCCTCTCCGATCGCCGCAGCGGTGGTGTTGCCTTATCCGGTGCTGGTGCCTTATCCGGTGTTGATGCTGGTGTTTGCGTGGTCGGCGAGGGCTCGTGGGGTTCCGGCATGCCGTCTACCTGGACTGAGGTTGGGGTGGGTGGTGGCGGTGTTTCCGGATCGGCTGAGGGTGCGAGGTCTCGTAGGGAGACAGTGTCCTCCCGCCCGTCTGGGTACGCTGCGTAGGCGTACTGGGGGTTGGCGTGCAGGAGGTTCACCCTCTCGACCAGGGGGTCCGTTTTATGGGTCCTCACATGTTTCCGCAGCCAGACCGGCCCCGGGGCGGTCAGCCAGGTTGGTAGGGTGGTTCCCGTAGTCGACTTCCTGGGGAAAATGAACATTCGTTCATGGGGGGTGGTGTTAGTGGCCGTGCAAAGTAATGACCGGATGGAGTGCAGCGCTGTCGGGTGGACTTCTTGCCAGCGGGAGGTTGGGAGGCCCTTAGACTTTAAGGCTAAGAGGACGGCCTTCCATACCGTCGCGTTCTCTCTTTCCACCTGACCGTTACCTCTGGGGTTGTAGCTGGTGGTCCTGCTTGCTGCAATACCTCTCTCTAGGAGGAATTGCCGGAGTTCCTCGCTCATGAAGGAGGAGCCCCGGTCGCTGTGTATATAGTTCGGGAACCCGAACAAGGCGAAGAGGGCATTCAGGCACTTAATGACCGTGCTACTGGTCATGTCGGGGCAGGGGAAGGCAAAGGGGAAACGGGAGTACTCATCAACGATGTTGAGGAAGTACACATTACGGTCAGAGGACGGGAGGGGCCCCTTAAAGTCGATGCTCAGGCGCTCGAAGGGGCGGGTGGCCTTGATCAGGCTTGCTCGGTCCGGCCTATAGAAGTGCGGTTTGCACTCCGCACAGGTCTGGCAGTTCCTGGTCATGGTCCTGACCTCCTCGATGGAGTAGGTCAGGTTGCGGGCCTTAATGAAATGGTAGAGTCTGGTGACTCCGGGGTGGCAGAGCTGGTCGTGGAGGGTCTGAAGCCTATCGATATGCGCGCTGGCGCATGTCATTCGTGAAAGGGCATCAGGGGATTCGTTCAGCTTGCCTGGCCGGTACAAGATCTCATAATCGTAGGTGGAGAGCTCGATTCTCCATTTCAAAATCTTGTCATTCTTGATTTTGCCCTTCAGCTTGTTATTAAACATGAAAGCCACCGAACGCTGGTCGGTGAGGAGGGTAAATTGTTTGCCTGCCAGGTAGTGCCTCCAGCGCCGTACTGCCTCCACGATCGCCTGGGCCTCTTTCTCGACCGACGAATGTCGGATCTCGGGGCCCTGTAGGGTCCTTGAGAAGAAGGCCACTGGCCTCCCCTCCTGGTTTAGGGTGGCGGCTAAGGCGAAGTCGGATGCGTCGCTCTCCACCTGAAAGGGGATGGACTCGTCCACTGCGTGCATCGTGGCCTTGGCTATGTCTCCCTTAATGAGGGAGAAGGCCGCGCACGCCTCCTCCGTGAGGGGGAAGGAAGTGGCTTTCAGGAGGGGTCTGGCTTTGTCCGCGTAATTGGGTACCCATTGGGCATAGTAGGCGAAAAGCCCCAGGGTTCTCCTAAGTGCTTTAGGACAGTGGGGGAGGGGTAGCTCCATGAGGGGGCGCATTCTTTCTGGGTCGGGGCCGATGATTCCGTTCTCCACTACGCAGCCGAGGATGGCAAGGCGCGTGGTGTTAAACACGCATTTCTCCTTATTGTAGGTGAGGTTCAGCCGTTGGGCCGTACGGAGGAATTTCTCCAGATTCGCGTCATGTTCCTGCCGGTCGCGGCCGCAGATAGTGACGTTATCTAGGTAGGGGAATGTAGCCTGCAGTTCGTTCTGGTCAACCATCTGGTCCATCTCCCTTTGGAAGACCGAGACCCCATTAGTGACACCGAAGGGGACCCTAAGGAAGTGGTATAGGCGCCCATTCGCCTCGAAGGCGGTATACTGGCGGTCCTCAGGGTGGATAGGGAGTTGGTGGTAGGCCGACTTCAGGTCGATGGTCGAGAATACTTTATACTGTGCAATCTGATTGACCATGTCAGATATGCGGGGGAGGGGGTATGCGTCCAGCTGGGTATATCTGTTTATGGTCTGGCTGCAGTCGATGACCAGGCGGTTTTTATCGCCGGTCTTTACGACTACGACCTGGGCACGCCAGGGGCTGCTGCTCCCCTCGATAATGCCCTCTTTCAGGAGGCGCCGCACCTCAGAGCTAATGAAGGCTCTGTCCCTAGCGCTATACCGCCTGCTCTTGGTAGCGACAGGTTTGCAGTCAGGGGTAAGGTTAGCAAACAGAGAGGGTGGCGGGACCTTGAGGGTGGAGAGGCTGCAGGTGTTACGCGGTGGGCGGTTTAACGTTTGCTGGTTGTTGACTGTGAGTGGGGGGAGGGGTCCACCATATGCTAGGGTTACGCTTTGGAGGTGGGATTGGAAGTCCAGCCCTAGTAGGACGGCAGCGCAGAGATGGGGGAGGACGAGGAGTTTAAAGTTTTTATACTCCGTGCCCTTAACCGACAGGGTCACGACACAGTAGCCGCTGATGTCCGTGGCGTGGGACCTCGATGCCATCGAGATTCGGCTGCGCGTTGGTAGGACAGAGAGGGAGTAGTGGCTCACCGTGTCTGGGTGGATGAAGCTCTCCGTGCTTCCGCTGTCGAACAGGCAGGTCGTGGCGTGGCCGTTCACTTTGATGTCCATCATTGACTTGGACAGATGGTGCGGGCGGGCTTGGTCCAGGGTGACGGAAGCTAGTGTGTAGCTGAGCGAGTCGTTGTCATCTGCGGGCGAGGCGGTCGGGCGTGGTGAGTAAAATGGCGTCTCCCACGAGGTAGGGCCCCATGAGGCACTATTGGGGTCGGTTGCCTTAATCAAAGATGGCCGCCCCCATGACTCATGTGTGGGGATGCTGGCCTCAGTTGCCCTAAACAAAGATGGCCGCCCCCATGACTCATGTGTGGGGATGCTGGCCTCAGTTGCCCTAAACGAAGATGGCCGCCCCCATAGTTCGCATGCGGCACTGCTGGCCTCTGAGGATCCGCTCCTGCAGGCCTTGGAGAAGTGGCCTTTCTTCAGGCAGGTTTTGCATATGGAGTTCTTGGCTGGGCAGCGCGACCTCGGGTGCTTCTCCTGGCCACAAAAAAAACAGCCGGCGGCCCGATCGCGGATGCCCGATGTCGGGGCCAGTGCCGGGGGTGGCGGGGCTGGTCGGGTCCGGGACGCCGACGCAGAGGTAGGTCCCGGGGGCGGCGCTGGGAAGGGTGCTGTGGTAGGGGTCGGGCCCGAGTCCCAGGGTCGCGAGCAGTACCTGGTGAATGCTTCCTGATCTTGGTGGGCCACTTCCAGGGAGATAGCGAGGGCTTCAGCTTTTTCCATGCTGAGGTCTTTAGCTTCCAGCAGTCTTTGCCGTGAGTACTCGGACCGTAGGCCTTTCAGGAATGCGTCGCGGATATTATCTTCAGTATTTTCGGCTGCCGACACCGATTTAAAGTCACAGTTCCTGGCGAGTGCATATAGCGCCTGTGAGAATTCGGCTACTGATTCTCCTGGCTGTTGCGGCCGTGATCTTAGGAGGTGCCTAGCGTACATGTAGTTTACCGGGGTCCGGTACTTCTGTTTCAGCAGGTTGATGGCGGTCTCGTAGGTAGTCATGTCCTCGATGAGAGTGTATACTCTCGGGCTCAGTTGTGCCTGCAGGACACTTAGTTTGGATGCCTGAGGGACGCTGGATTCTCTCAGGTATGATTCGAAGCAGACCAGCCAGTGTTTAAAATCTGCGGCTGAGTTTGCTGCTCGTGGGTTCAGGTCCAGGTACGGCGGTCTGAGGGCTCGCAGCCAAGCTGGCTGGTGTGGCTGTGCTCCTGGGAGCTGCGCTGGTGGCTCCTCCGCCGGTTGTGACTCGTTGTCGGACATCATTAAATTTAGTCAATAAAATTGATATACCTATCAATTCCTCCAATAAAAGGCGAAGAGTTACGAAGGTGACTAAAGGTTTTTATTGACTAAATAACAGAGCCCACTCTCGTGGGTGATCCGATCCAAGCAGGAGGAATACCAGCCAGTCGCTCACCTTTATACCTGGCCTGGTGGGTGGAGCCAAGGCGGAGTCGGCAGTGGTCATCCCAGGTATAGCAGTGTGGCAAGAGGCGACCTCGTACCGTGATACAATAGTGGTCAGTGATACAGTTATAACGAACAGTGGTGAACAGTGCTAACTACTAACAGTGATACGATAGTGAACGTGGTTTACCACAGACGGGGGACGTGATCTCCTCGGGGACACGTGACCCGGGGGCCTGCGGCCTGATTGACGGGAGCTTCCGACCAATAGGGAATGAGCGGGGCGGGGCTGGTGGAGCGTGCCGGCGGTGGGTCCTCCAACCAATCGGGGAGATCGAGGGGCGGGACTAGCGCCGGCTGATTGTCTGATCCGCAGGGCAGCGAGTTTGTTCAGGGCCCGGGGCCCGGGGAGGCTGTGGGCTTTTATTCCCCTTATTGGACACAAGGCTCTTTGTCTCACAACACACTGGCTCAGGTGTTAATACAGACTTTTTAAATTCATCAATAAAAGCAGATAAACCCCGTGCAACAAAATATTTAATATTTGGGAGTAAAATACTGTTATTTTTCCTCTGTGGAATTTGTTAGTTTCAGATTCGATGTTCAGGAAAGATAGGCAAAAAGGAAAGGGAGGTGGGGTAGCATTACTGGTTAAAGAAGGGATTAACACAATTGTAAGGAAGGATATTAGCTCTGATGATGTGGAATCTGTATGGTAGAATTGAGAAATACTAAGGGGCAGAAAACGTTAGTGGGAGTGGTATATAGACCTACAAACAGTAAGGCGGAGGTTGGGGATGGCATTAAAAGGGAAATTAGAGAAGCGTGCAATAAGGGCACAGCAGTCATCATGGGTGACTTTAATCTACATATAGATTCGGCTAACCAAATTAGTAACAATACTGTGGAGGAGGAATTCCTGGAGTGTTTACGGGATGGTTTCCTGGACCAATATGTCGAGGAACCAACCAGAGATCAGGCCATCTTAGACTGGGTTTTATGTAACGAGAAAGGATTAATTAGCAATCTTGTTGTACGAGGCCCCTTGGGTCGGAGCGATCATAATATGATCGAATTCTTCATTAAGATGGAGAATGAAGTAGTTGACTCAGAGACGAGGGTCCTCATCAATTTAAATAAAGGAAACTACGATGGTCTGAGGAGCGAGTTGGGTAGGATTGATTGGGGAATGTCACTCAAAGGGCTGACGGTGGATAGGCAATGGCAAACATTCAAAGACCGAATGGATGAACTACAGAATTTGTTCATCCCAGTTTGGCATAAAAATAAAACAAAAAAGGTGACTCAATCGTGGCTAACAAGAGAAATTAGGGATAGCATAAGATCCAAGGAGAGGACATATAAATTGGCCAGAAAAAGCAATAATCCTGAGGATTGGGAGCAGTTTAGGATTCAACAAAGGAGGACAAAGGGATTAATTAAGAAAGGGAAAATAGAATATGAGAGTAAGCTTACAGAGAACATAAAAATTGACTGTAAAAGCTTTTATAGATCTGTGAAGAGAAAAAGATTCATGAAGTCAAGCGTGTGTCCCTTGCAGTCAGAATCAGGGGAATTTATAATGGGGAACAAAGAAATGGCAGACCAACTAAATACATACTTTGGTTCTGTCTTCACAAAGGAGGACACAAATAACCTCCCAGAGATGCCGGGGAACATAGGGTCTGATGAAAGGGTGGAACTGAAAGAAATCAGTATTTGTAGGGAAATGGTGTTAGGAAAATTGATGGGACTGAAGGCCGATAAATCCCCAGGGCCTGATAATCTACATCCTAGGGTACTTAAGGAAGTGGCCCTAGCAATAGTAGATGCATTGCTGGTCATCTTCCAGAACTCGATAGACTCTGGAACAGTACCCATGGATTGGAGGGTAGCTAATGTTACCCCACTATTCAAAAAAGATGGAAGAGAAAAAGCGGGGAATGATAGACCGGTAAGCCTGACATCGGTCGTGGGGAAAATGCTAGAGCCCATTATAAAAGATGTAATAGCAGAGCACTTGGAAAGCAGTGACAGGATCGGACAAACTCAACATGGATTTACAAAATGTAAATCATGCTTGACTAATCTACTGGAATTTTTTGAGGATGTAACTGGTAAAATAGATAAGGGAGAACCAGTGGATGTGGTGTATTTGGACTTTCAGAAGGCTTTCGATAAGGTCCTGCATAAGAGATTAGCGTGCAAAATTAAGGCACATGGGATTGGGGGCAAGGTATTGACTTGGATAGAGAACTGGTTGGCGGACAGAAAGCAAAGAGTTGGAATAAACGGGTCGTTTTCCGAGTGGCAGGCAGTGACTAGTCGGGTACCGCAAGGATCGGTCCTAGGATCCCAGCTGTTCACAATATCTATTAATGATCTGGACGAGGGAATTGGATGTAATATCTCCAAATTTGCAGATGACACAAAGCTGGGAGGGAGGGTATGCTGTGAGGAGGATGTCGTGAAACTCCAGTATGATTTGGACAGGTTGGGTGATTGGGCAGAAACATGGCAAATGCACTATTATGTGGATAAATGTGAGGTTATCCACTTTGGTGGCAAAAACAGGAAGGCAGATTATTATTTGAACAGCAATAGATTGGGAGAAGGGGAAGTGCAAAGAGACCTGGGTGTTCTTGTGCACCAGTCGCTGAAGGTAAGCATGCAGGTGCAGCAGGTGGTTAAAAGGCAAATGGTATGTTGGCCTTCGTAGCGAGAGGGTTCGAGTAGAGGAGCAAGGATGTCTTTCTGCAGTTGTACAGGGCCTTGGTGAGACCGCACCTTGAGTATTGTGTGCAGTTTTGGTCGCCTTATCTGAGGAAGGATGTTCTTGCCATGGAATGAGTGCAGCGAAGATTCACCACGCTGATACCTGGGATGGCAGGAATGACGTATGAGGAAAGATTGTGTCGATTGGGCTTATACTCACTGGAGTTTAGAAGATTGAGAGGAGATCTCATCGAAACCTATAAAATTCTGTCAGGCCTGGACAGACTAGATGCAGGAAGGATGTTTCTGATGGCCGGGGAGTCCAGAACCAGGGGTCATAGTCTAAGGATAAGGGATAAGCCATTTAGGACTGAAATGAGGAGGAATTTCTTCACCCAGAGAGTGGTGAACCTGTAGAATTCTCTGCCACAGAGGGCGGTGGAGGCCAGTTCATTAAATATATTCAAGAAGGAGTTGGATATATTTCTTAAGGCTAAAGGGATCAAGGGATATGGGGAGAAGGCAGGGACAGGACACTGAATTTGAATGATCAGCCATGATCTCATTGAATGGCGGAGCAGGCTCGAAGGACCGAATGGCCTACTCCTGCTCCTATCTTCTATGTTTGTATGTTTCTATGTTTCAGACAATAACAACGATTTGTATTTATATAACATCTTTAATGTAGTAAAATGTCCCAACGCACTTCACGGGAACATTATAAAACAAAATTTGACACCAGGTACAAACCAAGCATATTCCCATAAGGAGGAAAGATGGGGCGTCCAAAGCTCGAGCTCCCTGGATGACAAAGGATTTAGAGGTTAGAATAAAACAGAAAAAGGAGGTTTATGACAAATGTCAGGTACAGAATACAGTCAAAAACCAAGAGAATACAGAGAGTGCAGGGGAAATTGAAAAAGGATATATGAAAGAAAGATTTGCAATTATATAGCGCCTTGCACGACCACCGGACGTCTCAAAGCTCTTTACAGCCAATGAAGTGCTTTTTGAAGTGGAGTCACTGTTGTAATGGGGAAACACGGCAGCCAATTTGTGCTCAGCAAGCTCCCACAAACAGCAATGTGATAATAACCAGATTATCTGTTTTTGTTATGTTGGTTGAGGGATAAATATTGGCCAGGACACCGGGGATAATTCCCCTACTCTTCTTCAAAATAGTGCCATGGGATCTTTTACATCCACCTGAGAGCAGACGGGGCCTCGGTTTAAAGTCTCATCAGAAAGACAGCACCTCCGACAGTGCAGCACTCCCTCAGCACTGCACTGGAGTGTCAGCCTAGCTTTATGTGCTCAAGTCCCTGGAGTGGGACTAGAACCCACAATCTTCTGACTCAGAGGCAAGTGTGCTACCCACTTTTTTTTATTATACTTTATTGAACATTAAGAACATTTACAACATCGTGATCATTACATTGTATGATACAAATCAACTCCACCGCTCTGCACAGCCATTCCGCCACCACATTTTAACATCAAAACCTGAAGTTTAATTTGTCACCTGTAACATATATTAATCGATTGTACTTTAAAAATTGGTTATAAAATACTGTCCTTAAATTCCTTTCTGAATAAAACATCCACAGAGCCTTATAATGATCTTTTAGCTTATATTTAAAATACTCTTTTAGATTGATTCTCCTCCCCTTAAAAAACAGAGCATTCCTTCTTTGCAGAATCACGAGTCTAGCCAAACTGAACATTAAATTAATTGCCGCTCCGCTAGACTCGGGCAGACTCTCCTGCAATCCCCATCTCAAAATTGAGTCCCACGGGATTCCCATTCTCGCTGTTCGGTCCCCACCCAGCAAAAAAGCTACACACAACTGTCGAACATAGTACTTAAAGTCATTTAACTGCGGACATAACACCAGTAAATGGGACAGAGTCTCATCCTGTGTCCCAAACATTGGGCAAGTTACCGCCTCCACTCGCCCAATCTTGCACAAGACCGTCATGGTAAAAATCCGGTTATGAGCTAATTTGAAATCCAGTTCAATCCATTCTGGACATTTAAAATTCGCCCACACTCCCTTCCAAATCCTGTTGAAGTCCAGCTGTGGGTATATACTCTGCCAAAACTCCTGACCAGCAGGTGTCTTGAATCTCCATTCTCTAAATACCTCATAGAAATCTCAAGTATTACAGTTGTCAAATTGGACCAACTCTCTCCCCCTTTCTCCAGTACAAAGCTTGGAAAAGCAGGACGCATTTTACTTCCTTTGGAGATTTCCGCATTTATTTCTTCCATCCAATCCTGTGGCATTGCTCTCACAATCTTCTTATACATGATTCCTATTGCTTTTCCTTCTACCTCCTGATCCTCCTCCCACACCATGTCCCTCACTATCGCTTCCGGCAACCAACCTGGAATCACCTCGTATAATACATCTTTCAGATATAATCCCAGCTTTTATAAAAGCTTGATTAAACAAAACCTCTCCTTCGATGTTGACCCACCTGTTCAAAAATAAGGGCTGTTCTAAAATTCCTCAGCCCCCTTGGGCATAAACTGCACACTTTTTAAAAATTGGGCCCAAGTCTCTACCACCCCCTTATAAAACCTAGGGAGAAGTTTAATCAATTTCAAAAACATATTATTGTATTCCATATACAATATCACCTGCCCTCCTATCCCACTTCATTTTAAAAAAATGCTCAAAACAACTCTTCCAAAAACTTGATTTGACTTCTGAAGAAATCTCTTCACCCATTTGATTCTAAAGGATTTTTTCTTCAAATCAATATCTGGGAAATTGAGTCCTCCCTGATTTCTCCGTCCAATGATGGTATTGTAAGCCACCAAGGCTGGTTTCCCTTCCCATAAAAACCTCACACAAGCCTCTCGGATGGACTTTTCCGCCCACTCAGGAATATCCTCCACCATCAATAAGTACCATAGCTTAGATAGCAGGAGAGCAGACACCACTGTTGCTCTTCCTTGCACTTTCAACCACCTTCTTTCCCATCTTCCCAAAATCTTTTTAATTTTCATAACCTTCGGTTCCCAATTTAATCGATCCACTTCATCCCTGTCTTTCTTGCACCCCATATGCACCCCCAGAACTTCCAAAACCTCCACCACCTTAAAGGGACATTCCCCCAACCATTCCCCCCTACCCCTCCCTGCAACCAGGCATTGGGACTTACTATAATTCACTCTGGCTCCTGAAGCTCTACAATATTCCTCCACTACATCCATAGCTTTCCTCACTGACTCCCCATTTCTCAATGTTAAGGTTGTGTCATCTGCCTATTGGTGTATCACCGACACCAGCCCAGAACTGGGGACCACAATCCCAACTACACCTTGTTTCTTTCGCATCATGTAACCTAATGGTTCTGCTACCAATGTGTACAGCAGTGGGGACAGGGGACAACCCTGTCTCACTGATCTCTGTATCGGAAAATACTTAGATAAAAAACCATTACATTTAACACAGCTAAATATGTTTGAATAAAAAATCCTTATCCACTGAATGAAATTTCCCTTGAAACCAAATGTTTCCAAAACCTTCAATGAAAACTCATGAGAGACCCTATCAAAGGCTTTCTCTTGATCTATCTTTAATACATAAGCCTCCCTCCCACTCTCTTCCATGAGCTGTATCGCATCTCGGATTGAGACCACAGAATCCGCAATGTCCCGGCCTATGACTCCATAGGACTGAGAGGGCCAAACTATCTCCGGTAACACCTCCTTCAAACGATTTGCCATAACCCTCGCCAAGATCTTATAATCCACATTTAATAGTGTGATGGGCCTCCAATTCTTCAGATCCCGTCTATCCCCTTTATTTTTATATAAGCTAAGCTTATGATCCCTCTCCTCATAGATGGGGCCAGGCTTCCCTCAATTTTAATTTCCTTAAAAACTTCTAAGAGCAATGGACTTAAAATCTCGCAAAATTCTTTATAAAATTCTGCACTTAGTCCATCGGACCCTGGGCTTTTCCCCCCCTTCATTCCACTTATTGCTACTTTTATTTCCGCTAATCCTACTTCTTTGTCACACATGCTTCTCTCATCCTCCTTTAAACCCTTTTCAATAAAAGCAGTAACCTTCTCCATCGCCAAATTGGAAATGTCTTCTTTAGTATATAACTCTTGATAAAAGCTGCTAGCCGCCTCTAAAATCTCCCCACTTTCATGAATGATCTTCTCCCCAACCTTCAACTCTTCAATTAACGATAATCTCTGTCGCAGCTTCTCTTGCTCTAGAAAATATCTAGTGCATCTTTCGCCCTCCAATGTATCTCTAGCCTTTGCACAAAGAATGGACCCCTTGCATTTTTCAGCTTGCAATAATTCCCACTCCTCCTTTAGCACCCGGAACTTAGTCTCCGCTCCCTTATCCCCTCCGTCAACTGCTTTACAGACATCCGTAAACCTTTTATTTATATTCTCTTCTCGACGCTGGTTAGCTGCCGCCCTCTTTTTCCCATAACGTACCGAAAAAACTTTTACCTCATATTTGAAATTATCCCACCAAACTCTTCTTTCTTTCAAGAACAAAGGTTCCTTCTGAGCATCCTTTATTATATTTATAATCCCTTCTTTATAAGCAATTTCTTTCAGGTATTGATTGTTTAAAATCCACACCCCTGAACCGATCTTAACTCTGCTGTTCCTAATTCGAAGAACCAAAGCCGAGTGATCACTAAAAAATACTTTTTTATAATAAATCTCCATCACCTCAGAACTTAACCCTTCCCGCAGTAACACAAAATCTATTCGGCTCTGTTTTAAAACATCACCCACCCAACCTGATCTGGAGAACTCCCTTTTTATGGGGTTCCGGTCCCTCCATAAGTCTCTCAAATTTAAATTTGCCATCATTTTTACAATCATCCCTCTGGAGTTATCATCTTTAAAGGTCATCTGGGCTGAAATGTCCATCCAAGATAAAAATACATTAAAATCCCCCACTATACAAGGATTTTCCACCTCTGCCGCTTCAGTGAATAACCCCCGAAAAAACTCGCGACGCTTGCAATGGTCGTTCAGTGCATAGATATTAAAGAGATCGCAATTAAATCCCTCCATTTTTACCCTTAGCCGTAAAAATCTCCCCTCAGCGTCCTTGTCCATCAAGGCAACATTCTCTTTTATGGACGGACTCACCAAAACAGCCACCCCTCTACGGTTATTGTTTGCACAACTCGCAAACACCTCTCCCTTCCAAACCTTCTGAACTCTTTCTAGGATATCCTCATCCCAAAAGGTTTCTTGCAGACACAAGTCCGTACCTTTAAAACCCTGCAACAACTGCTGCAATTTCTTCTCACCCCTCAGTCCGTTCACATTAAGCGAGACCAATGTAATCATGGCTCCAAAGAAGGGAAGTATGCCTGATAATCTCCCCATCATTTAATCTCTGGCCCTTCCCTCCTCACATGCTCCTTCCCAACTTCTCGGGCAGCTGTTGCTTTTTCTTGCAACCTCCGACTCTTTTTCCCCTCCTGTTTAAACTTTCCCTGCTGTTTCAGCCTCTTCCTTGCATTAAGTTTGGACCCAGGAGCTGCCCTTCCTCCCTCCTTCTGCCCCTCACTAACCTTTCCCTTTTCACATGATGCCACCCCACCCCCGACTTCCATATCTCTGTCGCCCTCTAATTCCTCACACTCAAGCTCTTCTGCAACCCCTTGTGCCTGCTCCCCGTCCGATACATAATCCTGCTCCCCGTCAGATACTTCATCTCCCACAGAGAGTCTTCCTGCTATCGCAGTTTCTCCCACTGTGCCGCTCCCTTCGACCACATCTCCACCTCTGACCCTTGCACCCTGTTCCCTCTCTCCATGGGACAATGGCGCACCTAAATTGTTCCCTTCTGACGTCTCTATCTCGCCGATCCCATCCTGCTGTCCCTTTAAGGCTCCTGCCTCTTGCTCCCTCTCCCCGTCCTGCCCCCTCCCGCTCACCAAGATATCCGACTCCCCACCTCTCCCCGGAGCACCCACATCCACCACACACCCCGCTCCTGCCTCCTCTCCCCCCGCAGACACCAGACTCCCCAGGGGGAGCCGAACCGCACTAAGGCTCGAGTCTGCACTCGACCCTCGCTGCCCGCTGCTGTCTTTGTTCCCCTCCACAGCACTCAGCGTGTTTTCCGCCATCTCCATCTCGTCCTCTGCTCCGTCATCCTCTGCCTCTTCCTGTGCTCCTTTCTCCTTCATTTTACCGGCTGTGCCCTCCGACTGCACCGCTCCTCCGCCCGTTCCACTCTCATCTCCTTCTCCTTCTCCCATCTCCTCATCACTCATATCGCTCCCTTCTGCCACACACTCACAGCGGGTGGGGCCTTTGTGACACACCCCACAGCTCTCCGCCTTGCAGCTCCGAGCGATATGTCCCGACTCACCGCAATTGTAACAATACAAATCTGGACAGTTTCTTACGACATGGTCATGTCCCAGACAATAGTAGCACACCTTCACTTGGTTATCGTGCAGCACACGAAAGTACTGCACTCCTTCCAGTGTCTCGAACTTCATACTGTACGGCAAAGACCTCACCCCCTCTGGGAACCGCACCTTTACATACCGGGTTCTGTCCGCTACCCGTGTTCCCGGATAGTACCTCCTCTTTATTTCAGAACAGATTTTAATGTCCCATGACTCCAACTTTTTGCTCAGCACTTCGTCATCAATGTACACTGGCAAGTTCAAAAATGAAACCACCACCTCCTCTGAATATAGCAGAGTCACCTCCAAGAATTTCTCACCAACTTTCAGACTGAGTAGCAGTTTTTCCACCTCCTCACGGCCACTGACCGTCACCTCGAATCCCACATTCGGCTTTGGTCGGCAGGCAAAGCAGCTTCCCTCGCCACAGTCCTCATGAACCGCCTGGATTATATCCCAGGCTCGAATTTTCTTATCTTCACACTGCACCACCACCACTGTGTTTTCTTTACCAAACCTCCTGAGGTCCCGGCCCAAATCTTTGGGCCTTTTTTTCCCCCTTCCCACCACAGTTTCTTCCCGAATTAAATTCCTCTCGGGAATATTGTCCTCTGAGGGGCCCGGCACTCCGGACCCCTCAGCAGCCATCTGGCTATTTTTTGTGGGCCAAAAAGGCCCGAAAACCTGAAAACAAAACCCCAAATCCCTCCACCAACTTTTTACAAAACTCCCTCCAACACCCAGCTGCAATTAGACAACCAGTCACACCTGGCTCACTGCTAGCCCCTCCCACCTAGAGAGTGCTGCCCACTGAGACACAGCTGACACAAGGGAGAGAATACAAGAACAGATTAGTGGGTAACGGAAAAGAGAACCCAAAAATCTTTTATAAACATATGAAAAGTAAAAGGATAGTTAAAGGAATGGTGGGGCCGATTAGGGACCAAATAGGAGCTCATCATCGGAGGCAGAGGGCGTGGCTGAGGTACTGAATGAGTACTTAGCATCTGTCTTCACAAAAGAAGAGGATGAAGTTAATGTCACAGTAGAGGAGGGGGGAGTAGAGAAATTGGATAAAAATGGATAGAAAGGAGGTGCTAAATAGGTTGTCATCACTCAAAGTTAACAAGTCACCCGGTCCAGATGCGATGCATCCTAGATTGCTGAGGGAAGCTAGGGTGGAGATAGCAGAAGCTCCGACCACAATCTTTCAATCTCCCTCAGATATATGGGAGTGGTGCCAGAAGACTGGAGGATTGCAAATGTTACACCCTGTTTAAAAAAGGGGAGAGGGATAAACCTGGTAACTACAGGCCAATCAGTCTAATGTCAGTGGTGGGTGAATGACTAGAGACCATTGTCAAGGACAAAATTAATTCTCACTTGGAGAAGCATGGGTTAATAAGGCAGCCAGTACGGATTTGTTAAAGGTAAATCGTGTCTGACTAACCTGATTGAGTTCTTTGTCGAGGGTTGATGAAGGTAGTGCAGCAGATGTTGTATATATGGACTTTTAAAAGACATTTCACAAAGTACCACATAAGAGACTTACTCGGAAAATAGAAGCACAGGGAATTAAAGGGCTGATGGTAATTTGGGTATATAATTAGCTAAGGGAGAGGAGGCAGTGAGCAGTGCTGAGGGATGTTTTTCTGACTGGAGGGAAGTATGCAGTGGGTTCCCCCAGTGGTCGGGATTAGGACCACTGCTTTTCTTGTTATATATAACTGACCTAGACTTGGGTATAGGTGTAAAATTTCAAAGTTTACGGATGATACAAAACTTGGCAATGTAGTAAATAGTGAGCATAGTAGTAGCAGACTTCAGGAGGACAGAGACAGACTGTGAAATGAGCAGACACAAGGCAGATGAAATTAAATGAGGATAAGTGTGAAGTGATGCACTTTGGGAGAAACAACAGGGAGAGGCCGTATAATCTAAATGGGACTATTTTGAGGGGGTGCAAGAGCAGAGGGACCTGGGGGTCCATATTCACAAATCTTTGAAAGTGCCACAGCAAGTTGGTGAGGCGGTTCAGAAAGCGTATGGGATACTTGGCTTTGTAAATAGGGCCATTGAATACAAAAACAAGGAAGTTACACTAAACCTTTACAAATCACTAGTGAGGAACATAGGACAGGAGGAGGCCATTCAGCCCCTCGAGCCTGTTCCGCCATTCAATGAGATCATGGCTGATCTGCGACCTAACTCCATACACCCGCCTTTGGCCCATATCCCTTAATACCTTTGGGTAACAAAAACCTATCAATCTCAGATTTAAAATTAACAATTCATCTTGCATCAATTGCCGTTTGCAGAAGAGAGTTCCAAACTTCTACCGCCCTTTGTGTGTAGAAGTGTTTCCTAATTTCACTCCTGAAAGGTCTGGCTCTAATTTTTAGACTGTGCCCCCAGTCCTAGAATCCCCAACCAGCAGAAATAGTTTCTCTCTATCTACCCTATCTGTTCCCCTTAATATTTTAACTATCATATTAATTGGACAAATCAAATTGGGCAGGGCTGCCTTGAGGATGAGTTCATTGAGTGTATTAGGGATGGGTTTCTTGAGCAGTATGTAACTGAACCGACCAGGGGGCAAGCAACCTTAGATCTGGTCCTGTGTAACGAGACAGGATTAATTAAAAATGCCCTAGTAAAGGATCCCCTTGGAATGAGTGACCATAACATGGTTGAATTCCATATTCAATTAGAGGGTGAGAAGGTTGGATCTCAAACAAGCGTGCTAAGCTTGAATAAAGGAGACTATGAAGGTATGAGAGCAGAATTGAGTAGAGTGGATTGGGAAAATAGATTAAAGGGTAAGACGATACATGATCAGTGGTGTACATTTAAGGAGTTATTTTACAACTTCCAAAAAAAATATATTCCACTGAGAAGAAAAGGGTGTAAAAGAAAAGACAGCCATCCGTGGCTAAGTAAAGAAATTAAGGATAGTATGCGACTAAAAACAAGGGCATATAAGGTAGCCAAATCTAGTGGGAGGATAGAGGATTGGGAAAACTTTAAAAGACAGCAAAAAATAACAAAAAGATTGATTAAGAAAGGGAAGATAGATTATGAAAGTAAATTAGCAAAAAACATAAAAACAAATAGTAAGAGTTTTTATAGTTACATAAAAAGAAAAAGGGTGGCTAAAGTAAATGTTGGTCCCTTAGAGGATGAGACCGGGAAATTAATGTTGGGAAATATGGAGATGGCAAAAACACTGAATGAATATTTTGTATCAGTCTTTACAGTAGAAGACACTAAGAATATCCCAACACTGGACAAACAGGGGGCTATAGGGGGGGAGGTGCTAAACAGGATCAAAATCACTAAGGAAGTGGTACTCGGTAAAATAATGGGACTCAAGGCGGATAAATCACCTGGACCTGATGGCTTACACCCTAGGGTCTTGAGGGAACTGGCGGTAGGGATTGTGGATGCATTGGTAATAATTTTCCAAAACTCCCTGGACTCAGCAAAGGTCCCGGCAGACTGGAAAACTGCTAATGTAACACCCTTATTTAAAAAGGGCAGTAGACAGAAGGCTGGAAACTATAGACCGGTTAGCCTAACATCTGTGGTAGGTAAAATTTTGGAGTCCATTATTAAGGAGACAGTAACAGGACATTTGGATAATCATCATTTAATAGGACAAAGTCAGCATGGTTTTATGAAGGGGAAGTCATGTTTGACAAATTTGCTGGAGTTCTTTGAGGAAGTAACATTTAGGGTGGATAAAGGGGAACCAGTGGACGTAGTGTATTTAGACTTCCAAAAGGCATTTGACAAGGTGCCACACAAAAGATTATTGCTTTAAGATAAAAAATCACAGGATTAGGGGTAATATTCTGGCATGGATAGAGGATTGGCTATCTAACAGAAGGCAGAGAGTTGGGATAAATGGTTCATTCTCAGAATGGCAATCAGTAACTAGTGGTGTTCTGCAGGGGCCAGTGCTGGGTCCCCAACTCTTTACAATCTATATTAACGATTTGGAGGAGGGGACCGAGTGTAACATATCAAAGTTTGCAGATGATACTAAGATGGGAGGGAAAGTAGTGAGTGAGGAGGACATAAAAAACCTGCAAGGGGACATAGACAGGCTAAGTAAGTGGGCAGAGATTTGGCAGATGGAATACAATACTGGAAAGTGTGAGGTTATGCACTTTGGCAGGAAAAATCGTAGAGCAAGCTATTACCTTAATGGCAAGAAACTGGAAAGTACTGAAGTACAAAGGGATCTGGGGGTCCTGGTGCACGAAACTCAAAAGCTTAGTATGCAGGTGCAGCAAGTGATTAAGAAGGCCAATGGAATGTTGGCTTTCATTGCTAGGGGGATAGAATATAAAAATAGGGAGGTATTGCTTCAGTTGTACAAGGTACTGGTGAGACCGCACCTGGAATACTGCATACAGTTTTGGTGTCCATACTTAAGAAAAGACATACTTGCTCTCGAGTCAGTACAAAGAAGGTTCACTCGGTTAATCCCGGGGATGGACATATGAGGAGAGGTTGAGTAGATTGGGACTCTACTCATTGCAGTTCAGAAGAATGAGAGGCGATCTTATTGAAACATATAAGATTGTGAAGGGGTTGGATCGGGTGGATGCGGGGAGGATGTTCCCGATGATGGGTGAAACTAGAACTAGGGGGCATAGTCTTAGATTAAGGGGCTGCTCTTTCAAAACTGAGATGAGGAGGAACTACTTCACTCAGAGGGTGGTAGGTCCATGGAATATGCTGCCCCAAAAAGCTGTAGAAGCTACATCATTACATAAATTTAAAACAAAAATAGACAGTTTCCGAGAAGTAAAGGGAATTAAGGGTTACGGGGAGCGGGCAGGAATTTGGACATGAGTTTAGGTTCGGATCGGTCATGGCCCTGTGGGTAGCGGAGCGGGCCCAGGGGCCGTGTAGCCTGATCCTGCTCCTATTTCGTGTGTCTAATTCTGTTAGATGCAGGAGATGGTTCTGTGATAGTGGATTGGCGGTTAGGATCAGATCAGCCATGATCTTATTGAATGGCGGAGCAGGCTCGAGGGGCCGATTGGCCTACTCCTGCTCCTATTTCTTATGTTCTTATCCTGAAAACTTCGATCTGATCACACCTTAACCGTCTAAATTCCAGGGAATACAACACTAATTTGTGTAATTTCTCCTCGTAACTTAACCCTTGAAGTCCGGGTACCATTCTGGTAAACCTACGCTGCACTCCCTCCAAGGCCAATATATCCTTCCTAAGGTGTGGTGCCCAGAACTGCTCACAGTACTCCAGGTGTGGTCTAACCAGGGTTTTGTACAGCTGCAGGGTTTTGGCCTCAGCTGGAGTCTTGTGTACAGTTCTGGGCACCACACTTTAGGAAGGATGTCAAGGCCTTGGAGAGGGTACAGAGGAGGTTGACCAGGATGGTACCAGGGATGAGGGACTTCAGTTATGTGGAGAGATTGGAGAAGCTGGGATTGTTCCCCTTAGAGCAGAGAAGGTTAAGAGGAGACCTAATAGAGGTGTTCAAAATGATGAGGGGTTTTGATCGAGCAAGTAGGGAGAAACTGTTCACTTTGGCAAGTGGGTCAGTAACCAAAGGTCACAGATTTAAAATAGTTGCTAAAAGAACTAGAGGGAAATGAGGAGAATTGTTTTCACGCAGAGGGTTGTTAAGATCTGGAACGTACCATCTGAAAGGATGCTGGAATCAGGTTCCACAGGAACTTTCAAACGGTAATTGGACATGTCCTTGAAGAGGACTAGTTTGCAGAGTTCTGGGGATGAAGCTGGGATTTGGGACTAAATTGGACAGCTCTTTCAAAGAGCCGGCACAGACACGATGGGCCGAATCACCTCCTTCTGTGCTGTTAGATTCGATGATCAGTGTGAACTCGCTGGTGTCCCTTAAGGTTCTTGGAGCTTTTAAAGCTTTTCCCACAGTCAGAACATTGAAAGGGTCTCTCGTCAGTGTGAAATCGCTGGTGTGTTTGCAGGTGGGATGAATAAACAAATCCCTTTCCACGCACGGAGCAGGTGAACGGACTGTCCCTGGTGCGGCTGCGTCGTTGAACTTCCAATGCAGACGGGGAACTGAAGCCCTTCCCGCCATCCCCACCTTTACCCAGTTTCTCCCCGGTGTGACGGTGCACGTGTCTCACCAGGTCAGGCAAGCGGCTGAATCCGCATCCACACACCGAACACGTGTGCGGCTTGTCATTGCTGCGATCGCTGCTTTCTCCTTCCATGTGCAAAGGCCGATGATATTCAGGCCCTGATGAATCGAGCAACTCTGTCAGATCTTGACGTGATGTTTGGTCTGAGCTTCCTGTCTGTAACTGCTCCACTTCTATAACCCTGTAAATTGAGATCAGAAAAGGATCAGAGGCAAACTGTTGTCTAATTTTCCCCTTTCTGACCCTAGGGGCAGTGAAGCTGATTTTCAGGCCCCAGCTGCTGCACAGGTTGGTTGAAAGGATCAGCAGTAATGGCAGCTGTAATACCCACAAGCCCCGGTGCTCCAGAAAGCGCTCTGTTGACTCTGAGTCCCGCGCATGTGCTCATGGCCCCCGCGCTCTTCCTCCTGCTCCACAATCGCCTGTCCCGATCGGTCCGCAACGCGCATGCTCAGCGCACAAAACCCCGCGGTTGGAACACCGGGCGCGCATGCGGAGCCGCAACATCTGGTACGCGTGCGCGGCTCAGGTGGGGGTGAGTCGGTGTTTCGACTCAGCCGCCAGGGAGGTGCACATGCGCAGGACGACCCAACATTCTTCCTGTCAGCAATCACTCCCTCGTTTCTTTAATAAAAACAGAAAATGCTGGAAATACTCAGCAGGTCAGCCAGCACCTGTGGAGAGAGAAACAGAGTTAATGTTTCAGGTCGATGACCCTTCATCAGAACTGCTTGTTCTTTAGTGTCAGTCAGTGGCTCAGTTGGTAGCACTCTCGCCTCTGAGTCAGAAAATTGTGGGTTCAAGTCCCACTCCAGGGCCTTTGAACATAGAAATGTAGGCTGACACTCCAGTGCAGTGCTGAGGGAGTGCTGCATTGTCGGAGGTGGCATCTTTCGGATGAGACGTTAAACTAAGGCCCTGTCTGTTCTCTCAGGTGGAAATAAAAGATCCCATGGCACAATTTCGAAAAAGAAAGACTTGCATTTATATAGTGCTTTCATGACCACACGACGTCTTGAAGTGCTTTACAGCCAATGAAGTACTACAATGAAGTAGTCACTGTTGTAATGTGGGAAAGAGCAGGGCAGTTATCCCCAGTCTCCTAGCCAATGTTTATCTCTCAATCAACATAAAAAGATAGATTATCTGGTCATTATAACATTGTTGTTTGTGGGAGCTTGCTGTGCTCTAACTGACTGCCGCGTTTCTTACATTACAACAGTGACTACACTTCAAAAGGTACTTAATTGGCTGTAAAACACTTTGGGATGTCCGATGGTGGTGAAAGGCGCTACATAAATGCAAGTCTTTCTTTCTTCACTGGTCTCACCAGCGACCTCTTCTAGGCTGTTGGTTGATTGACAGCCAGAGGCTGCGCATGCGCACACGGGACGGCGGTTTGAGCCGAGTCCGGGACGGCGGTTTGAGCCGAGTCCGGCACAGCGACTCCTCCCGGTCACCAAGAGTAATAACCGCGCATGCCCAGAGGAGACCAACCCCACTCGGAGCTGCGCCTGCGCACTCGGATCCCGTCGGCGTGGGGCATTCCGGGGAAAGGCCTTGGTGTCGGTTCCAGAGTCACGATCGGTGACGCAAAGTGAGTTTTCTCCGCTCCGATTGGGTGGAGAATTGTGCGGGGTGGGGGCAGGGGTGGATCAGGAGAAAAACCTGAGAGTCCGCGAGGCCCCGGACCCAGCGGCGTCAGTTGGATGGTGCACGTGATCTCTCCGGGGACACGTGACCCGGGCCCGCGGCCTGATTGATGGGAGCAACTGACCAATAGGGAGCGAGCGGGGCCGGGCTGGAGAAGCGAGCCGGCGGCGGCTCCTCCAACCAATCGGGGAGCCCAAGGGGCGGGACTAGCGCCGGCTGATTGTCTGAGCCGCAGGGCAGCGAGTTTCTCCAGTCCCTTGTTCAGGGCCCGGGGCCAGGGGAGGCTGTGGGCCTTTATTCCCCTTATTGGACACAAGGCTCTTTGTCTCACAACACACTGGCTCAGGTTTTAATGGAGACTTTTTAAATTCATGAATAAAAGCAGATAAACCTGGTGCTTCTGTGGCACAAACTTTCTAATATTTTATAGAATCATAGAATGGTTACAGCACAGAAGGAGGCCATTCGGCCTGTCGAGCCCGTGCCAGCTCTGCGCAAGACCACTTCAGCGAGTCCCACTCCCCGCACTTTTCCCGTAACCCTGCACATTTCTTTACTTCAGGCACTTATCCAATTCCCTTTTGAAGAGCACTTGGAAAACAGTGACAGGATCGGACAAAGTCAACATGGATTTACAAAAAGTAAATCGTGCTTGACTAATCTGGAATTTTTTGAGGATGTAACTGGTAAAATAGATAAGGGAGAACCAGTGGATGTGGTGTATTTGGACTTTCAAAAGGCTTTCGATAAGGTCCCGCATAAGAAATTAGCATGTAAATTTAAGGCAAATGGGATTGCGGGCAAGGTACTGACTTGGATAGAGAACTGGTTGGCAGACAGAAAGCAAAGAGTTGGAATAAACGGGTCTTTTTCCGAGTGGCAGGCAGTGACTAGTGGGGTACCGCAGGGATCGGTCCTTGGACCCCAGCTATTCACAATGTATATTAATGATCTAGACAAGGGAACTAGATGTAATATCTCCAAGTTTGCAGATGACAGAAAGCTGGGTGGGCGTGTGTGCTGTGAGGAGGATGCCGAGAAACTCCAGGATGATTTGGACAGGTTGGGTGATTGGGCAGAAGCATGGCAGATGCAATATAACGTGGATAAATGCGAGGTTATCCACTTTGGTGTCAAAAACAGGAAGGCAGATTATTATCTGAATGGCAATAGATTGGGAGAAGGGGAAGTGCAACGAGACCTGGGTGTCCTTGTGCACCAGTCGCTGAAGGTAAGCATGCAGGTGCAGCAGGCGGTTAAGAAGGCAAATGGTATGTTGGCCTTCGTAGCGAGAGGGTTTGAGTACAGGAACAAGGATGTCTTGCTGCAGTTGTACAGGGCCTTCGTGAGACCACATCTTGAGTATTGTGTGCAGTTTTGGTCGCCTTATCTGAGGAAGGATGTTCTTGCCATGGAGGGAGTGCAGCGAAGATTCACCAGACTGATACCTGGGATGGCAGGAATAACGTATGAGGAGAGATTGGGTCAATTGGACTTATACTCGCTGGAGTTTAGAAGAATGAGAGGGGATCTCATTGAAACTTATAAAATTCTGACAGGACTGGACAGACTAGATGCAGGAAGGATGTTCCCGATGGTCGGGGAGTCCAGAACCACGGGGTCACAGTCTAAGGATAAGGGGTAAGCCATTTAGGACAGAAATGAGGAGGAATTTCTTCACCCAGAGAGTGGTGAACCTGTGGAATTCTCTACCACAGAAGGCAGTTGAGGCCAATTCATTAAATATATTCAAGAAGGAGTTGGATATATTTGTTAAGGCTAAAGGGATCAAGGGATATGGGGAGAAAGCAGGGACCGGGTACTGAATTTGGATGATCAGCCATGATCACATTAAATGGCGGAACAGGCTCGAGGGGCCGAATGGCCTACTCCTGCTCCTATCTTCTATGTTTCTAACGGTTCATCATAACTTCCTTGCTTTTGGACTCTATGCCTCTATTTATAAAACCCAGGATCCCGTATTTTTTTATCCGCTTTCTCAACCTGCCCTGCCACCTTCAACGATTTGTGCACACATACCCCCAGGTCTCTCTGTTCATGCACCCCCTTTAGAATTGTACCCTTTAGTTTATATTGCCTCTCCTCGTTCTTCCTACCAAAATGTATCACTTCGCATTTTTCTGCGTTAAATTTTATCTGCCATGTGTCCGCCCATTCTACCAGCCTGTCTATGTCTTCCTGAAATCCAAACCCATCGCACCATCTCCAACATTTCTTTCCTCCACTCCCAGTTTTCCCCCTCCCTCTACTCTGGTTGGGTTCAGTTCTCCACCCGCTGTGTGCAGAGTGAGAATAAAATCAATGAGTCAATGATTCTCTCTCCTGGCCACTGGGACCCTGAAGCCCCGCCCACTCATTGTTCCTCTACAAATATGGCCGCGCGTGAACTGTATCGCACCATGTCCCTGTACCAAGATGGCGGCCAGTGACCCCGCTGACCCAGGCGGACGGGCCTGTCACCGCGGGGTAAACACGGGGCTTGTGGGCTCTTATTCGGGGCCTGAGGCCTACACCAGGTGTTTATGAAGCTTCCCAGCCCACCCGCGGGTCCAGCTCCTCCCCGAGCCCACAATCTCCTATC
The DNA here is from genome assembly GCF_052327205.1 of Somniosus microcephalus. NCBI lineage: Eukaryota > Metazoa > Chordata > Chondrichthyes > Squaliformes > Somniosidae > Somniosus > Somniosus microcephalus. The sequence continues at coordinate 63,966,104 of NC_140990.1, read as the reverse complement.
AGCTCCCAGTCGTGCCAATCAGACCGCCTCATAAATCAAGAAACAAACTCTTAAAATCAAGAGATTTCGTATAAAAATCATGAGTTGCTGTTTGATAGAATCACAGAATGGTTACAGCCCAGAAGGAGGCCATTCGGCCCGTCAAGCCCGTGCCGGCTCTCTGCAAGACCACTTCAGCGGTGTTCAAACATAAACCAACATAGAGTGACCGTGAGTTTATAAACTCATTAGTGGCTTATTTAATCTCGAACAGGTCACAGCTCCTTACAAAAAACGAGATTATTTTACCTGAAAACGCGTTACAAAAAACCTTTCAGAAACCCGAGCTGCTGTCAGCGTGTTGCTGTGCACCTCAGTTTAAGGTTACGGTGACGGGGATTGGGATGACATCTGCTGCAGTGTTGCGTGTTTAGCCATTTCCAGCAGCTGTCGGGAAGCTTTCAGTTCACAGCAGGTCGGACCTTTTTTTGTTACGAGCACAGCCGATGAAACGTTGCTGCACATTCTGGATGGGAAAGTGGTTTTGTTTCTCCGCGTTAGGGAGAAGACTCGCTGCACACCGGCCTGATCGTAAGGGAGAATCAGAAGAGCAGCAATCATAGCGCTTTTCTTGGGTCCCCACTTGGTTTAGATCCAGCACTTGCCCCCACCACTCATCCAGTCTTGTTGTCCCTGGCTGGAAATCGGGCAGTTAAGAATCTACTTGATACTGGATCCACTCGTTCACGATGGTCTGTTTCTCATCGTCGGATTTTGTAACCGATGGATACCGTGTCAGGAGACTAATAATCGTGTCTTCCCCATAATCCAGTTTTTTAGCTGGATGTAGCAGTCCCAGCGCCTCCACTGTTTTGTCCGTTAGTGGTAATTTTTTCAGTAGTTTCTGGACAGCTGCAGATTAAACTTTCTGACTCCAGCGTAGAAGCTCTGAAGTGTGGCTCTGTCTAAATCTCCATCCGCAGCAAGAAACATCTTCGCTTTAACGCCAACAGACAACTTCTCGTCTTCTTTCTGATTCGTTAATTCTTGGAAATCCACCGCGGTGACATCATCGGCTCTGCTCAACACATCCGACTCCACAAATCGGTTGAGCAGCATTTTTAGCAGTTTCCGGCTTTCTTCCCAGAGGTAGACAACTCTCGAATCCTCGGCTTGGGAAAAAACATTGTAGGCTAATAAATCATCCAGCCCATGTTCCAAGAATAGGAAGTAAAGGTGCATTTCCTGGTCTTGTATGTAGGTGTAAACTCGCTGCACTGGGCCGGGTTGTTCCGTTTCATTGCTGCTTCCTAAATGGGCTTTAAGGGGCTCCCACTGGTTATTACACCTCGCTACTGCTGGGCGGAGACTGATCCACCTTGTTCCTCTGTGTTTTATTAGCTCAAGCTCGTCTGCGTCACACCACTGCTGGTGTTGTTCGTATTCCTCTTTTCATTTCGCGCTACCACTGAAATAATAAAAGATGTCCACGAGCAGATCTTCCACTGGTTTAGAGATTGCTTCAACAGCATCCTTCGCTGCAAGGTGTACAATGTGGGAAACACAAGGCAGACTGTACACGGAACGTGACCGCTGTTTTATCCGACTTAAAACAGTTATTCTTTCCTCTCAGGATGTTGGCAGAGTCAGAAGAGAAACCAATAACATTCTCCCAGGGAATGTGGTGGGCAGCAAGAACAGAATTTATTAGACTAAACACCTTTTCTGCATTTGCTGTATTACATATTTCCACGGCCATGAGGTCTGTTTTTACAACTTTAAGAGTCTGGTGAAAGTACCTGATCAGAATGCAAACCTCCTTGTCGCTGCGAACATCATTGCTCTCATCCACCATGAAAGTGATGGGGCCAGTTTGAGCATGTGTTACAGCGCATCCAGAATGGTGCCTGGCAAGAGCCTGTATTATTGCACTGGCTTCGGTACACCCACAGGAAAATCCTTCTGCAATGTCTGAATCAGGAAACATCAGCTTCACCAGTTTTGTGAAATGATCTGCACATGCAATGGGTAATCCATGTTCCGCAATGGCCTGGCAAAAAAGTACTTCAGCATTTGTAACCTTCTGAGCTAAAGTCTGCCGAGCTGGGCTAACAAAGCCTGTCGACTGCTGCGTCCTCGAGGCCTCAGCCCGGATTACATGCTTGTAAATTTCCAGGTGTTTCTTGAGGTCGTTCACTCCAGAATTCCCAATGTTAATGTCCACAGGACAAACAAGACAAAATGCGTGTTCATCTGTGTGATGAAATATATTCCATTCATCACTGCCTGTTTTCTGTGTCTTCTAACTGCCTGCTTTCTGTGTCTTTTCCCTTCCCCCAGTCCTCATGTATTATGCATGGAATGTGCTGGAACTGGTTGTGTGCAGGGCTCCGCCCATACCTGGCTCCTTTGTAATCTAACTTCAGTCCGGCATCAGCCTCCTGAAGGTAGACATCTCTCTATTTTACGTGTTATGTTCTGAGTTAATAAAAGCCTTACTTTTGTTCTGCTAACTTCGAGTCTCGGAATAATTGAGGCACATCAATCTGAAAGTCTGCTGCTGTGTACTGGGTAGGAGCTGCTCCAGCCAGCATTGTATTTACACCTGTAGTGGTGCCGCTTGCTTGGGTGTCCCTTTTCTGACATGACTAGAAGGCGGATACAATGCTCGACAAGGAAATATTAATTAGCCGCTCGGCTCTCGGCCTCTCCTCACTCTCTTCACCCGCTCCACTCTCAGCCTCTCCTCACCCTCTTCACCCGCTCCACTCTCAGCCTCTCCTCACCCTCTTCACCCGCTCCACTCTCGGCCTCTCCTCACCCTCTTCACCCGCTCCACTCTCGGCCTCTCCTCACCCTCTTCACCCGCTCCGCTCTCGGCCTCTCCTCACCCTCTTCACCCGCTCCACTCCTGGCCTCTCCTCACTCTCTTCACCCGCTCCGCTCTCGGCCTCTCCTCACCCTCTTCACCCGCTCCACTCTCAGCCTCTCCTCACCCTCTTCACCCGCTCCACTCTCGGCCTCTCCTCACCCTCTTCACCCGCTCCGCTCTCGGCCTCTCCTCACCCTCTTCACCCGCTCCGCTCTCGGCCTCTCCTTGCCCTCTTCACCCGCTCCACTCTCGGCCTCTCCTCGCCCTCTTCACCCGCTCCGCTCTCGGCCTCTCCTCGCCCTCTTCACCCGCTCTGCTCTTGGCCTCTCCTCACCCTCTTCACCCGCTCCGCTCTCGGCCTCTCCTCACCCTCTTCACCCGCTCCGCTTTCGGCCTCTCCTCACCCTCTTCACCCGCTCCGCTCTCGGCCTCTCTTCACCCGCTCCGCTCTCGGCCTCTCCTCACCCTCTTCACCCGCTCCGCTCTCGGCCTCTCCTCGCCCTCTTCACCCGCTCCACTGTCGGCCTCTCCTCACTCTCTTCACCCGCTCCGCTCTCGGCCTCTCCTCACTCTCTTCACCCGCTCCGCTCTCGGCCTCTCCTCGCCCTCTTCACCCGCTCCGCTCTCGGCCTCTCCTCGCCCTCTTCACCCGCTCCACTGTCGGCCTCTCCTCACTCTCTTCACCCGCTCCGCTCTCGGCCTCTCCTCACCCTCTTCACCCGCTCCGCTCTTGGCCTCTCCTCACTCTCTTCAGCCGCTCCGCTCTCGGCCTCTCCTCACTCTCTTCACCCGGTCCGCTCTCGGCCTCTCCTCGCCCTCTTCACCCGCTCCGCTGTCGGCCTCTCCTCACTCTCTTCACCCGCTCCGCTCTCGGCCTCTCCTCACTCTCTTCACCCGCTCCACTCTCGGTCTCTCCTCGCCCTCTTCACCCGCTCTGCTCTCGGCCTCTCGTCACTCTCTTCACCCGCTCCACTCTCAGCCTCTCCTCGCCCTCTTCACCCGCTCCGCTCTCGGCCTCTCCTCGCCCTCTTCACCCGCTCCAATCCCGGCCTCTCCTCACTCTCTTCACCCGCTCCACTCTCAGCCTCTCCTCACCCTCTTCACCCGCTCCGCTCTCGGCCTCTCCTCACCCTCTTCACCCGCTCCGCTCTCAGCCTCTCCTCACCCTCTTCACCCGCTCAGCTCTCGGCCTCTCCTCACCCTCTTCAGCCGCTCCGCTCTCGGCCTCTCCTCACCCTCTTCACCCGCTCAGCTCTCGGCCTCTCCTCACCCTCTTCAGCCGCTCCGCTCTCGGCCTCTCCTCGCCATCTTCACCCGCTCCGCTCTCGGCCTCTCCTCACCCTCTTCACCCGCTCCGCTCTCGGCTTCTCCTCACCCTCTTCACCCGCTCCGCTCTCGGCCTCTCCTCGCCCTCTTCACCCGCTCCGCTCTCGGCCTCTCCTCCCCCTCTTCACCCGCTGTCGGCCTCTCCTCGCCCTCTTCACCCACTCTCGGCCTCTCCTCACTCTCTTCACCCGCTCCACTCTCGGCCTCTCCTCACCCTCTTCACCCGCTGTCGGCCTCTCCTCGCCCTCTTCACCCACTCTCGGCCTCTCCTCACTCTCTTCACCCGCTCCACTCTCGGCTTCTCCTCGCCCTGGTCACCCGCTCGGCTCTCGGCCTCTCCTCACCCTCTTCACCCGCTCCGCTCTCGGCCACTCCTCGCCATCTTCACCCGCTCCGCTCTCGGCCTCTCCTCACCCTCTTCAGCCGCTCCGGGCCTCTCCTCACCCTCTTCAGCCGCTCCGCTCTCGGCCTCTCCTCACCCTCTTCACCCGCTCCGCTCTCGGCCTCTCCTCACCCTCTTCACCTGCTCCGCTCTCGGCCTCTCCTCACCCTCTTCACCCGCTCCGCTCTCGGCCTCTCCTCACCCTCTTCACCTGCTCCGCTCTCGGCCTCTCCTCACCCTCTTCACCCGCTCCGCTCTCGGCCTCTCCTCACCCTCTTCACCTGCTCCGCTCTCGGCCTCTCCTCACCCTCTTCACCTGCTCCGCTCTTGGTCTCTCCTCGCCCTCTTCACCCGCTCCGCTCTCGGCCTCTCCTCACCCTCTTCACCCGCTCCGCTCTCGGCCTCTCCTCACCCTCTTCACCCGCTCTCGGTCTCTCCTCACCCTCTTCACCCGCTCCGCTCTCGGCCTCTCCTCACCCTCTTCACCCGCTCCGCTCTCGGCCTCTCCTCACTCTCTTCACCCGCTCCGCTCTCGGCCTCTCCTCACCCTCTTCAGCCGCTCCGCTCTTGGCCTCTCCTCACCCTCTTCACCCGCTCCGCTCTCGGCCTCTCCTCGCCATCTTCAGCCGCTCCGCTCTCGGCCTCTCCTCGCCATCTTCAGCCGCTCCGCTCTCGGCCTCTCCTCACCCTCTTCACCCGCTCCACTCTCGGCCTCTCCTCACTCTCTTCACCCGCTCCAATCTCAGCCTCTCCTCACCCTCTTCACCCGCTCCGCTCTCGGCCTCTCCTCACCCTCTTCACCCGCTCCGCTCTCGGCCTCTCCTCACCCTCTTCACCCGCTCCGCTCTCAGCCTCTCCTCGCCCTCTTCACCCGCTCCGCTCTCGGCCTCTCCTCACTCTCTTCACCCGCTCCAATCTCAGCCTCTCCTCACCCTCTTCACCCGCTCCGCTCTCGGCCTCTCCTCACCCTCTTCACCCGCTCCGCTCTCGGCCTCTCCTCACCCTCTTCACCCGCTCCGCTCTCGGCCTCTCCTCACCCTCTTCACCTGCTCCGCTCTCGGCCTCTCCTCACCCTCTTCACCCGCTCCGCTCTCGGCCTCTCCTCACCCTCTTCACCTGCTCCGCTCTCGGCCTCTCCTCACCCTCTTCACCTGCTCCGCTCTTGGTCTCTCCTCGCCCTCTTCACCCGCTCCGCTCTCGGCCTCTCCTCACCCTCTTCACCCGCTCCGCTCTCGGCCTCTCCTCACCCTCTTCACCCGCTCTCGGTCTCTCCTCACCCTCTTCACCCGCTCCGCTCTCGGCCTCTCCTCACCCTCTTCACCCGCTCCGCTCTCGGCCTCTCCTCACTCTCTTCACCCGCTCCGCTCTCGGCCTCTCCTCACCCTCTTCAGCCGCTCCGCTCTTGGCCTCTCCTCACCCTCTTCACCCGCTCCGCTCTCGGCCTCTCCTCGCCATCTTCAGCCGCTCCGCTCTCGGCCTCTCCTCGCCATCTTCAGCCGCTCCGCTCTCGGCCTCTCCTCACCCTCTTCACCCGCTCCACTCTCGGCCTCTCCTCACTCTCTTCACCCGCTCCAATCTCAGCCTCTCCTCACCCTCTTCACCCGCTCCGCTCTCGGCCTCTCCTCACCCTCTTCACCCGCTCCGCTCTCGGCCTCTCCTCACCCTCTTCACCCGCTCCGCTCTCAGCCTCTCCTCGCCCTCTTCACCCGCTCCGCTCTCGGCCTCTCCTCACCCTCTTCACCCACTCTGCTCTCGTCCTCTCCTCGCCATCTTCACCCGCTCCGCTCTCGGCCTCTCCTCGCCCTCTTCACCCGCTCCGCTCACGGCCTCTCCTCGCCCTCTTCACCCGCTCTGCTCTCGGCCTCCCCTCACCCTCTTCACCCGCTCCGCTCCCGGCCTCTCCTCACCCTCTTCACCCGCTCCGCTCTCAGCTTCTCCTCACCTTCTTCACCCGCTGTCGGCCTCTCCTCGCCCTCTTCACCCGCTCCGCTCTCGGTCACTCCTCACCCTCTTCACCCACTCCGCTCTCGGCCTCTCCTCACCCTCTTCAGACGCTCTGCTCTCGGCCTCTACTCGCCATCTTCACCCGCTCCGCTCTCGGCCTCTCCTCACCCTCTTCACCCACTCTCGGCCTCTCCTCACCCTCTTCACCCGCTCCGCTCTCGGTCTCTCCTCGCCATCTTCACCCGCTCCGCTCTCGGCCTCTCCTCGCCATCTTCACCCGCTCCGCTCTCGGCCTCTGCTCACCCTCTTCACCCGCTCCGCTCTTGGCCTCTCCTCGCTTTCTTCAGGCGCTCCGCTCTCGGCCTCTCCTCGCCATCTTCACCCGCTCCGCTCTCGGCCTCTCCTCACTCTCTTCACCCGCTCCGCTCTCGGCCTCTCCTCACTCTCTTCACCCGCTCCGCTCTCGGCCTCTCCTCACCCTCTTCACCCACTCCAATCTCGGCCTCTCCTCACCCTCTTCAGCCGCTCCGCTCTCGGCCTCTCCTCACCCTCTTCAGCCGCTCCGCTCTCGGCCTCTCCTCACCCTCTTCACCCACTCCAATCTCGGCCTCTCCTCACCCTCTTCAGCCGCTCCGCTCTCGGCCTCTCCTCACCCTCTTCACCCACTCCAATCTCGGCCTCTCCTCACCCTCTTCACCCGCCCCGCTCTCGGCCTCTCCTCACCCTCTTCACCCGCTCCGCTCTCGGTCTCTCCTCGCCTTCTTCAGGCGCTCCGCTCTCGGCCTCTCCTCGCCATCTTCACCCGCTCTGCACTCGGCCTCTCCTCACTCTCTTCACCCGCTCCGCTCTCGGCCTCTCCTCACCCTCTTCACCCACTCCAATCTCGGCCTCTCCTCACCCTCTTCAGCCGCTCCGCTCTCGGCCTCTCCTCACCCTCTTCAGCCGCTCCGCTCTCGGCCTCTCCTCACCCTCTTCACCCGCTCTCGGCCTCTCCTCACCCTCTTCACCCGCTCCGCTCTCGGCCTCTCCTCACCCTCTTCAGCCGCTCCGCTCTCGGCCTCTCCTCACCCTCTTCAACCGCTCTCGGCCTCTCCTCACCCTCTTCACCCACTCCAATCTCGGCCTCTCCTCACCCTCTTCAGCCGCTCCGCTCTTGGCCTCTCCTCACCCTCTTCACCCGCTCCACTCTCGGCCTCTCCTCACCCTCTTCACTCGCTCCGCTCTCGGCCTCTCCTCACCCTCTTCACCCACTCCAATCTCGGCCTCTCCTCACCCTCTTCACCCGCTCCAATCTCGGCCTCTCTTTGCTCACTTCAGACGCTCCACTCTCGGCCTCTCCTTGCCCTCTTCACCCGCTCCGCTCTCGGCCTCTCCTCGCCATCTTCAGCCGCTCCGCTCTCGGCCTCTCCTCGCCATCTTCAGCCGCTCCGCTCTCGGCCTCTCCTCACCCTCTTCACCCGCTCCACTCTCGGCCTCTCCTCACTCTCTTCACCCGCTCCAATCTCAGCCTCTCCTCACCCTCTTCACCCGCTCCGCTCTCGGCCTCTCCTCACCCTCTTCACCCGCTCCGCTCTCAGCCTCTCCTCGCCCTCTTCACCCGCTCCGCTCTCGGCCTCTCCTCACCCTCTTCTCCCGCTCCACTCTCAGCCTCTCCTCACCCTCATCACCCGCTCCGCTCTCGGCCTCTTCTCGCCCTCTTCACCCGCTCCACTCTCGGCCTCTCCTCACCCTCTTCACCCACTCTCGGCCTCTCCTCACCCTCTTCACCCGCTCCACTCTCGGCCTCTCCTCACCCTCTTCACCCGCTCCACTCTCGGCCTCACCTCACCCGCTTCACCCGCTCCGCTCTCGGCCTCTCCTCACCCTCTTCAGCCGCTCCACTCTCGGCCTCTCCTCACCCTCTTCACCCGCTCCGCTCTCAGCCTCTCCTCACCCTCTTCAGCCGCTCCGCTCTTGGCCTCTCCTCACCCTCTTCACCCGCTCCACTCTCGGCCTCTCCTCACCTGCTCCACTCTCGGCCTCTCCTCACCCTCTTCAGCCACTCCGCTCTCAGCCTCTCCTCCCCCTCTTCACCCGCTCCACTCTCGGCCTCTCCTCGCTCTCTTCACCCACTCCGCTCTCAGCCTCTCCTCACCCTCTTCACCCGCTCTGCTCTCGGCCTCTCCTCGCCCTTTTCAGCCGCTCTCGGCCTCTCCTCACCCTCTTCAGCCGCTCCGCTCTCAGCCTCTCCTCCCCCTCTTCACCCGCTCCGCTCTCGGCCTCTCCTCACTCTCTTCACCCGCTCCGCTCTCGGCCTCTCCTCGCTTTCTTCACCCGCTCCGCTCACAGCCTCTCCTCACCCTCTTCACCCGCTCCACTCTCGGCTTCTTCTCACCCTCTTCACCCGCTCCGCTCACAGCCTCTCCTCGCTCTCTTCACCCGCTCTCGGCCTCTCCTCGCCCTCTTCAGCCGCTCCGCTTTCGACCTCTCCTCACCAGTCACTATTGGCTGAAACAATTGCCTCCTTATATGATGAAACCTACCCCACATGTCCCAGCAGCAGCCAATCACAGGAGGGTGTCTCCCTGACAAACGAATGCCGCACTCTGATTGGTCTAGAGGTTTAGAAGATCTGAGTTGCGACAACGAGTGACTTTTAAGTGGACCAATCTCGCCACAAGGAAACAATCATGAGAGTTGAAAGTCCTATGGCAAGATCATATAGGCAGTAGTGACCATAATATAATATGCTTTAAGATGATAATTGAGAAGGACATAAGTATGACGAAAACCAGATTAATAGATTGGAGAAAAGCTGATTTTGAGGGGCTGAGAATAGAACTTGAAAAAAAAAACAACATTATTGGCAATCAACGATGTAGAACAGCAATGGGAAACATTTAAAATGGTGTTCAACAGAGTGCAGGAACAATATATTCCACTAAAAGGAAAGAACAAACTAAACACTAATGAGACTCCATGGATGAATAAAGCCATAAGGGAACAATTGAGGGTAAGGAAAGAGGTATACACTAAGTACATGGACAGCAGGGGAGTGCATGATAAGGGAGAATACAAAGAAATTAGGAGAGAAGTCAAAAAAAACAATTTGGGAGGCAAAGAGGAACTATGAAATTAAACTATCAAGGAACATAAAACAAAATAGTAAAACATTTTCTCGGCACATCAATTAAAAAAAAGGAAAGTTGGGATGGGAATAGGGCCATTAAGGGATAGTCAGGATAATACCACAGATAACGATGAGAAGATGGCAGAAATATTAAATAATTATTTTACTTCAGTATTTACCAGGGAGATAGAACAGGTGGACATGACATTGGATGATGAGATTAGTAATGAGATAAGTGCATTTAAAATAAAGAAGGGAATATATTAAATAAACTAATCAAACTCAGAGGATAAAACCCCGGTATCCACATATTTTAAAAGAATCTAGGGAAGAGATAGCAGAGGCACTACTACACATATTTAATAATTCATTAGAGAAAGGTGTAGTGCCAGAGGAATGGCAGATAGTTAACGGAGGTGGGGGGGGTGCGGGGAGATAGTCAATACTGAGGAGGCCTGCAACAAGTTACAGGAGGACATTAATAAACTTGCAGAATGAGCATATACTTGGGAAAAGAAATTCAACACAGATAAATGTTAGGTATTATATTTTGGTAGGAAGAATAAGGAGGTCACATCACTTGGAGGGTGCGAGTCTAGGTGGGGTAGAGGAACAAAGGGATCGAGGAGTACAAATGCACAAATCGCTAAAAGTTCCACCGACAGGTTAGCAAGGCCATAACAAAGTTAACCAAGCACTAGGGTTTATTTCTAGAGGGATTAGAATTGAAAATTAGGGAAGTTATGCGAAACCTGTATCGAATCTTGGTTAGACAACACTTAGAATACAGTTCTGGTCGCCATATTATAAAAAGGATATAGAGGCACTGGAGAGAGTGCAGAGAAGGTTTACAAGGATGGTACCAGAAATGCGAGGGTATACATATCAGGAAAGGATGAACAGGCTGGGTCTCTTTTTTCTTGAAAAAAGGCTGAGGGGTTACCTAATAGAGGTCTTTAAAATTATGAAAAATTTTGATAGAGTGGATACAGAAAGAATGCTTCCACTGTCCACTTGCGCACAGCAAGCTCCCGCAAACAGCAATGTGATAATGACCAGATAATCTGTTTTTTTTTTAGTGGTGTCGATTGAGGGATAAATATTGGCCAGAACACCGGGGATAACTCCTTCAAAATAGTGCAACGGGATCTTTTATGTCCACCTCGGTTTAACATCTCATCCGAGAAACAGCACCTCTGACAATGCAGCACTCCCTCAGTACTGCACTGGAGTGTCAGCCTAGATTTTTGCGCTTAAATCCCTGGAGTGGGACTTAAACCCACAACCTTCTGAGGCTCTGCTCTTACAATTCTATGGTATGTAAACTCTGAGCTTAGCACTTACCAGCGCCTTCAGGAGAGGTGGTGAGGACTCCCCCGTGTGGAGAGTGAGAATACAATAACTGAGACATTGATTGTCACTCCCGGGCACTGGGACCCGGTTGGAAGCAGACACCGAAGCCCCCGTCCACGCTATGGTCCTGCACTAAGATGGCCTCGTATGCACTGTTACACACTAAATAAAATGGCGTCGCACTGAAACTTTCCGCCCTCCTTTACAAATATGGCTGCCGTTAACCTGAGCCTGTAAGGAGAAGAAATCCCCGCAACTGCAAACACGGGATCTTCGGGGCTTGCCTCCTGCAGGAGTTGTTTATGAAGCCTCTCCACCCACCTAACGGTCCATTACTCCCCTCCGTCGCGACTCTTACCTGCTGCATCCTCGCACTCTCGGTTTCAGTTCCTCTCCTTCCCTCTCCAGTAACGCACTGCGCATGCTTCTGCGCCTGCGCGCTGGGCTCCTGTAGTCTGGGTGCAGCACGTGGTCCACCGCGGGGAATGTTGGGTAAAAGCCCCCCATTGAAAGACCAGATTAGTGAATGGAACATGATTTACTGTGAACGGATTGAGGACTGAACCATGTTCATTCTAGTAGCTGTGGCTTGTTTCTGCTGATCTTAATAACCCCTGCATCTGCGCTGGAGATTAATATTCTGTATAAATAGTGAATGTTACTCAAAGGGTTGATGGTGGATAGGCAATGGCAAACATTTAAAGATTGCATGGATGAACTGCAGAATTTGGTCATCCCTGTTTGGCATAAAAATAAAACAAAAAAGGTGACTCAACCATGGCTAACAAGGGAAATTAGGGATAGCATAAGATCCAAGGAGAGGACCTATAAATTGGCCAGAAAAAGCAGAAAACCTGAGGATTGGATGCAGTTTAGGATTCAGCAAAGGAGGACAAAGGGATTAATTAAAAGGGGGAAAATAGAGTATGAGAGTAAACTTGCAGGGAACATAAAAACTGACTGTAAAAGCTTCTATAGATATGTGAAGAGAAAAAGATTGGTGAAGTCAAGCGTAGGTCCCTTGCAGTCAGAATCAGGGGAATTTATAATGGGGAACAAAGAAATGGCAGACCAATTAAATACATACTTTGGTTCTGTGTTCACAAAGGAGCACACAAATAAACTCACAGAGATGTCAGGGAACATAGGGTCTAATGAGAGGGAGGAACTGAATGAAATCAGTATTTGTAGGGAAATGGTGTTAGGGAAATTGACAGGATTGAAGGCCAATAAATCCCCAGGGCTTGATAATCTACATCCTAGGGTACTTAAGGAAGTGGCCCCAGAAATAGTAGATGCATTGCTGGTCATCTTCCAAAATTCTATAGACTCTGGAACAGTTCCCATGGATTGGAGGATAGCTAATGTAACCCCACTATTTAAAAAGGTGGTAGAGAGAAAATGGGGAATTATAGACCGGTAAGCCTGACATCAGTAGTGGGGAAAATGCTAGAGTCCATTATAAAAGATGTAATAGCAGAGCACTTGGAAAACTGACAGGATTGGACAAAGTCAACATGGATTTACAAAAGGTAAATCATGCTTGACTAATCTACTGGAATTTTTTGAGGATGTAACTGGTAGAATAGATGAGGGAGAACCAGTGAATGTGGTGTATTTGGACTTTCAGAAGGCTTTCGACAAGGTCCCGCATAAGAGATTAGCGTGCAAAGTTAAAGCACATATGATTGGGAGTAAGGTACTGTCTTGGATAGAGAACTGGTTGGCAGACAGGAAGCAAAGAGTTGGAATAAATGGGTCTTTTTCTGAGTGGTAGGCAGTGACTAGTGGGGTACCGCAGGGATCGGTGCTAGTACCCCAGCTATTCGCAATATATATAAATGATCTAGACAAGGGAACTAGAGGTAATATCTCCAAGTTTGCAGATGACACAAAGCTGGGTGAGCGTGTGTGCTGTGAGGAGGATGCAGAGAAACTCCAGTATGATTTGGACAGGTTGGGTGATTGGGCAGATGCATGGCAAATGCATGACAATGTGGATAAATGCGAGGTTATCCACTTCGGTGGCAAAAACAGGAAGGCAGATTATTATCTGAATGGCAATAGATTGGGAAAAGGGGAAGTGCAACGAGACCTGGGTGTCCTAGTGCACCAGTCGCTGAAGGTAAGCATGCAGGTGCAGCAGGTGGTGAAGAAGGCAAATGGTATGTTGGCCTTCATAGCGAAGGGGTTTGAGTACAGGAGCAAGGATGCCCTGCTGCAGTTGTACAGGGCCTTGGTGAGACCACACCTTGAGTACTGTGTGCAGTTTTGGTTGCCTTATCTGAGGAAGGATGTTCTTGCCATGGAAGGAGTTCAGCGAAGATTCACAAGTATGATCCCTATGATGGCAGGAATGACGTATGAGGAGAGATTGGGTCGATTGGGCTTATACTCGCTGGAGTTTAGAAGAATGAGAGGGAATCTCATCGAAACTTATAAAATTCTGACAGGTCTGGACAAACTAGATGCAGGTAGAATGTTCCCGATGGTCGGAGAGTCCAGAACCAGGGGTCATAGTCTAAGGATAAGGGGTAAGCCATTTAGGACAGAGATGAGGAAGAATTTCTTCACCCAGAGAGTGGTGAACCTGTGGAATTCTCTACTACAGAAGGCGGTTGAGGCCAAGTCTTTAAATATATTCAAGAAGGAGTTAGATATATTTCTTAGAGCTAAAGGTATCAAGGGATATGGGGAGAAGGCAGGGACAGGGTACTGAGTTTGGATGATCAGCCATGATCGCATCGAATGGTGGGGCAGGCTCGAGGGGCCGAATGGTCTACTCCTGCTCCTATCTTCTATGTTTCTATGAACCAGGAGGAGAGAATCTTGTCAATTTCTATCCTGGACTCACAGTGATGGCTTTTGTAAACTCCTTTTACAGGCTGTGAGAAGGGCAGCATTTACACACCTCGAACTCAAACCAAACATCACATCAAGATCTGACACAGTCACTCCATTCATCAGGACCTGAATAACATCGGCCTCTGAATGTGGAAGGAGAAATGTTTGTCTGTTCTGTCTGTGGGGAAAGATTTCAAACATCAGTGTGACTGGAAAAGCACCGAGACACCGAGTGAGAGTGTTCCAGTGCACTGACTGTGGAAAGAGCTTTAACCAGTTACACAGCCTGAAAAAACATCGCACCATTCACAGCGGGGAGAACCCATACATGTGTTGTGTGTGTGGACGAGGCTTCAACTGATCGTCCAACCTGGAGAGACACAAAGACACCCGCACCATGGAGAAACCGTGGAAATGTGACGACTGTGGGAAGGGATTCAATTATCCATCCCAGCTGGAAAATCATAGGCGCAGTCACACTGGGGAGAGGCCATTCACCTGCTCCGAGTGTGGGAAGGGATTCACTCAGTCATTCTGCCTCCAGTCACACCAGAGAGTTCACACTGATGAGAGACCATTTAGTTGCTCCCACTGTGGCAAGAGGTTCAGGTGTTCATCCAACCTCATTGCACACCAGCGAGTTCACACTGGGGAGAGGCCGTTCACCTGCTCCATGTGTGAGAAGGGATTCAGTCAGTCAACCACTCTGCTGACACACCAGCGAGTTCACACTGGGGAGAGGCCGTTCATCTGCTCCATGTGTGGAAATGGATTTACGAATTCAACCCAGCTGCTGAAACACCAGCGAGTTCACACTGGGGAAAGGCCATTCACTTGTTTTGTGTGTGGGAAGGGATTCGCTCAGTCATCCACGCTGCTGAGACACCAGCGAGTTCACACTGGGGAGAGGCCGTTCACCTGCTCCGTGTGTGCAAAGGGATTCACTCATTCATCCAACCTGCTGACACACCAGCGAATTCACACTGGGGAGAGGCCATTCACCTGCCCCGTGTGTGAGAAGGGATTTACTCGGTCATCGCACCTGCTGAGACACCAGCGAGTTCACAAATGACTGCAGAGGTTGGATTCTGCTGCTTTTCCTGGTGTTAATCACATCCAGGACTGAACCATGTTTATTCTGACAGTTGGGGTTTGTTTCTGCTGATGTTAATAACCCCAATAATTGGGCTGGAGGTTAATATTCTGGATATATAGCTGATTGTGTTCTCGGGACTGCAGTGTCCCTTTAAGAACCGCTGTCTGCGATCCTTCCGCTTAATTCAGGGACTCTCGTCAGAAATTAGTTCACAATAAAATTATACATTTTACTTCAATCCTTTTTTAGTCTTTGGTATAATTCAGTGTCTGAAAGGTTCCGCTGATTAACATCTCCAGTTAGAAAGTGCTGATTAATCCTCACTGACAATTCTTACTGACTTGCACATTACACACAGTGGCACCTCCATTATCCACCAGAAAGAAGGGGAATGGGAATTAGTGGAGAATCGAGAGTCCCCAAATGTGGCCCCTCCCGTCTGGTACAACAATCCCCTCGCCATGGGAAGGGAGACAAGTCCAGTTATAGTAACGGGATGAGTTAAAGGTATTTACTCAGATGGGCGGAAGGTGGGAAGTGGTGTTCCACGGGGATCGGTGCTGGGACCACTGTTAGGGAGAAGACTCGCTGCACACCGGCCTGATCGTAAGGGAGAATCAGAAGAGCAGCAATCATAGCGCTTTTCTTGGGTCCCCACTTGGTTTAGATCCAGCACTTGCCCCCACCACTCATCCAGTCTTGTTGTCCCTGGCTGGAAATCGGGCAGTTAAGAATCTACTTGATACTGGATCCACTCGTTCACGATGGTCTGTTTCTCATCGTCGGATTTTGTAACCGATGGATACCGTGTCAGGAGACTAATAATCGTGTCTTCCCCATAATCCAGTTTTTTAGCTGGATGTAGCAGTCCCAGCGCCTCCACTGTTTTGTCCGTTAGTGGTAATTTTTTCAGTAGTTTCTGGACAGCTGCAGATTAAACTTTCTGACTCCAGCGTAGAAGCTCTGAAGTGTGGCTCTGTCTAAATCTCCATCCGCAGCAAGAAACATCTTCGCTTTAACGCCAACAGACAACTTCTCGTCTTCTTTCTGATTCGTTAATTCTTGGAAATCCACCACGGTGACATCATCGGCTCTGCTCAACACATCCGACTTCACAAATCGGTTGAGCAGCATTTTTAGCAGTTTCCGGCTTTCTTCCCAGAGGTAGACAACTCTCGAATCCTCGGCTTGGGAAAAAACATTGTAGGCTAATAAATCATCCAGCCCATGTTCCAAGAATAGGAAGTAAAGGTGCATTTCCTGGTCTTGTATGTAGGTGTAAACTCGCTGCACTGGGCCGGGTTGTTCCGTTTCATTGCTGCTTCCTAAATGGGCTTTAAGGGGCTCCCACTGGTTATTACACCTCGCTACTGCTGGGCGGAGACTGATCCACCTTGTTCCTCTGTGTTTTATTAGCTCAAGCTCGTCTGCGTCACACCACTGCTGGTGTTGTTCGTATTCCTCTTTTCGTTTCGCGCTACCACTGAAATAATAAAAGATGTCCACGAGCAGATCTTCCACTGGTTTAGAGATTGCTTCAACAGCATCCTTCGCTGCAAGGTGTACAATGTGGGAAACACAAGGCAGACTGTACACGGAACGTGACCGCTGTTTTATCCGACTTAAAACAGTTATTCTTTCCTCTCAGGATGTTGGCAGAGTCAGAAGAGAAACCAATAACATTCTCCCAGGGAATGTGGTGGGCAGCAAGAACAGAATTTATTAGACTAAACACCTTTTCTGCATTTGCTGTATTACATATTTCCACGGCCACGAGGTCTGTTTTTACAACTTTAAGAGTCTGGTGAAAGTACCTGATCAGAATGCAAACCTCCTTGTCGCTGCGAACATCATTGCTCTCATCCACCATTAAAGTGATGGGGCCAGTTTGAGCATGTGTTACAGCGCATCCAGAATGGTGCCTGGCAAGAGCCTGTATTATTGCACTGGCTTCGGTACACCCACAGGAAAATCCTTCTGCAATGTCTGAATCAGGAAACATCACCTTCACCAGTTTTGTGAAATGATCTGCACATGCAATGGGTAATCCATGTTCCGCAATGGCCTGGCAAAAAAGTACTTCAGCATTTGTAACCTTCTGAGCTAAAGTCTGCCGAGCTGGGCTAACAAAGCCTGTCGACTGCTGCGTCCTCGAGGCCTCAGCCCGGATTACATGCTTGCAAGTTTCCAGGTGTTTCTTGAGGTCGTTCACTCCAGAATTCCCAATGTTAATGTCTACAGGACAAACAAGACAAAATGCGTGTTCATCTGAAAGTCTGCTGCTGTGTACTGGGTAGGAGCTGCTCCAACCAGCATTGTATTTACACCTGTAGTGGTGCCGCTTGCTTGGGTGTCCCTTTTCTGACATGACTAGAAGGCGGATACAATGCTCGACAAGGAAATATTAATTAGCCGCTCCGCTCCCGGCCTCTCCTCACCCTCTTCACCCGCTCCGCTCTCGGCCTCTCCTCACCCTCTTCACCCGCTCCGTTCTCGGCCTCTCCTCACCCTCTTCACCTGCTCCGCTCTCGGTCTCTCCTCGCCCTCTTCACCCGCCCCGCTCTCGGCCTCTCCTCACCCTCTTCACCTGCTCCGCTCTCGGCCTCTCCTCGCCCTCTTCACCCGCTCCGCTCTCGGCCTCTCCTCGCCCTCTTCACCCGCTCCGCTCTCAGCCTCTCCTCGCCTTCTTCAGGCGCTCCGCTCTCGGCCTCTCCTCACCCTCTTCACCCGCTCCGCTCTCGGCCTCTCCTCACCCTGTTCAGCCGCTCCGCTCTCGGCCTCTCCTCACCCTCTTCACCCGCTCCGCTCTCGGCCTCTCCTCATCCTCTTCACCCGCTCCAATCTCGGCCTCTCCTCACCCTCTTCACCCGCTCCAATCTCGGCCTCTCCTCACCCTCTTCAGCCGCTCTGCTCTCGGCCTCTCCTCGCCATCTTCACCCGCTCCGCTCTCGGCCTCTCCTCGCCCTCTTCATCCGCTCCGCTCTCGGCCTCTCCTCACTCACTTCACCCACTCCGCTCTCAGCCTCTTCTCACCCTCTTCACCCGCTCCAATCTCGGCCTCTCCTCACCCTCTTCACCCGCTCCGCTCTCGGCCTCTCCTCGCCATCTTCACCCGCTCCGCTCTCGGCCTCTCCTCACCCTCTTCACCCGCTCCACTCTCGGCCTCTCCTCACCCTCTTCACCCGCTCTGCTCTCGGCCTCTCCTCGCCCTCTTCACCCGCTCCGCTCTCGGCCTCTCCTCGCCCTCTTCACCCACTCTCGGCCTCTCCTCACCCTCTTCACCCGCTCCGCTCTCGGCCTCTCCTCACCCTCTTCACCCGCTCGGCTCTCGGCCTCTCCTCACTCTCTTCACCCGCTCCGCTCTCGGCCTCTCCTCCCCCTCTTCACCCGCTCCGCTCTCGGCCTCTCCTCGCCATCTTCACCCGCTCCGCTCTCGGCCTCTCCTCGCCATCTTCACCCGCTCCGCTCTTGGCCTCTCCTCACTCACTTCACCCGCTCCGCTCTCGGCCTCTCCTCACCCTCTTCAGCCGCTCCGGGCCTCTCCTCACCCTCTTCAGCCGCTCCGCTCTCGGCCTCTCCTCACCCTCGTCACCTGCTCCGCTCCGGGCCTCTCCTCGCCATCTTCACCCGCTCCGCTCTCGGCCTCTCCTCGCCATCTTCAGCCGCTCCGCTCTCGGCCTCTCCTCGCCCTCTTCACCCGCTCCACTCATGGCCTCTCCTCGCCCTCTTCACCCGCTCTGCTCTCGGCCTCTCCTCACCCTCTTCAGCCGCTCCGCTCCCGGCCTCTCCTCACCCTCTTCACCCGCTCTCGGCCTCTCCTCCCCCTCTTCACCCACTCCGCTCTCAGCCTCTCCTCACCCTCTTCAGCCGCTCCGCTCTCGGCCTCTCCTCACCCTCTTCACCCACTCTCGGGCTCTCCTCACCCTCTTCACCCACTCTCGGGCTCTCCTCACATTCTTCACCCACTCCGCTCTCGGTCTCTCCTCACCCTCTTCACCCGCTCCGCTCTCGGTCTCTCCTCACCCTCTTCACCCGCTCCACTCTCGGCCTCTCCTCACCCTCTGCAGACGCTCTGCTCTCGGCCTCTCCTCGCCATCTTCACCCGCTCCGCTCTCGGCCTCTCCTCACCCTCTTCACCCGCTCCGCTCTCGGCCTCTCCTCACCCTCTTCACCCACTCTCGGCCTCTCCTCACCCTCTTCACCCGCTCCGCTCTCGGCCTCTCCTCACCCTCTTCACCCGCTCTGCTCTCGGCCACTCCTCACCCTCTTCACCCGCTCTGCTCTCGGCCTCTCCTCGCCATCTTCACCCGCTCCGCTCTCGGCCTCTCCTCGCCTTCTTCAGGCGCTCCGCTCTCGGCCTCTCCTCGCCATCTTCACCCGCTCCGCTCTCGGCCTCTCCTCACCCTCTTCACCCACTCTCGGCCTCTCCTCGCCATCTTCACCCGCTCCGATCTCAGCCTCTCCTCACCCTCTTCACCCGCTCCACTCTCGGCCTCTCCTCGCCCTCTTCACCCGCTCCGCTCTCGGCCTCTCCTCGCCATCTTCACCCGCTCCGCTCTTGGCCTCTCCTCACCCTCTTCACCCGCTCCGCTCTCGGCCTCTCCTCACTCTCTTCACCCGCTCCGCTCTCGGCCTCTCCTCACCCTCTTCAGCCGCTCCGGGCCTCTCCTCACCCTCTTCAGCCGCTCCGCTCTCGGCCTCTCCTCACCCTCTTCACTCGCTCCGCTCTCCGCCTCTCCTCACCCTCTTCACCCGCTCCAATCTCGGCCTCTCCTCACCCTCTTCACCCACTCTCGGCCTCTCCTCACCCTCTTCACCCGCTCTCGGCCTCTCCTCACTCTCTTCACCCGCTCCGCTCTCGGCCTCTCCTCACCCTCTTCAGCCGCTCCGGGCCTCTCCTCACCCTCTTCAGCCGCTCCGCTCTCGGCCTCTCCTCACCCTCTTCACTCGCTCCGCTCTCGGCCTCTCCTCACCATCTTCACCCGCTCCAATCTCGGCCTCTCCTCACCCTCTTCACCCGCTCCAATCTCGGCCTCTCCTCACCCTCTTCACTCGCTCCAATCTCGGCCTCTCCTCACCCTCTTCACCCGCTCCAATCTCGGCCTCTCCTCACCCTCTTCACCCGCTCCAATCTCGGCCTCTCCTCACCCTCTTCACTCGCTCCAATCTCGGCCTCTCCTCACCCTCTTCATCCGCTCCAATCTCGGCCTCTCCTCACCCTCTTCACCCGCTCCGCTCCCGCCCTCTCCTCACCCTCTTCACCCGCTCTCGGCCTCTCCTCACCCTCTTCACCCACTCCGCTCTTGGCCTCTCCTCACTCTCTTCACCCGCTCCGCTCTCGGTCTCTCCTCACCCTCTTCACCCGCTCCGCTCTCGGCCTCTCCTCACCCTCTTCACCCACTCCGCTCTCAGCCTCTCCTCACCCTCTTCACCCGCTCCACTCTCGGCCTCTCCTCACCCTCTTCAGACGCTCTGCTCTCGGCCTCTCCTCGCCATCTTCACCCGCTCCGCTCTCGGCCTCTCCTCACCCTCTTCACCCGCTCCGCTCTCGGCCTCTCCTCACCCTCTTCACCCACTCTCGGCCTCTCCTCACCCTCTTCACCCGCTCCGCTCTCGGCCTCTCCTCACCCTCTTCACCCGCTCTGCTCTCGGCCTCTCCTCACCCTCTTCACCCGCTCTGCTCTCGGCCTCTCCTCGCCATCTTCACCCGCTCCGCTCTCGGCCTCTCCTCGCCTTCTTCAGGCGCTCCGCTCTCGGCCTCTCCTCGCCATCTTCACCCGCTCCGCTCTCGGCCTCTCCTCACCCTCTTCACCCACTCTCGGCCTCTCCTCGCCATCTTCACCCGCTCCGATCTCAGCCTCTCCTCACCCTCTTCATCCGCTCCACTCTCGGCCTCTCCTCGCCCTCTTCACCCGCTCCGCTCTCGGCCTCTCCTCGCCATCTTCACCCGCTCCGCTCTTGGCCTCTCCTCACCCTCTTCACCCGCTCCGCTCTCGGCCTCTCCTCACTCTCTTCACCCGCTCCGCTCTCGGCCTCTCCTCACCCTCTTCAGCCGCTCCGGGCCTCTCCTCACCCTCTTCAGCCGCTCCGCTCTCGGCCTCTCCTCACCCTCTTCACTCGCTCCGCTCTCGGCCTCTCCTCACCCTCTTCACCCGCTCCAATCTCGGCCTCTCCTCACCCTCTTCACCCGCTCTCGGCCTCTCCTCACCCTCTTCACCCGCTCTCGGCCTCTCCTCACTCTCTTCACCCGCTCCGCTCTCGGCCTCTCCTCACCCTCTTCAGCCGCTCCGGGCCTCTCCTCACCCTCTTCAGCCGCTCCGCTCTCGGCCTCTCCTCACCCTCTTAACTCGCTCCGCTCTCGGCCTCTCCTCACCATCTTCACCCGCTCCAATCTCGGCCTCTCCTCACCCTCTTCACCCGCTCCAATCTCGGCCTCTCCTCACCCTCTTCACTCGCTCCAATCTCGGCCTCTCCTCACCCTCTTCACCCGCTCCAATCTCGGCCTCTCCTCACCCTCTTCACCCGCTCCAATCTCGGCCTCTCCTCACCCTCTTCACTCGCTCCAATCTCGGCCTCTCCTCACCCTCTTCACCCTCTCCGCTCCCGCCCTCTCCTCACCCTCTTCACCCGCTCTCGGCCTCTCCTCACCCTCTTCACCCACTCCGCTCTCGGCCTCTCCTCACCCTCTTCACCCGCTCCACTCTCGGCCTCTCCTCACCATCTTCAGCCGCTCCGCTCTCGGCCTCTCCTCGCCATCTTCACCCACTCTCGGCCTCTCCTCACCCTCTTCACCCGCACCGCTCTCGGCCTCTCCTCACCCTCTTCACCCGCTCTGCTCTTGGCCTCTCCTCACCCTCTTCACCCGCTCCGCTCTCGGCCTCTCCTCACTCTCTTCACCCGCTCCGCTCTCGGCCTCTCCTCACCCTCTTCACCCACTCTCGGCCTCTCCTCACCCTCTTCACCCGCTCCACTCTCGGCCTCTCCTCACCCTCTTCACCCGCTCCACTCTCGGCCTCTCCTCAGCCTCTTCACCCGTTCCACTCTCGGCCTCTCCTCACCCGCTCCACTCTCGGCCTCTCCTCGCCCTCTTCACCCGCTCTCAGCCTCTCCTCACCCTCTTCAGCCGCTCCGCTCTCGGCCTCTCCTCACCCTCTTCAGCCGCTCCGCTCTCAGCCTCTCCTCGCTCTCTTCACCCGCTCCGCTCTCAGCCTCTCCTCACCCTCTTCACCTGCTCGGCTCTCGGCCTCTCCTCACTCTCTTCACCCGCTCCGCTCTCGGCCTCTCCTCCCCCTCTTCACCCGCTCCGCTCTCGGCCTCTCCTCGCCATCTTCACCCGCTCCGCTCTCGGCCTCTCCTCGCCATCTTCACCCGCTCCGCTCTTGGCCTCTCCTCACTCACTTCACCCGCTCCGCTCTCGGCCTCTCCTCACCCTCTTCAGCCGCTCCGGGCCTCTCCTCACCCTCTTCAGCCGCTCCGCTCTCGGCCTCTCCTCACCCTCGTCACCTGCTCCGCTCCGGGCCTCTCCTCGCCATCTTCACCCGCTCCGCTCTCGGCCTCTCCTCGCCATCTTCACCCGCTCCGCTCTCGGCCTCTCCTCGCCCTCTTCACCCGCTCCACTCATGGCCTCTCCTCGCCCTCTTCACCCGCTCCGCTCTCGGCCTCTCCTCACCCTCTTCACCCGCTCCGCTCCCGGCCTCTCCTCACCCTCTTCACCCGCACTCGGCCTCTCCTCCCCCTCTTCACCCACTCCGCTCTCAGCCTCTCCTCACCCTCTTCAGCCGCTCCGCTCTCGGCCTCTCCTCACCCTCTTCACCCACTCTCGGGCTCTCCTCACCCTCTTCACCCACTCTCGGGCTCTCCTCACATTCTTCACCCACTCCGCTCTCGGTCTCTCCTCACCCTCTTCACCCGCTCCGCTCTCGGTCTCTCCTCACCCTCTTCACCCGCTCCGCTCTCGGCCTCTCCTCACCCTCTTCACCCACTCCGCTCTCAGCCTCTCCTCACCCTCTTTACCCGCTCCACTCTCGGCCTCTCCTCACCCTCTTCAGACGCTCTGCTCTCGGCCTCTCCTCGCCATCTTCACCCGCTCCGCTCTCGGCCTCTCCTCACCCTCTTCACCCGCTCCGCTCTCGGCCTCTCCTCACCCTCTTCACCCACTCTCGGCCTCTCCTCACCCTCTTCACCCGCTCCGCTCTCGGCCTCTCCTCACCCTCTTCACCCGCTCTGCTCTCGGCCTCTCCTCACCCTCTTCACCCGCTCTGCTCTCGGCCTCTCCTCGCCATCTTCACCCGCTCCGCTCTCGGCCTCTCCTCGCCTTCTTCAGGCGCTCCGCTCTCGGCCTCTCCTCGCCATCTTCACCCGCTCCGCTCTCGGCCTCTCCTCACCCTCTTCACCCACTCTCGGCCTCTCCTCGCCATCTTCACCCGCTCCGATCTCAGCCTCTCCTCACCCTCTTCACCCGCTCCACTCTCGGCCTCTCCTCGCCATCTTCACCCGCTCCGCTCTTGGCCTCTCCTCACCCTCTTCACCCGCTCCGCTCTCGGCCTCTCCTCACTCTCTTCACCCGCTCCGCTCTCGGCCTCTCCTCACCCTCTTCAGCCGCTCCGGGCCTCTCCTCACCCTCTTCAGCCGCTCCGCTCTCGGCCTCTCCTCACCCTCTTCACTCGCTCCGCTCTCGGCCTCTCCTCACCCTCTTCACCCGCTCCAATCTCGGCCTCTCCTCACCCTCTTCACCCGCTCTCGGCCTCTCCTCACCCTCTTCACCCGCTCTCGGCCTCTCCTCACTCTCTTCACCCGCTCCGCTCTCGGCCTCTCCTCACCCTCTTCAGCCGCTCCGGGCCTCTCCTCACCCTCTTCAGCCGCTCCGCTCTCGGCCTCTCCTCACCCTCTTCACTCGCTCCGCTCTCGGCCTCTCCTCACCATCTTCACCCGCTCCAATCTCGGCCTCTCCTCACCCTCTTCACCCACTCCAATCTCGGCCTCTCCTCACCCTCTTCACTCGCTCCAATCTCGGCCTCTCCTCACCCTCTTCACCCGCTCCAATCTCGGCCTCTCCTCACCCTCTTCACCCGCTCCAATCTCGGCCTCTCCTCACCCTCTTCACTCGCTCCAATCTCGGCCTCTCCTCACCCTCTTCACCCGCTCCAATCTCGGCCTCTCCTCACCCTCTTCACCCGCTCCGCTCCCCCCCTCTCCTCACCCTCTTCACCCGCTCTCGGCCTCTCCTCACCCTCTTCACCCACTCCGCTCTCGGCCTCTCCTCACCCTCTTCACCCGCTCCACTCTCGGCCTCTCCTCACCATCTTCAGCCGCTCCGCTCTCGGCCTCTCCTCGCCATCTTCACCCACTCTCGGCCTCTCCTCACCCTCTTCACCCGCACCGCTCTCGGCCTCTCCTCACCCTCTTCACCCGCTCTGCTCTTGGCCTCTCCTCACTCTCTTCACCCGCTCCGCTCTCGGTCTCTCCTCACCCTCTTCACCCGCTCCGCTCTCGGCCTCTCCTCACCCTCTTCAGACGCTCTGCTCTCGGCCTCTCCTCGCCATCTTCACCCGCTCCGCTCTCGGCCTCTCCTCACCCTCTTCACCCGCTCCGTTCTCGGCCTCTCCTCACCCTCTTCACCCACTCTCGGCCTCTCCTCACCCTCTTCACCCGCTCTGCTCTCGGCCTCTCCTCACCCTCTTCACCCGCTCTGCTCTCGTCCTCTCCTCGCCATCTTCACCCGCTCCGCTCTCGGCCTCTCCTCACCTTCTTCAGGCGCTCCGCTCTCGGCCTCTCCTCGCCATCTTCACCCGCTCCGCTCTCGGCCTCTCCTCACCCTCTTCACCCACTCTCGGCCTCTCCTCGCCATCTTCACCCGCTCCGATCTCAGCCTCTCCTCACCCTCTTCACCCGCTCCACTCTCGGCCTCTCCTCGCCCTCTTCACCCGCTCCGCTCTCGGCCTCTCCTCGCCATCTTCACCCGCTCCGCTCTTGGCCTCTCCTCACCCTCTTCACCCGCTCCGCTCTCGGCCTCTCCTCACTCTCTTCACCCGCTCCGCTCTCGGCCTCTCCTCACCCTCTTCAGCCGCTCCGGGCCTCTCCTCACCCTCTTCAGCCGCTCCGCTCTCGGCCTCTCCTCACCCTCTTCACTCGCTCCGCTCTCGGCCTCTCCTCACCCTCTTCACCCGCTCCAATCTCGGCCTCTCCTCACCCTCTTCACCCGCTCTCGGCCTCTCCTCACCCTCTTCACCCGCTCTCGGCCTCTCCTCACTCTCTTCACCCGCTCCGCTCTCGGCCTCTCCTCACCCTCTTCAGCCGCTCCGGGCCTCTCCTCACCCTCTTCAGCCGCTCCGCTCTCGGCCTCTCCTCACCCTCTTCACTCGCTCCGCTCTCGGCCTCTCCTCACCATCTTCACCCGCTCCAATCTCGGCCTCTCCTCACCCTCTTCACCCGCTCCAATCTCGGCCTCTCCTCACCCTCTTCACTCGCTCCAATCTCGGCCTCTCCTCACCCTCTTCACCCGCTCCAATCTCGGCCTCTCCTCACCCTCTTCACCCGCTCCAATCTCGGCCTCTCCTCACCCTCTTCACTCGCTCCAATCTCGGCCTCTCCTCACCCTCTTCACCCGCTCCAATCTCGGCCTCTCCTCACCCTCTTCACCCTCTCCGCTCCCGCCCTCTCCTCACCCTCTTCACCCGCTCTCGGCCTCTCCTCACCCTCTTCACCCACTCCGCTCTCGGCCTCTCCTCACCCTCTTCACCCGCTCCACTCTCGGCCTCTCCTCACCATCTTCAGCCGCTCCGCTCTCGGCCTCTCCTCGCCATCTTCACCCACTCTCGGCCTCTCCTCACCCTCTTCACCCGCACCGCTCTCGGCCTCTCCTCACCCTCTTCACCCGCTCTGCTCTTGGCCTCTCCTCACCCTCTTCACCCGCTCCGCTCTCGGCCTCTCCTCACCCTCTTCACCCGCTCCGCTCTCGGCCTCTCCTCACCCTCTTCACCCACTCTCGGCCTCTCCTCACCCTCTTCACCCGCTCCACTCTCGGCCTCTCCTCACCCTCTTCACCCGCTCCACTCTCGGCCTCTCCTCAGCCTCTTCACCCGTTCCACTCTCGGCCTCTCCTCACCCGCTCCACTCTCGGCCTCTCCTCGCCCTCTTCACCCGCTCTCGGCCTCTCCTCAGCCTCTTCACCCGCTCCGCTCTCAGCCTCTCCTCACCCTCTTCAGCCGCTCCGCTCTCGGTCTCTCCTCACCCTCTTCACCCGCTCCACTCTCGGCCTCTCCTCACCCTCTTCAGCCGCTCCGCTCTCGGCCTCTCCTCACCCTCTTCAGCCGCTCCGCTCTCAGCCTCTCCTCGCTCTCTTCACCCGCTCCGCTCTCAGCCTCTCCTCACCCTCTTCACCTGCTCTCGGCCTCTCCTCACCCTTTTCAGCCGCTCTCGGCCTCTCCTCACCCTTTTCAGCCGCTCTTGGCCTCTCCTCACCCTCTTCACCCGCTCCGCTCTCGGCCTCTCCTCGCTTTCTTCACCCGCTCTGCTCACAGCCTCTCCTCACCCTCTCCACCCACTCCGCTCTCAGCCTCTCCTCACCCTCTTCACCCGCTCCACTCTCGGCTTCTTCTCACCCTCTTCACCCGCTCTGCTCACAGCCTCTCCTCGCTCTCTTCACCCGCTCTCGGCCTCTCCTCGCCCTCTTCAGCCGCTCCGTTTTCGACCTCTCCTCACCAGTCACTATTGGCTGAAACAATTGCCTCCTTATATGATGAAACCTACCCCACATGTCCCAGCAGCAGCCAATCACAGGAGGGTGTCTCCCTGACAAACGAATGCCGCACTCTGATTGGTCTAGATGTTTAGAAGATCTGAGTTGCGACAACGAGTGACTTTTAAGTGGACCAATCTCGCCACTAGGAAAAAATCATGAGAGTTGAAAGTTCTATGGCAAGATCATATAGGCAGTAGTGACCATAATATAATATGCTTTAAGATGATAATTGAGAAGGACATAAGTATGACGAAAACCAGATTAATAGATTGGAGAAAAGCTGATTTTGAGGGGCTGAGAATAGAACTTGAAGAAAAAAACAACATTATTGGCAAACAACGATGTAGAACAGCAATGGGAAACATTTAAAATGGTGTTCAACAGAGTGCAGGAGCAATATATTCCACTAAAAGGAAAGAACAAACTAAACACTAATGAGACTCCATGGATGAATAAAGCCATAAGGGAACAATTGAGGGTAAGGAAAGAGGTATACACTAAGTACATGGACAGCAGGGGAGTGCATGATAAGGGGGAATACAAAGAAATTAGGAGAGAAGTCAAAAAAAACAATTTGGGAGGCAAAGAGGAACTATGAAATTAAATTATCAAGGAACATAAAACAAAATAGTAAAACATTTTCTAGGCACATCAATTAAAAAAAAGGAAAGTTGGGATGGGAATAGGGCCATTAAGGGATAGTCAGGATAATACCACAGATAACGATGAGAAGATGGCAGAAATATTAAATAATTATTTTACTTCAGTATTTACCAGGGAGATAGAACAGGTGGACATGACATTGGATGATGAGATTAGTAATGAGATAAGTGCATTTAAAATAAAGAAGGGAATATATTAAATAAACTAATCAAACTCAGAGGATAAAACCCCGTTATCCACATATTTTAAAAGAATCTAGGGAAGAGATAGCAGAGGCATTATTACACATATTTAATAATTCATTAGAGAAAGGTGTAGTGCCAGAGGAATGGCAGATAGTTAACGGGGAGGGGGGGGGCGGGGAGATAGTCAATACTGAGGAGGCCTGCAACAAGTTACAGGAGGACATTAATAAACTTGCAGAATGAGCATATACTTGGCAAAAGAAATTCAACACAGAGAAATGTTAGGTATTATATTTTGGTAGGAAGAATAAGGAGGTCACATCACTTGGAGGGTGCGAGTCTAGGTGGGGTAGAGGAACAAAGGGATCGAGGAGTACAAATGCACAAATCGCTAAAAGTTCCACCGACAGGTTAGCAAGGCCATAACAAAGTTAACCAAGCACTAGGGTTTATTTCTAGAGGGATTAGAATTGAAAATTAGGGAAGTTATGCGAAACCTGTATCGAATCTTGGTTAGACAACACTTAGAATACAGTTCTGGTCGCCATATTATAAAAAGGATATAGAGGCACTGGAGAGGGTGCAGAGAAGATTTACAAGGATGATACCAGAAATGCGAGGGTATACATATCAGGAAAGAATGAACAGGCTGGGTCTCTTTTTTCTTGAAAAAAGGCTGAGGGGTTACCTAATAGAGGTCTTTAAAATTATGAAAAATTTTGATAGAGTGGATACAGAAAGAATGCTTCCACTGTCCACTTGCGCACAGCAAGCTCCCGCAAACAGCAATGTGATAATGACCAGATAATCTGTTTTTTTTTAGTGGTGTTGATTGAGGGATAAATATTGGCCAGAACACCGGGGATAACTCCTTCAAAATAGTGCAACGGGATCTTTTATGTCCACCTCGGTTTAACATCTCATCCGAGAAACAGCACCTCTGACAATGCAGCACTCCCTCAGTACTGCACTGGAGTGTCAGCCTAGATTTTTGCGCTTAAATCCCTGGAGTGGGAATTAAACCCACAACCTTCTGAGGCTCTGCTCTTACAATTCTATGGTATGTAAACTCTGAGCTTAGCACTTACCAGCGCCTTCAGGAGAGATGGTGAGGACTCCCCTGTGTGGAGAGTGAGAATACAATAACTGAGACATTGATTGTCACTCCCGGGCACTGGGACCCGGTTGGAAGCAGACACCGAAGCCCCCGTCCACGCTATGGTCCTGCACTAAGATGGCCTCGTATGCACTGTTACACACTAAATAAAATGGCGTCGCACTGAAACTTTCCGCCCTCCTTTACAAATATGGCTGCCGTTAACCTGAGCCTGTAAGGAGAAGAAATCCCCGCAACTGCAAACACGGGATCTTCGGGGCTTGCCTCCTGCAGGAGTTGTTTATGAAGCCTCTCCACCCACCTAACGGTCCATTACTCCCCTCCGTCGCGACTCTTACCCGCTGCATCCTCGCGCTCTCGGTTTCAGTTCCTCTCCTTCCCTCTCCAGTAACGCACTGCGCATGCTTCTGCGCCTGCGCGCTGGGCTCCTGTAGTCTGGGTGCAGCACGTGGTCCACCACGGGGAATGCTGGGTAAAAGCCCCCCATTGAAAGACCAGATTAGTGAATGGAACATGATTTACTATGAACGGATTGAGGACTGAACCATGTTCATTCTAGTAGCTGTGGCTTGTTTCTGCTGATCTTAATAACCCCTGCATCTGCGCTGGAGATTAATATTCTGTATAAATAGTGAATGTTACTCAAAGGGTTGATGGTGGATAGGCAATGGCAAACATTTAAAGATCGCATGGATGAACTGCAGAATTTGTTCATCCCTGTTTGGCATAAAAATAAAACAAAAAAGGTGAATCAACCGTGGCTAACAAGGGAAATTAGGGATAGCATAAGATCCAAGGAGAGGACCTATAAATTGGCCAGAAAAAGCAGAAAACCTGAGGATTGGATGCAGTTTAGGATTCAGCAAAGGAGGACAAAGGGATTAATTAAAAGGGGGAAAATAGAGTATGAGAGTAAACTTGCAGGGAACATAAAAACTGACTGTAAAAGCTTCTATAGATATGTGAAGAGAAAAAGATTGGTGAATTCAAGCGTAGGTCCCTTGCAGTCAGAATCAGGGGAATTTATAATGGGGAACAAAGAAATGGCAGACCAATTAAATACATACTTTGGTTCTATGTTCACAAAGGAGCACACAAATAAACTCACAGAGATGTCAGGGAACATAGGGTCTAATGAGAGGGAGGAACTGAATGAAATCAGTATTTGTAGGGAAATGGTGTTAGGGAAATTGACGGGATTGAAGGCCAATAAATCCCCAGGGCCTGATAATCTACATCCTAGGGTACTTAAGGAAGTGGCCCCAGAAATAGTAGATGCATTGCTGGTCATCTTCCAAAATTCTATCGACTCTGGAACAGTTCCCATGGATTGGAGGATAGCTAATGTAACCCCACTATTTAAAAAGGTGGTAGAGAGAAAATGGGGAATTATAGACCGGTAAGCCTGACATCAGTAGTGGGGAAAATGCTAGAGTCCATTATAAAAGATGTAATAGCAGAGCACTTGGAAAACTGACAGGATTGGACAAAGTCAACATGGATTTACAAAAGGTAAATCATGCTTGACTAATCTATTGGAATTTTTTGAGGATGTAACTGGTAGAATAGATGAGGGAGAACCAGTGAATGTGGTGTATTTGCACTTTCAGAAGGCTTTCGACAAGGTCCCGCATAAGAGATTAGCGTACAAAGTTAAAGCACATATGATTGGGCGTAAGGTACTGTCTTGGATAGAGAACTGGTTGGCAGACAGGAAGCAAAGAGTTGGAATAAATGGGTCTTTTTCTGAGTGGTAGGCAGTGACTAGTGGGGTACCGCAGGGATCGGTGCTAGTACCCCAGCTATTCGCAATATATATAAATGATCTAGACAAGGGAACTAGATGTAATATCTCCAAGTTTGCAGATGACACAAAGCTGGGTGAGCGTGTGTGCTGTGAGGAGGATGCAGAGAAACTCCAGTATGATTTGGACAGGTTGGGTGATTGGGCAGATGCATGGCAAATGCATGACAATGTGGATAAATGCGAGGTTATCCAATTCGGTGGCAAAAACAGGAAGGCAGATTATTATCTGAATGGCAATAGATTGGGAAAAGGGGAAGTGCAACGAGACCTGGGTGTCCTAGTGCACCAGTCGCTGAAGGTAAGCATGCAGGTGCAGCAGGTGGTGAAGAAGGCAAATGGTATGTTGGCCTTCATAGCGAAGGGGTTTGAGTACAGGAGCAAGGATGCCCTGCTGCAGTTGTACAGGGCCTTGGTGAGACCACACCTTGAGTACTGTGTGCAGTTTTGGTTGCCTTATCTGAGGAAGGATGTTCTTGCCATGGAAGGAGTTCAGCGAAGATTCACAAGTATGATCCCTATGATGGCAGGAATGACGTATGAGGAGAGATTGTGTCGATTGGGCTTATACTCGCTGGAGTTTAGAAGAATGAGAGGGAATCTCATCGAAACTTATAAAATTCTGACAGGTCTGGACAAACTAGATGCAGGTAGAATGTTCCCGATGGTTGGAGAGTCCAGAACCAGGGGTCATAGTCTAAGGATAAGGGGTAAGCCATTTAGGACAGAGATGAGGAAGAATTTCTTCACCCAGAGAGTGGTGAACCTGTGGAATTCTCTACTACAGAAGGCGGTTGAGGCCAAGTCTTTAAATATATTCAAGAAGGAGTTAGATATATTTCTTAGAGCTAAAGGTATCAAGGGATATGGGGAGAAGGCAGGGACAGGGTACTGAGTTTGGATGATCAGCCATGATCGCATCGAATGGTGGAGCAGGCTTGAGGGGCCGAATGGCCTACTCCTGCTCCTATCTTCTATGTTTCTATGAACCAGGAGGAGAGAATCTTGTCAATTTCTATCCTGGACTCACAGTGATGGCTTTTGTAAACTCCTTTTACAGGCTGTGAGAAGGGCAGCATTTACACACCTCGAACTCAAACCAAACATCACATCAAGATCTGACACAGTCACTCCATTCATCAGGACCTGAATAACATCGGCCTCTGAATGTGGAAGGAGAAATGTTTGTCTGTTCTGTCTGTGGGAAAAGATTTCAAACATCAGTGTGACTGGAAAAGCACTGAGACACCGAGTGAGAGTGTTCCAGTGCACTGACTGTGGAAAGAGCTTTAACCAGTTACACAGCCTGAAAAAACATCGCACCATTCACAGCGGGGAGAACCCATACACGTGTTGTGTGTGTGGACGAGGCTTCAACTGATCGTCCAACCTGGAGAGACACAAAGACACCCGCACCATGGAGAAACCGTGGAAATGTGACGACTGTGGGAAGGGATTCAATTATCCGTCCCAGCTGGAAAATCATAGGTGCAGTCACACTGGGGAGAGGCCATTCACCTGCTCCGAGTGTGGGAAGGGATTCACTCAGTCATTCTGCCTCCAGTCACACCAGAGAGTTCACACTGATGAGAGACCATTTAGTTGCTCCCACTGTGGCAAGAGGTTCAGGTGTTCATCCAACCTCATTGCACACCAGCGAGTTCACACTGGGGAGAGACCGTTCACCTGCTCCATGTGTGAGAAGGGATTCAGTCAGTCAACCACTCTGCTGACACACCAGCGAGTTCACACTGGGGAGAGGCCGTTCATCTGCTCCATGTGTGGAAATGGATTTACGAATTCAACCCAGCTGCTGAAACACCAGCGAGTTCACACTGGGGAAAGGCCATTCACTTGTTCTGTGTGTGGGAAGGGATTCGCTCAGTCATCCACGCTGCTGAGACACCAGCGAGTTCACACTGGGGAGAGGCCGTTCACCTGCTCCGTGTGTGGAAAGGGATTCACTCATTCATCCAACCTGCTGACACACCAGCGAATTCACACTGGGGAGAGGCCATTCACCTGCCCCGTGTGTGAGAAGGGATTTACTCGGTCATCCCACCTGCTGAGACACCAGCGAGTTCACAAATGACTGCAGAGGTTGGATTCTGCTGCTTTTCCTGGTGTTAATCACATCCTGGACTGAACCATGTTTATTCTGACAGTTGGGGTTTGTTTCTGCTGATGTTAATAACCCCAATAATTGGGCTGGAGGTTAATATTCTGGATATATAGCTGATTGTGTTCTCGGGACTGCAGTGTCCCTTTAAGAACCGCTGTCTGCGATCCTTCCGCTTAATTCAGGGACTCTCGTCAGAAATTAGTTCACAATAAAATTATACATTTTACTTCAATCCTTTTTTAGTCTTTGGTATAATTCAGTGTCTGAAAGGTTCCGCTGATTAACATCTCCAGTTAGAAAGTGCTGATTAATCCTCGCTGACAATTCTTACTGACTTGCACATTACACACAGTGGCACCTCCATTATCCACCAGAAAGAAGGGGAATGGGAATTGGTGGAGAATCGAGAGTCCCCAAATGTGGCCCCTCCCGTCTGGTACAGCAATCCCCTCGCCATGGGAAGGGAGACAAGTCCAGTTATAGTAACGGGATGAGTTAAAGGTATTTACTCAGATGGGTGGAAGGTGGGAAGTGGTGTTCCACGGGGATCGGTGCTGGGACCACTGTTGTTCACCATTTACATGAATGATTTGGACTTGGGAATCAGAAGTACAATTTCAAAATTTGCAGCTGACACTAAATTGGGGAGTGTAGTTAATACTGAGGAAGACTGCGATAACATCCTTGTAGAATTATTCAGTTGTGTTCAGTAAATAGCAGCGCCATCTTTTAATTTGCTTTGAATGATCACATCACTACTGTATATAGTTATGTGAAAAACAGAAATCATTAAACAGCTCCCAATTTCAGAATTGTCAAATTCAAACTCAGCTTATTCCAAGTACAATCTAACATTTCAAAAATTGTAATGGATGTAGGTGAGATATTAGGACTGTTGTCTAACACAATCCAAACACAGTGACACACAGACAGATGGGCAGGTGTAGCTTCACAGCGAATCCTTTCAAGCCTCACTAAAAAGTGGCAGACTGGCAATCCATTGTTCACTAATGGAGTTGTGATCTTTGTAAATTAAGAAATGGAAATGTGTCAAAGAGTTGATTAACAGAGTGGGGCATCATCTCCCTTTGATTTCTATTTCTGACACCAGGCAACAGAAAAAGGTCATTACAAGGTGACATAAACAGACTCTTCAGGTGTGAGACATCAGACATAAGAACAGCACGTCTGCCAGCTCTGGCCACAAACCTCAGTACAGTCAACCTTTCAGTAGCTGCAGCCCTGATTAAATAACTAGTAGTTTAACATGTCTAATAGAGCTTTTGTATTTCTATTCAAAATAGCACAAAATGTATTTGTGACACACACACCATTAATAATTAAATCACAATGTGATTGTGAGGATCGATTATTGTCTCTTTAACCCGAGGTGTCCACCGGTCAAGGAAGGTATCAAGTGAACCGGTGGACACCGCCTGCTCCCTCTCCAGGGCCACCCGGGCAAGGACAAGACCACGGGAGAGAGGCAGGCAGCCAGAGTCCCCCCCACCCCCATGGGCCCCGCCCATCCTGGGCCTACAAATTGCTGTTTTCACCAGGCCCAAGATCAGGTCCAGGAGAAGACCCTCCGACTTACCCCCCCCTCCGCACCGGGTGGGCAAAGATTAGGAGCGTGGGGCTAAAGTGTAACCAAGAGTTGAGGAGCAGCCCCTTCAGGTAACTATACAGGGGCTGCAACCTCTCACACTGAATGTATACACGGCCCATGGACTCCTCTTGGCCACAGAAAACACATCTGGCCTTGGAGTCCGGAAAGGAGCTTAAAAACTGTTGCACATGACAGCTCCTTGTAACAGTCTCCACCCCAGATCCCCAATGGTGCAGGGAAGGACTCCAGCATAGAGAGCCCTCCACTGGGGAACCTTGCCTCCGCCAGACAGCAAGATGACCCGCCAGTCTGATTGAGATTGGGCAATAAACAAAATTAATCAATAAATGATACAGAAACCCGAGTCCCCGGGTCCTCAGCCCCGGTGTGAAGTACGCTGGCCACCAATTTTCCGTTACTGACTCGCACCTCAGGCCCCGCCCAGTCTGGTTTAATTACTAAATGTTTTCTAACTCGGGTTCAGGCCTGTCATTCTGAGGGAAACAAGGCCTCAGTTATTGGTGTGTCCCACCCGAGCGGCTGTTAATGGCTTTAATAAACTGGCAGCAAGGTTTTTTTTAAAGGTGGAAGGAAGTGAAAAACGCCACTAGCGATGCCTCAAAACTCACGGACAGAGAAATCCACTTCATCAGCGCCCCTGCCACAGGACTCAATATCCACCCCCTCCACCACTGGTGCACTGTGTCTGCAGTATGTACGGTCTACAAGATGACCACGGTCAGGCCCTGTGGAGTCAAGGGTCAGGCATCAGAATGGATGGACAGATCGCAACAAACTTCCCTTAACTCCAACCCTCTAATTTCTGTTTTGTAGCCAGCTTTCCATCCATTCTGCTGCCTGGCCCTTCACTCCACACGGCCTGACCTTGGTCATCTCGTAGACCGTACATACTGTTTATGGATAACAAGCTGGTTAGAAAACAGGAAACAGAGAGTAGGCGTTGGGAGTAGCTAATCAGACTGACAAAAGGTGAGAAGTGGTGTTCCACAGGGATTTCAAACATCAGTCTGACTGGAAAAGCACCTAGACACACACACCCGAGTGAGAGTGTTCCAGTGCACTGACTGTGGAAAGAGCTTTAACCAGTTACACAGCCTGAAGAAACATCGCACCATTCACAGCGGGGAGAAACCATACACGTGTTGTGTGTGTGGACGAGGCTTCAACTGATCATCCAACCTGGAGAGACACAAGGACACCCGCACCATGGAGAAACCGTGGAAATGTGACGACTGTGGGAAGGGATTCAATTATCCGTCCCAGCTGGAAAATCATAGGCGCAGTCACACCGGGGAGAGGCCATTCACCTGCTCCGAGTGTGGGAAGGGATTCACTCAGTCATTCTGCCTCCAGTCACACCAGAGAGTTCACACTGATGAGAGACCGTTTAGTTGCTACCACTGTGGCAAGAGGTTCAGGTGTTCATCCAACCTCATTGCACACCAGCGAGTTCACACTGGGGAGAGGCCGTTTACCTGCTCCATGTGTGAGAAGGGATTCAGTCAGTCAACCACTCTGCTGACACACCAGCGAGTTCACACTGGGGAGAGACCGTTCATCTGCTCCATGTGTGGAAATGGATTTACGAATTCGACCCAGCTGCTGAAACACCAGCGAGTTCACACTGGGGAAAGGCCATTCACTTGTTCTGTGTGTAGGAAGGGATTCACTCAGTCATCCACGCTGCTGAGACACCAGCGAGTTCACACTGGGGAGAGGCCGTTCACCTGCTCCGTGTGTGGAAAGGGATTCACTCATTCATCCAACCTGCTGACACACCAGCGAATTCACACTGGGGAGAGGCCGTTCACCTGCCCCGTATGTGAGAAGGGATTCACTTGGTCATCCCACCTGCTGAGACACCAGCGAGTTCACAAATGACTGCAGAGGTTGGATTCTGCTGCTTTTCCTGGTGTTAATCACATCCAGGACTGAACCATGTTTATTCTGACAGTTGGGGTTTGTTTCTGCTGATGTTAATAACCCCTATAATTGGGCTGGAGTTTAATATTCTGGATATATAGCTGATTGTGTTCTCGGGACTGCAGTGTCCCTTTAAGAACCGCTGTCTGCGATCCTTCCGCTTAATTCAGGGACTCTCGTCAGAAATTCGTTCACAATAAAATTATACATTTTACTTCAATCCTTTTTTAGTCTTTGGTATAATTCAGTGTCTGAAAGGTTCCGCTGATTAACATCTCCAGTTAGAAAGTGCTGATTAATCCTTGCGGACAATTCTTACTGACTTGCACATTACACACAGTGGCACCTCCATTATCCACCAGAAAGAAGGGGAATGGGAATTGGTGGAGAATTGAGAGTCCCCAAATGTTGCCCCTCCCGTCTGGTACAGCAATCCCCTCGCCATGGGAAGGGAGACAAGTCCAGTTATGGTAATGGGATGAGTTAAAGGTATTTACTCAGATGGGCAGAAGGTGGGAAGTGGTGTTCCACGGGGATCGGTGCTGGGACCACTGTTGTTCACCATTTACATGAATGATTTGGACTCGGGAATCAGAAGTACAATTTCAAAATTTGCAGATGACACTAAATTGGGGAGTGTAATTAATACTGAGTAAGACTGTGATAACATCCTTGTAGAATTATTCAGTTGTGTTCAGTAAATAGCAGCACCATCTTTTAATTTGCTTTGAATGATCACATCACTACTGTATATAGTTATGTTAATAAACTGGCAGCAAGGTTGTTTTTTAAGGTAGAAAGTGGTGAAAAACGCCACCAGCGATGCCTCAAAACTCCCGGACAGAGAAATCCACTTCATCAGCGCCCCACCACAGGACTCAATATCCACCCCCTCCACCACTGGTGCACTGTGTCTGCAGTATGTACGGTCTACAAGATGACCACGGTCAGGCCCTGTGGAGTCAAGGGCCAGGCAGCAGAATGGATGGAAAGATCGCTACAAACTTCCCTTAACTCCAACCCTCTGATTTCTGTTTTGTAGCCAGCTTTCCATCCATTCTGCTGCCTGGCCCTTCACTCCACACGGCCTGACCTTGGTCATCTTGAAGACCGTACATACTGTTTATGGATAACAAGCTGGTTAGAAAACAGGAAACAGAGTAGGCGTTGGGAGTAGCTAATCAGACTGACAAAAGGTGAGAAGTGGTGTTGCACAGGGATTTCAAACATCAGTGTGACTGGAAAAGTACCGAGACACACACACCCGAGTGAGAGTGTTCCAGTGCACTGACTGTGGAAAGAGCTTTAACCAGTTACACAGCCTGAAAAAACATCGCACCATTCACAGTGGGGAGAAACCGTACACGTGTTCTGTGTGCGGATGAAGCTTCAACTGATCGTTCAACCTGGAGAGACACAAGGACACCCGCACCACTGAGAAGCTGTGGAAATGTGACGACTGTGGTAAGCGATTCAATTACCCTTCCCAACTGGAAATTCATCAACGCAGTCACACTGGGGAGAGGCCGTTCACTTGCTCCGTATGTGGGAAGGGATTCACTCGCTCATCCATTCTCCCAACACATCAGCGAGTTCACAATGATGAGAGACCATTCAGCTGCACTCACTGTGGGAAGAGATTCAAGCAGTCATCCAACCTCATTCTACAGCAGCGAGTTCACACTGGGGAGAGGGCGTTCACTTGCACTGTGTGCGGGGAGAGATTCAGTCGGTCATCCCACTTGCTGACACACCAGCAAGTTCACACCGGAGAGAGGTCTTTCACCTGCTCCGTGTGTGAGAAGGGATTCGCTCATTCATCCGAGCTTCTGACACACCAGCGAGTTCACACTGGGGAGAGGCCATTCACCTGCTCTGTGTGTGGGAAGGGATTCGCTCAGGCATCCCACCTGCTGACACACCAGCGAGTTCACACTGGGGAGAGACCTTTCACCTGCTCCGTGTGTGAGAAGGGATTTGATCGTTCATCCAGCCTGCTGACACACCAGCGAGCTCACAAGTGACTGCAAGGGTTGGATTCTGCTGTTATTGCTTCTGTTAATCACATCCAGGACTGAACCATGTTCATTGTGACAGTTGGGGTTTGTTTCTGCTGATGTTAATAACCCCTATAACTGGGATGGAGTTTAATATTCTGGATATATAGCTGATTGACTTGTTGGGGCTGCAGTGTTCGTTCAAGAACCGCTGTCTGAACTTTCCCCTTAATTTATGATGAGAGTCCTTTAATTGAGTTGAGGAGCAAAAAGAATATGGTCACGCTATTGGGGGTATTGTATAGGCCTCCAAATAGTGAGAGGGAGGTAGAGGAGCAAATCTGCAGGGAAATCGCAGAGATATGCAAGAGCTATGGAGTGGTGATATTGGGGAACTTTAATGACTCAAATTTCGATTGGGATAATGCAAGGGTAAAGGGAAAGGAGGGGAGGAATTTCTGAAATGTGTTCAGGAGAATTTCCTTCACCAGTATGTTCTTGGCCCAACTAGGATAGGTGGCATTGCTGGAACTGGTGCTGGGGAATGAGGTGAGTCAGGTCGACCAAGTGTCTGTGGGAGAACACTTGGGTACGAGTGATCATTGTATCATAAGATTTAGATTAGCAATGGAGAGGAGCAAGGAACAATCTAGAGTGGAACTTCTAAACTGGAAAAGGACTAACTTCAATAGGATGCGAAAGGATCTAGCCAGGGTAAAATGGAACCAAAGACTGACAGGAAAAACTGTAATGGTACAATGGGTGATCTTTAAGGAGGAGATGTTCCAAGTACAGGCTAGGTACATTCCAACAAGAGGGAAGCGTAAGGGAACCAAAGCAAGGGCTCCTTGGATGATGAGGGAGATAGAGAAGATGATGAAACAAAAAAAGAGGGTGTATGATACATGTCAGGTGAATTCTTCAAGGGAGAACCAGACCAAATACAAAAAGTTGAGGGGATGTGAAGATGAAAATAAGATTGGCAAAGAGAGAATATGAGAGTAGAATGGTGGTTAACATAAAAGGGAACTCAAAAATCTTCTACCGGCATGTAAACAGTAAGCCGGTAGTAAGAGGTGGGGTGGGGCCTATTAGAGACAAAGAAGGTGATATATGCTTAGAGGCGCAGGACAAGCACTTTGTATCGGTGTTTACTAAGGAGGTGGATGCTGACAAAATATCGGTGAAAGTGGAAAAGGTAGAAGCAATGGAAGGGGTGAAAATCGATAGGCAGGATGTACTAGAAAGGCTGGGTATGCTTAGAGTGGACAAGTCGCCTGGTCCAGATGGCTTGCACCCCAGGTTGCTAAGGGAATGGGGGGAGGAGATAGTGGAAGTGCTTTCCAAAATTTTCCAATCTTCCCTAGATGCGGGGTAGGTGCCTAGGATTGGAAAGTGGCAAATGTAACACCATTGTTCAAGAAAGGGTGTAAGGACAATCCTAGTAACTACAGGCCGGTCAGTTTAACATCAGTGGTGGGTAAACTTTTAGAAATAATAATCAATGAAAAAGTTAATGGGCACTTGGAGAGGTTTAAGCTAATAAAGTAGACCATCTTCAGGAAAGGTGACAAGTCCGATTGCGGTAATTACAGAGGAGTATCCCTGCTATCTGTCACAGGGAAAGTCATCGCAAGAATCCTCCTCAATCGCCTTCTTCCAGTGGCCGAAGAGCTCCTCCCAGAGTCGCAATGCAGATTCCGCCCACTAAGAGGCACAATGGACATGATCTTCATCGCACGTCAATTACAAGAGAAATGCAGGGAACAGCACCAACCACTGTACATGGCCTTCTTTGATCTCACAAAGGCCTTCGACACTGTCAACCATGAGAGATTATGGAGTGTCCTCCTCAAATTCAGCTGCCCTCAAAAGTTTGTCACTATCCTCTGCCTGCTTCACGACGACATGCAAGCCGTGATCCTGACCAATGGTTCCACCACAGACCCAATTCACGTACGAACCGGGGTCAAGCAAGGCTGTGTCATCGCACCAACGCTCTTCTCAATCTTCCTTGCTGCAATGCTCCATCTCACCCTCAGTAAGCTCCCCACTGGAGTGGAGCTAATTTACAGAACAAACGGGAAACTGTTCAACCTCCATCGCCTCCAGTCCAGATCCAAGGTCATCCCATCCTCTGTCATCGAATTACAGTATGCAGATGATGCTTGCATCTGCGCTCACTCGGAGGTCGAACTCCAAACCATTGTAAACACCTTCACCGAAGCATACGAGAGCATGGGCCTTACACTAAACATCCGTAAGACAAAGGTCCTCTACCAACTTGCCCCCACCACACAGTGCTGCCCCTGATTATCAAAATCCATGATAAGGCCTTGGACAACGTGGACCACTTTCCATACCTCGGGAGCCTACTGTCAACAAGGGCAGACGTCGACAATGAAGTCCAACACCGCCTTCAGTGTGCCAATGCATCCTTCAGTCGCCTGAGGAAGAGAGTGTTTGAAGACCAGGACCTCAAACCTGGCACTAAGCTCATGGTCTACAGGGCAGTACTGATACCTGCCCTGCTGTATGCCTCAGAGACATGGCACTGGAGAGGTACCACCAACGCTGCCTCCGTAATATCCTGCAAATCCATTGGCAGGATAGGCGCACCAACATCAGTGTTCTTGCTCAGGCCAACATCCCCAGCATCGAAGCTCTGACCACGCTCAATCAGCTCCGATGGACGGGTCACATTGTCCGCATGCCCGATACGAGACTCCCAAAACAAGCGCTCTACTCGGAGCTCCGGCGCAGCAAGAGAGCCCCAGGTGGGCAGAGGAAACGCTTCAAGGACACCCTCAAAGCCTCCTTGCAAAAGTGTAACATCCCCACCGACACCTGGGAACCCCTGGCCCAAGACCACACAAAGTGGAGGAGAAGCATCCGGGAAGGTGCCGAACACCTCGAGTCTCTTCGCCAGGAGCAAGCGGAAGCCAAGCGCAGGCAGCGCAAGGAGCGCACGTCAACCCAAGCGCCCCACCCACCCGCCCCTTCAACCACCGTCTGCCCCACCTGTGACAGAGACTGTAGGTCCCGCATTGGACTAATCAGTCACCTGCGAGCTCATTTTTAATGCGGAAGCGTCATCCTCGGTTCCGAGGGACTGCCTAAGAAGAAGAGAAGAAGAAGAATTAAGGAGAGCCAACACGGATTTGTAAAAGGCAGATCGTGTTTGACTAATCTAATTACATTTTTTGATGAAGTAACAGAGAGGATTGATGAAGGGAATGCAATGGATGTTGTCTACATGGATTTTTGGAAGGCATTTGACAAAGTACCACATAGAAGGCTGGTTAACAAAATTGAGGCTCAAGGAATAGGTGGGTCAGTGGCAGCTTGGATAAGGAATTGGCTTAAGGACAGAAAGCAGCAAGTTGTGGTAAATGGCTGTTTTGCAGACTGGAGGATTTTCTGTTACTAACTCGCACCTCAGGCCCCGCCCAGTCTGGTTTAATTACTAAATGTTTTCTAACTCGGGTTCAGGCCTGTCATTCTGAGGGAAACAAGGCCTCATTTATTGGTGTGTCCCACCCGAGCGGCTGTTAATGGCTTTAATAAACTAGCAGCAAGGTTGTTTTAAAGGTGGAAAGTGGTGAAAAACACCACTAGCTTTGCCTCAAAACTCACAGACAGAGAAATCCACTTCATCAGCGCCCCTGCCACAGGACTCAATATCCAGCCCTTCCACCACTGGTGCACTGTGTCTGCAGTATGTACGGTCTACAAGATGACCACGGTCAGGCCGTGTGGAGTCAAAGGTCAGGCAGCAGAATGGATGGAAAGATAGCAACAAACTTCCCTTAACTCCAACCCTCTGATTTCTGTTTTGTAGCCATCTTTCCATCCATTCTGCTGCCTGGCCCTTCACGCCACACAGCTTGACCTTGATCATCTTCTAGATCTTACAAACTGTTATGGATAGCAAGCTGGTTACAAAACAGGAAACAGAGAGTAGGGTTTAAGAGTGGCAAAAGGTGGGAAGTGATGTTCCACAGGGATCTGTGCTGGGACCACTGTTATTCACCATTTACATGAACAATTTGGACTCGGGAATGAGAAGTACAATTTCAAAATTTATCGATGACACCAAATTGGCAGTTAGAGTTAATACTGAGGAAGACTGACAACATGCAAGAAGACATTAATAAACTTGCAGAATGGGAGGGTAATTAGCAAATTAATTTTAAGATAGGTGGTGCATTTTGGTAGGAAGAATAAGGAGGCCACAAACTACTTAGAAAATAAGAGTCTAAATGGGGTAGAGGAGCAAAGGGATCTCGGGGTCCAGATACACAAATCACTAAAAGTAGCGACGCAGGTTAATGAGGCCATAACAGGAGCAAACAATGGACTGGGGATCATTTCTAGAGGGATAGAATTGAAAAGCAGAGAAGTTATGTTGAACTTGTATAGAACATTGGTTAGACCACACTTGGTGTACAGTGAACAGTTCTGGTCTCCATATTATAAAAAGGATATAGAGGCACTGGA
This sequence comes from Somniosus microcephalus, assembly GCF_052327205.1. Lineage (NCBI taxonomy): Eukaryota > Metazoa > Chordata > Chondrichthyes > Squaliformes > Somniosidae > Somniosus > Somniosus microcephalus. The sequence goes on along the minus strand of NC_140990.1, from coordinate 63,923,518 downwards.
GAGGGTGGAAAAAGGCTTTGCAAGGATGATCCCAGAACTGAGAGGATATACTTATCAGGAAAGGCTGAACAGGCTGGGGCTCTTTTCTCTAGAATAAAGAGAAGGCCGATGGGTGACCTGATCGAGGTGTTTAAGATTATGAAAAGGTTATATCGGGTGGACCTGGAGAAAATGTTTCCACTTGTGGGGGAGTCCAAAACTACAGGTCATAAATATAACACAGTCTCTAATAAATCCAATGGGGAATTCAGGGGAAACTTCTTTACCCAAAGAGAGGTCAGAATGTGGAACGTGCTACCACAAGGAGTAGTTGAGGCGAATAGCACAGATACATTCATGGGGAAGGTAGATAAGCACATGAGGGAGAAAGGAATAGAAGGATATGCTAATAGGGTTAGATGAAGAGTGGTGGGAGGAGACTCGTGTGGAGCAGAAACACCGGCATTGACCAGTTGGGCCGAATGGCCTGTTCCTGTGCTGTAGACTCTGTAATTCTATGTAACTCTGTGTAACTATGTCTTCTGACGAAGCTGGATAAGCTTTTGCTATTATTATCATAATTGTGCAGCATTTTCTTTTCCAAATATCTCTTAACTTCTCTAATGGCTGCTTTTGTCTCCCTCAATTGTGGGTGATATTTGTCCCTATTCTCCTGTAAACTGAACTCACCTTGATCTGAACTGGGTTCAATGTAAGACAGTTCGGGGAGTCAGGCATCATTCACCCCTAGACCTACGCTGGCTGGTAAAACCCCAGACGGTTCCTCAGTAAGGATTCCTCTGGTTCCTCGCCATATATTTGTCAGGATACTGAAGCCCAGCTTTCTTACCATCCACTCCCGGAGACCCCACACCCTGAGCCTACAACCTTCAGCAGGGTCATGTGGTGGAGTTCCACAGCGGGAGTGATCCCAGAGTAACTGTCGGGACCGCACCCATGTGGCTGTTCCGGGTCGTGTATTTTTAGTTATCCTGATGTCTAACACACACACATCAATAAAACAGGGAATTCCTGGAAACACGCTGCTGGTCCTTCTTTATCAGTCTCCTGTGAACTCCTCCATCTGCTATTTTAATGCAGACTTTAACCAATTTATATTAAACGGGTTTATTTCAAATGAATTAATGCCTGCCTTAAAATGGTAGACTCAGGACTGTCAGACAAACACGTTAAATCTTCATAGAATAATGACCACAGTCATTTTTTGACTGGAAACTTAAACCTGCCGTTTCACTTTCAGTCAGAAACAGATCGCAGTTTGACACCAATCTCTGATTTGACAGCACGTTTCCAGCATTCACCGTTGTTCTTCCTGACTCTAAACACAGTTGTAAAGGAGCCTTCTGTTCCATGCCTAGGAGCTCTGAACCATGGCAGAGAGCGGCTGGGTCACATTTCTTACAGGCCTCAAGATTAACCCACACGGAGCCTTTGCTGTCAGTGAAGAGAGACGAGAAAGACCAAAGTGCCGTTTGCCCCTCTCAGTGTGGCCCTGAAGGACGGTGTCCAGGCTGAAGTTCTGTTCCCGCTGTACGATCCTCCCCCAGATTGTCCTTTCTGAGCTCCAGCCAGGTGATGCTAAACACCCAGATGGGAAAGATGAAAAACTACAACAATGTGTTTAAAGCAAAGCTGATTTATCCAGAATATTAAACTCCAGCCCAGTTACAGGGTTTATTGACATCTGCAGAAATAAACACAAACTGTCAGAATGAACATGTTTCAGTCCTGGAAGTGTTTAACAACAGCAGAATCCAACCCCTGCAGTCACATGTGAACATCTTTTGCGCTTTTAAAGCTCGTCCCACATTCAGAACATTTATACAGTCTCTTATTGGTGTGAACAAGTTGGTGAGCCAGTAGATGTGGTGACTGAGTGAGTTCCTTCCCACACACAGAGCAGGTAAACGGCCTCTCCCCAGTATGAGTGCATTGGTGTGTCAGCAGATCTTTTGTGCTTTTAAAGCTCTTCCCACATTCAGAACATTTAAATGGTCTCTTATTGGTGTGAACAAGTTGGTGAGCCAGTAGATGTGGTGACTGAGTGAATCCCTTCCCACACATGGAGCAGGTGAATTACCTCTCCCCAGTGTGAACTCGCTGGTGTGTCGCAAGGCCGGATGACTGAGTGAATCCTTTCCCACACACAGAGCAGGTGAACGGTTTCTCTCCAGTGTGAACTCGCTGGTGTGCAGTGAGGTGAGATGACCGCCTGAACCCAGTCCCACAGAGAAAGCACCTGAACGGTCTCTCATCAGTGTGAACACTTTGATGGCACATCAATTCCCTGGAACTTTTGTAGCTCTTCCCACAGTCCAGGCATTTAAAAGGTCTCTCATCAGTGCGAACTCGCCGGTGCTTCAGCAGATTTGATGACTGAGTGAACCCCTTCCCACACTCGGGGCAAGTGAATGGCCTCTCCCCAGTGTGAATTCACTGGTGTGTCAGCAGGGCAGATGACTGAGTGAATCCCTTCCCACACACAGAGCAGGTGAACAGCTTCTCCTTGGTGTGAATGCGCTGGTGTGTCAGCAGGGCAGATGACTGAGTGAATCCCCTCCCACACACGGAGCAGGTGAACGGCCTCTCCCCAGTGTGAATTCGCTGGTGTGTCAGCAGGGCAGATGACTGAGTGAATCCTTTCCCACACACGGAGCAGGTGAACGGCCTCTCCCCGGTGTGACTGCGCCAATGAGTTTCCAGCTCAGACGGACAATTGAATCCTTTCCCACAGTCCCCACATTTCCACGGTTTCTCCCCAGTGTGACTGCGCTTGTGTCTAGACAGGCTAGATGATTGGCTGAAGCCTCGTCCACACACAGAACACGTGTACGGTTTCTCCCCGCTGTGAACGGTGCATTTTGCTTCCATGTTCAAACACCAATGATATTCAGGACCTGATGAATCGAGTGACTTTGTCAGATCTTGATGCGATGTTTGGCTTGAGCTTCCTGTCTGCAAATCCTCCACTCCTCATACCCTGTAAGATGAATTTAAAACAGGAAAAAGAGAACGTGAGAGAGAACTCACAAAAAAAACAAAGGCAGGCTGTGAAATTGAGCTTAATGAACCTGGTCATTTGTGGGGCCGACAGCAGAAAAAGTAACTGTGAAAGCTGCCGGATTGTCATAATAACCCAACTGGTTCACAACTGTCCTCAGGGAAACTGGATTGAAAGCCTCTACAGAAATACTTGTTCCTAAAACAATACTCTTTTACATTGTGGGGACAGTGTCTGTTTAACAACCTAATCTCCCCCAGAATCCACCTCCCCTGACAGTCTCACATTGGAAATTGTTGGGTCCTCCTGGGCTCAGAAGTACTGGGGGTTAAACCCAGCAGCTCCTCCTCCATCTCCACTCCAGCTCAAACTGAAGCAACAAAAAGACCTACACAGACGGCCAGGGACCGACTTCCGCATCCAGTGCCCGCCCTGATACAAGCCGGCTCTGGATTGGCGGCTCTGCTGTGTTGATCCAGTTGTGGTTTCTCCTGTCTGGTCACTCCCGCGCATGCTCAGCTCACACTGTCCTGTGATTGATGGGAGCTCCGGACCAATAGGAAGAGTGAGGCGGGGCTGGAGGACCGAGCGGGCAGCAGGTCCTCCAACCAATCGGAGTGTGTGAGGAGCGGGGCTTGACCTTTAAACCTGAACAACAGAAGGTGAGCTGAGCATGCGCGGCCCCCTTGGCCAGGAACCAGGAGGAGAGAATCTTGTCAATTTCTATCCTGGACTCACAGTGATGGCTTTTGTAAACTCCTTTTACAGGCTGTGAGAAGGGCAGCATTTACACACCGCAAACTCAGACCAAACATCACATCAAGATCTGACAGAGTCACTCCATTCATCAGGACCTGAATATCATTGGTCTTTGAATGTGGAAGGAGAAATGTTTGTCTGTTCTGTCTGTGGGAAAAGATTTCAAACATCAGTGTGACTGGAAAAGCACCAAGACACACACACCCGAGTGAGAGTGTTCCAGTGCACTGACTGTGGAAAGAGCTTTAACCAGCCTGAAAAATCATCGCTCCACTGACATGTGCCGTGTGTGGATGAGGCTTCAACTGAAGTGCAACTGAATGGTCTCTCCCCAGTGTGAAAGCGCTGGTGTGTCAGGAGGTGGGATGACTCAGCGAAGCCCTTTCCACACACGGAGCAGGTGAATGGCCTCTCCCCAGTGTGAACTCGCTGGTGCCTCAGAAGCTGGGATGACTGAGTGAATCCCTTTCCACACACGGAGCAGGTGAATGGCCTCTCCCCAGTGTGAACTCGCTGGTGTCTCAGAAGCTGGGATGACTGAGTGAATCCCTTCCCACACACGGAGCAGGTGAACGGCTTCTCCCCAGTGTGAATCTGCTGGTGCTTCTGGAGGCTGGAAGATTCGGTGAAACCCTTCTCACACATGGAGCACGTGAATGGCCTCTCCCCGGTGTGAATGTGCCAATGAATTTCCAGCTCAAATGGATAACTGAATCCTTTCCCACAGTCCCGACATTTACACGGTTTCTCCCCGGTGTGACTCTGCTTGTGTCTCGACAGGCCAGATGATCGGCTTAAGCTTCGACCACACACAGAACACGTGTACAGTTTCTCCCCAATTTTTACATCCATGTTGAAAGGCCGATGATATTCAGGTCCTGATCAATCGAGTGACTGTCAGATCTTGATGTGATGTTTGGTTTGAGTTTCCCCTCTGCAAATCCTCCCCTTCTAACACCCTGTAAAATGAATTTAAAACAGGAGAAAAGGAGCGTGAGAGAGAACCCACAAAAAGAGGCGGGTTAATGAATCTGGTCATTTGTGGGGCCGGCACGAGGGAAAAAGTGACCATGAAAGCTGCTGGATTGTCGGAAAAACCCAACTGGTTCACTGGTCCTTCATGGAAGGGAATCCTCCACCCGGTCTGGGCCTACACAAGAATCTGGCCTCTATGGGAGGAGAGAAGGAGGTGGATTTTATACATCTGCAACTCGACAAGAGCTTTGACAGAACCTCCCAAACCCACAACCTCCACCACCTAGAAGGACCAGGGTAGCAGGTGCATGGGAACACCACCACCTCCAAGTTCCCCTCCAGGTCATACACCATCCTGACTTGGACATATACTGCCGTTCCTTCATCAGCGCTGGGTGAAAATCCTGTAAATCATTCACCACACGGACTGCAGCGGTTCAAGAAGAAGGCCCATCATCACCTCCTCAACAGGAAACTGGGGATTGGCAATATATGCTATTGACAATATATTCTAGAATGGTCCCAGCGTATTGGAAGGTCGCAAATGTAACCCCGCTATTCAAGAAAGAAGGGAGAGAAAAAAAAAGGACGACAGGCCAATTAGCCTGACATCAGTCGTTGGGAAAATGCTGGAATCCATTGTTAAAGAAGTGATATCAGGGCACTTAGAAAATCATAACATGATTAGTCAGAGTCAACATGGTTTCATAGAAACATAGAAGATAGGAGCAGGAGTGGCCATTCAGCCCCTCGAGCCTGCTCCGCCATTCACTGAGACCATGGCTGATCATCCAAATTCAGTACCCTGTCCCTGCCTTCTCCCCATACCCCTTGATCCGTTTAGCCTTAAGAAATATATCTAACTCCTTCTTGAATATATTTAATGAATTGGCCTCAACTGCCTTCTGTGGTAGAGAATTCCACAGGTTCACCACTCTCTGGGTGAAGAAATTCCTCCTCATCTCAGTCCTAAATGGTTTACCCCTTATTCTTAGACTGTGACCCCTGGTTATGGACTCCCCCGCCATCGGGAACATCCTTCCTGCATCCAGTCTGTCTAGTCCTGTTAGAATTTTGTAAGTTTCAATGAGATCCCCTCCCATTCTTCTGAGCTCCAGCAAATATAAGCCCAATCGACCCAATCTCTCCTCAAAGGGATTAATTAAGAAGGGGAAAATAGAATATGAGAGTAAGCTATCGGGGAACATTAAAACTGACTGTAAATGCTTTTATAGATATGTGAAGAGAAAAAGATTGGTGAAGTCAAGCGTAGGTCCCTTACAGTCAGAATCAGGGGAATTTATAATGGGAAACAAGGAAATGGCCGACCAACTAAATACATACTTTGGTTCTGTCTTCACAAAGGAGGACACAAATAACCTCCCAGAGATGCCGGGGAACATAGGGTCTGATGAAAGGAAGGAACTGAAAGAAATCAGTATTTGTAGGGAAATGGTGTTAGGAAAATTGATGGGACTGAAGGCCGATAAATCCCCAGGGCCTGATGGTCTACCTCCCTGGGTACTTAAGGAAGTGGCCCTAGAGATAGTAGATGCATTGCTGGTCATCTTCCAGAACTCGATAGACTCTGGAACGGTGCCCATGGATTGAAGGGTAGCTAATGTTACCCCACTATTCAAAAAAGGTGGTAGAGAAAAAGCAGGGAATTATAGACCAGTAAGCCTGACATTGGTAGTGGGGAAAATGCTAGAGTCTATCATAAAAGATGTAATAGCAGAGCACTTGGAAAGCAGTGACAGGATCGGACAAAGTCAACATGGATTTACAAAAGGTAAATCATGCTTGACTAATCTACTGGAATTTTTTGAGGATGTAACTGGTAAAATAGATAAGGGAGAACCAGTGGATGTGGTGTATTTGGACTTTCAGAAGGCTTTCGATAAGGTCCTGCATAAGAGATTAGCGTGCAAAATTAAGGCACATGGGATTGGGGGCAAGGTATTGACTTGGATAGAAAACTGGTTGGCGGACAGAAAGCAAAGAGTTGGAATAAACGGGTCGTTTTCCGAGTGGCAGGCAGTGACTAGTGGGGTACCGCAAGGATCGGTCCTAGGACCCCAACTGTTCACAATATATATTAATGATCTGGACGAGGGAAATGGATGTAATATCTCCAAATTTGCAGACGACACAAAGCTGGGTGGGAGGGTAAGATGTGAGGAGGATGTCGTGAAACTCCAGTACGATTTGGACAGGTTGGGTGATTGGGCAGAAACATGGCAAATGCACTATAATGTGGATAAATGTGAGGTTATCCACTTTGGTGGCAAAAACAGGAAGGCAGATTATTATTTGAATGGCAATAGATTGAGAGAAGGGGAAGTGCAAAGAGACCTGGGTGTTATTGTGCACCAGTCGCTGAAGGTAAGCATGCAGGTGCAGCAGGCGGTTAAGAAGGCAAATGGTATGTTGGCCTTCGTAGCAAGAGGGTTTGAGTACAGGAACAAGGATGTCTTGCTACAGTTGTACAGGGCCTTGGTGAGACTGCACATTGAGTATTGTGTCCAGTTTTGGTCACCTTACCTGAGGAAGGACATTCTTGCCATGGAGGGAGTGCAGCGAAGATTCACCAGGCTGATACCTGGGATGGCAGGAATGACGTATGAGGAGAGATTGTGTCGATTGGCCTTATACTCACTGGAGTTTAGAAGATTGAGAGGGGATCTCATCGAAACCTATAAAATTCTGTCAGGTCTGGACAGACTAGATGCAGGAAGGATGTTTCTGATGGCCGGGGAGTCCAGAACCAGGGGTCATAGTCTAAGGATAAGGGGTAAGCCATTTAGGACTGAAATGATGAGGAATTTCTTCACCCAGAGAGTGGTGAACCTGTGGAATTCTCTGCCAAAGAGGGCGGTGGAGGCCAGTTCATTAAATATATTCAAGAAAGAGTTGGATATATTTCTTGAGGCTAAAGGGATCAAGGGATATGGGGAGAAGGCAGGGACAGGGTACTGAAATTGGATGATCAGCCATGATCTCATTGAATGGCGGAGCAGGCTCAAAGGGCCGAATGGCCTACTCCTGCTCCTATCTTCTATGTTTCTATGTTTCATACGTCATTCCTGCCATCCCAGGTATCAGTCTGGTGAATGTTTGCTGCACTCCCTCCATGGCAAGAACATCCTTCCTCAGATAAGGTGACCAAAACTGCACGCAATACTCAAGATGTGGTCTCACCAAGGCCCTGTAAAACTGTAGCAAGCCATTCTTGTTCCTGTACTTGAACCCTCTCGCTACGAAGGCCAACATACCATTTGCCTTCTTAACCATCTGCTGCACCTGCATGCTTACCTTCAGTGGCTGGTGCACAAGGACACCCAGGTCTCGTTGCACTTCCCCTTCTCCCAATCTATTGCCGTTCAGATAATAATCTGCCTTCCTGTTTTTGCCACCAAAGTGGATAATCTCGCATTTATCCACATTAGACTGCATCTGCCATGCATCTGCCCAATCACCCAACCTGTCCAAATCATACTGGAGTTTCTCGGCATCCTCTTCACAGCACACACACCCACCTAGCTTTGTGGCATCTGCAAACTTGGAGATATTACATCTAGTTCCCTCGTCTAGATCATTAATATATATTGTGAATAGCTGGGGTCCAAGCACCGATCCCTGCGGTACCCCACTAGTCACTGCCTGCCATTCGGAAAAGGACCCATTTATTCCTACTCTTTGCTTCCTGTTAGATCAAGGTAATTTCAGTGGACCACACTGATCTGAGGTCAACACACTAAAATAAAGTTTGCGAGTCCGGTGGTAAGTTTTAAATAGTCGATTTATTGCAGCACTGACTTACATGTTTGACTTTCCTTTGTTGTACTAACAAGCATGTTCAAAATGGCTGGTTTTTATACAGCAGCAGATCGCAGCAAATGTACCCTCCCCCTTTATTACCATTGGCTCAGCAGCATGCATGCAGAGCCATGGTTGGTTCAACTACATCGGCCGATCTGACATTATCACACTGATTGGATCTCTTATACATCACTCATTCCTTTGTTCTAAAGTTAAGCTGAATCAGCCGATGTGATGTTACCATGCTGTGATTGGATCTGATACATCAGCCTATGTGACGTTACCACGCTGTGATTGGATCGGATACATCACACCATGTCTTTGTTCTGCAGTCTTACACGTGGTCCTTTTTTCTGTGGCTGTTTAAGCACAATCAGCACTTTCAGTCATTAGTTTAATCATATTAAAATCTATGTTATTAAAATATATATATATATATTCCCTAACACTCCCCCCTTTGATTCTTTCAAAATTGAATCATAAAAATAAAGAGTCAGGTTAAAAACATAATCGATCATTGCTGTGTTTTGCCACTGTCCGGATCAGTGGCTCTGCACAAATTTACATCAACCAGGATTTTACGTGGCCACAGTAAAAGCCCGGTTTTAATAAGTTAATTGATTTCACGATCTTAAATTAATTAGTGCATCTTAAAAAGTGGGAGGAGCTCCCCTCAGCTTATGGCTTTGGCTTTGAAAAATACATTCAGGTAAAAATTAAAAAGTAAAAAGGTAGAAAAATTATAAAAAGTAGAAAAGGTACAAACCGATCTAGCAGCTAAATATAACATGCCCCTTTAAGATGTAAAAACGGTCTGCGGCGACCTGCAAGGCATCTTGCCCGCGGGGCAGCAGCCGCCTGGTGGCAAGCACATTTAATCAACAGAAACACACAGTTTGATCCCCACCCTATTGTACAAGGCCTCCCTCTTATCCTTCTGAGGAATGTTTTGTCAAGATTCTTCAAGGGCATTTTATGGCTTCGTGGCTCCTTGTTATCTAGCAGGTGCTATCCTCCCTGTTTCCTTGCATTTTACCATTCCCTTATCATTTCTATTTGTCTTTTGATGCTTGATATTCGACCTTGCTGGCATTTATGCTATCTTTTTCTGCTTGCCTGTTGTCAGTCCCTGGTCTAAGAATTAAAACCCATCTTTTAATCTAACAGCTATTTCTTACAATTCCCTTCTTTGAGAAGGAAATATCCTTATTGACTTCTCACAATTGGCTCTTGACTAATCTAGCTAGCTCTTATTGCTCTCTCAACTTGGGCGTTAGTTAGTAGGGAGTCTTGAAGATTTCTCCCTTCCTTACAGTCCATTCCTTTGAGGGGGAGGAGCAACCTCTGACCCCTTACTCAAATCCAATTCACTGTTCCGGTGTTCCAATTCTGCCCCGCCTGGGAAATCCTCTGTTTCTTCTATCTTTCCTGATGTTACCCTGCCTGGGGTCTCCTCTACATTACTTCGGATCTTCTCTTTCGGTGTGCTCAATTAATTTGTTAGTGCTTGTCAGTCATGGGCATGAGTACCCAATTGGCTTATGTATCAAAGTCTTACTACACACGTTACATATATCAAATACACTATCATTACAAGTTGGATAGCTACCAGAGCATGTGAAATAATACGAACCTAAGGGTGTGCTGATGTATTAAGCCCAATATCCCACCAATGTGAGTTGTCCCCTATGCTGTCAATTTCAATATCTATTCTCGAGTTGTCTTGCTCCAAAACATAAAAATCCTTTAGGGAGGAGTTCAGTCACATCATGAGCTCACTGAAACCCACAAACAACAGGGGAATGTCATATCCGAGTATCCGAATTGTGCCACATTATTGGGTAGCTCATACTTAAAAACGTGTTGGTTGATGGGACAGGTCCTGTTAGACCCGTAAAGCATGATAATTGCAGTAGTAGTGACACAGGAGGCACCACCAAAATCACCTCATACTGGATTCATACTGTTTTTTCCCACGCTCTGTTACCTACAAAACACAATTATTACAGTCACAGTTAAATTCAGTTTTACAATCATATCAAACACATTACAGTTTAACATCTAATCAACAAATCATGGATTTAAAAGATTCTCCAGATCTCTTTTACTCGTATCCATCTTGTGGATAATTCTTACTAAACATGATTTCTCCTTGGCCCTCAATTGCCACAATCCAGATTCTATGTAACTCTCCACTTCAACTTCAATTTCAATCCCTCTAACAGGTACCAGTGTGTTTAAATCTATTCTGATTGTTTCATTAATTAGATAGTTTCTCGATGGAGTATGTGTCAATGCTTTAAAAGTTGTCTCGCTCTCCTGAGCCACATTAACCATGTTTTGCTGTTGACAAGTAACTGAGCATGTCTGAGACCCGTTCTTCAGTGTAAATTCACCATACATTCCTGGATGGTAATTACCTCATATGTAACAAATCACATTTGCAAACTCACACCGGTATCTCAATATCATGGCACACATGCCATCCGATACAAGCCTTTCTCGGGCTTTCAGGTGTCTTATCGAAAGATTGTAGTTGTCTGGAGATCTTTGCTCATCTTCCTCTGCATGGTCCCGATGTCTTGGGTAGTGGCCAGACTATCAAATTCAGTTTTCTTAACTACACTTTCCTGACTTTCACTAGAAAGTTTTGAAAATTCCCGTTCAGTCGTGTAATTCTCCTGTTTCAATCTTACACTCTCAATCACTTTCCTTTAATTACTATTCATATCTCATTCATGAGTCCTGGAGAAACTTTACTGTCCAGTACAATATTTAAGATAGAAAACATAGATCAAACATTTTCACTTGATCCAAGTTATTAACACTTTTTATTTATCATTATTTTAGAGGATCTTTTATTTTCCCAAAAGTAAACAAATATATAGTGCCTGAGTCCATTTTGTCATTTCAAAATTATCCCAAAATCCAAACAGCAGTATTATGAGCCATCTCTTACTTTTGTTATCGGTGTGGGAAAGTACTTTCCAGCAGAGACACGGCTAGCTGGACAAAGCCACATTGAATTGTACAGCTGGCTGATTATTTCTTCAAGGTCTTACTTGCTATTTCTTAATTGTGCCTTTGTATCCTTATCTCTTCCAAGAACAGGCTCTTTCTAAATAGTTACCAGGTTGTAATTACAAGCAACATTTCAGAATGTCAGCTAATTTCTACTTATGTTAGTCTAAAAGAGTTAATATAGCCAAGTATCTCATGGTGCTTTGCGTTTATTTTCCAGCTAACAAGACTAAATGATACCTTTCAGATGGTTTTATACCGGTCAAATATTGAGGACCCCTTTATATCCTTTAAACCAAATTTTACCCTGATTGGTACCAGTATTGTTAAATCCACACTGTGCCTCTGGGCTGTGTCCAATACTATGTGGGCATACAGTGATAGCGTGCCTAGTAACACATCCCTCCAATTTTGTTCCAGCCAAATTCCCTTTAATCTTCACAGCATATGGTAACATATTGTGATGGGATATGTGCATTCCGTCCTTCACTACCCCAATATTCTGTATTCGGTGCACCTCTCGTCCTTGGGCTTCGGGTGCCATCACCGGTATTACCAATACCAACCCTAGGAGCCCTCCCCCGTCAGGTTTACACTCGACTTGTGTGGGGTGCACCCGAACCATTGCTCTCAACTGGCAATCCGTCAAGCTCCTGCCTGCTACTGCCTGTTTAGAGGTACCGTCCCCCTTGTGCCCACCGGTCAGGTTCGCCCTTAATTGTTGATTCGTTATCCATAAGGGTACTTCCCCTGCCTGTATCTGGGCCAGGTTTTCTCGGGATTGTTCCACAATCCAGTTACCATATGTGCTACATATGTCATTAGCAGCCGCCTGCTGAGATGCATTGTACTCTTTTATGAATTTATTAATGGTTTGGGCGTGTGTTTCTAGCACTGTAACTATCTTTTGTAGATGTATGGTCAGCTTTTGATCCTCAGATAATTCTTTTATCTGTATTTTCATTTGTCTTTTGTAATACATCTTTAATGTGAGACCCCAGGTCTCTAACCTTTTGATCCAGTGTCGCCAAATTATAATTTTCCTTCTATCACTGTGGGGAAATATTAACTTAAAATTAAGAAACTTAAATTTAATAATGTCCCATATCTTTAAATTTCATACTAAAGTTGTTGCTTGGTGAACTTAAGCAGCTGTCAGTGGAAAGGGTTAACTCCTTTGCAGGTTTTTAAGAAGGTGGAGCAAAACATTATCAGGCGTAATTGCGTCACTTCACGTAAATTAAAAAAACTTTCCTGATCGAAAAAGACAGTTGTGTTTTCACACTTTAACTAAACACGAACAGAACAGATAAAACAAAACAAAATAGCACATTCTTGCAGAAAACAGTAAATTACGTCATATTTCTTATTGTCCTTTCTTCAGGTGTCTTTCCAAAATACTGTAAAAACATTGAATAGAACTGGAGAAAAATTAGTTTTTCACATTTAGACAAATCAAATCAAACTGCTTTAGAAGATTTCACCATAGCAACCGTGACTCCAAGGTTAAATCTTAGACTGAAACTTAATCTTTTGTTAAACAAACTTTTTGTTGCTCTTCTCAGTTTTTACACACCAGCTTAATTTAAATTAGTTCAAAGGTTTTTTTTTCAATTCTTGGGGCACAATCTTTTTCGCACATTCTTAAAACTTCCAAAATCCAAGACAAGACAAAAGATTTAAACGCTTTTAACACAGAGAAGTGGGTGGAGCTAAAACACACATAACAGAATCTTTCTTTTAAAGAACATCTGATCAGACAAAAGAAATACTGTAATTTCTTAAAAATTCATAGTCATTTTTCAAGGTTCCTTTCACTCAGCAAATCTTGTGTTTTATTTGTCTCAGCACAGATGTTAATAAATTCCATGTCAGTAAAACTTTAAGTTTCTCTTTTTTTCCTCTTTTTCCATCGGCGTCTCAGCATTTCCTGGCTTTCCAAATCCCTGTTTTTTTCTTCCTTTGCTGAGTTTTCAGATTGGTTAGCCTGCAAATTAGATCTTTTTCCTTCTTTATCTCTCCTGTGTTCAGCCCCGAGTGTTCCAACCAGTTAGTTTTAAATCGCCCGTCGTACTCTAACACTTCCTCCGTCCCTTTCTGTTGACAGGCTATGATCTTTCCCCAATCCGTTTTTGCAGAGCTAATCACTTGTAACCACTGTTGGATCGCATCCCATCCGGCATCTAATTCTTGCTCACCATTTCCCAGGCCAGTCTTTACTTTGCTGTGTAACTTATTTCCCTCTCTCCTGGGTATCATTACAATCAGAATTTGGACTCCGTCCCATGGGTGGAGTTGATACTTCACCCTTTCTTCCCCATCTTCTTTCTTCTCATACTCCTTTTCTACTCTTTTCCTTTTCTGTCTCAACGGGGCCAAATGGGGTCCTGTTTCCTCTTCTTCACTTTCACTGACATTACTAGAGGATCCCGAGTCGGTCTCTTGACCTGCTTCTTGTCTTTGTCTCCCACGACCTTCCTCCTTTATTTCATTTAGATCTGGGTAACCCTTCCAGGTCCCGACACATTTTCCCTTTTCTTGGACTACCGGTACTATCGGTTGTTTATCCAATTGTTTTTTACAGTCCTGAACTTCATCTTTAAGTTTTTTAACTTCCACTTCTGACTTTTCAAGCTCATTTGTTTTCTTTTACAATTGTTCATAAATCGCATCTTTCTGCTCTTTTGCATTGGTCAAGTTGTGATCGTGTTGGGAGTTTGTCTTAATCTCATTTCACTGTTAGGTCTGATTCATAACTGCCAAGGACCATCTGATCCGTCTTTTATCTTTCATATGGGTCGTTTTTCCCCAGACCCTTTTTATGTCATCCAAAGACCATTGTCCGGAGGAGGTACTGTACTTTTGTTCGATTTCGAACCAGGTTTTAGGTAAGTCAAACTGTAATTCTATATAGTCTTTCAACTGCTCGAGAATTTCATCCCCTGAAATTTCAGGTGGGGCACGCCCCCCTTTAATAGTTGTAGGTTTATCGAGTGGTGCCATAATATCGATTTCTTTACTTGGGGGTCTCAAGTCATAGGCTTTTCAGCCGAGTCAGTAAGTTAGAGCTCTATATGGGACCTCGAGGCCGTCTACCACCTGGATGGTTCGCTACCCGGAGGTTTGTGGAATCGCGTGGAGGGGAGATGACTAGACAACCAACCGAGGATTTTTATAATGAGGAGTCCTTACCTCCGATATAGGTCTGGTGTCTCAGATTAAGTCTCTTCCTTCAGCGATCCTGCCCGACTACGCCAAATTGTTAGATCAAGGTAATTTCAGTGGACCAAACTGATCTGAGGTCAACACACTAAAATAAAAGTTTGCGAGTCCGGTGGTAAGTTTTAAATAGTCGATTTATTGCAGCACTGACTTACATGTTTGACTTTCCTTTGTTGTACTAACAAGCATGTTCAAAATGGCTGGTTTTTATACAGCAGCAGATCACAGCAAATGTACCCTCCCCCTTTATTACCATTGGCTCAGCAGCATGCATGCAGAGCCGTGGTTGGTTCAACTACATCGGCCGATCTGACATTATCACACTGATTGGATCTCTTATACATCACTCATTCCTTTGTTCTAAAGTTAAGCTGAATCAGCCGATGTGATGTTACCACGCTGTGATTGGATCTGATACATCAGCCTATGTGACGTTACCACGCTGTGATTGGATCGAATACATCTCACCATGTCTTTGTTCTGCAGTCTTACACGTGGTCCTTTTTTCTGTGGCTGTTTAAGCACAATCAGCACTTTCAGTCATTAGTTTAATCATATTAAAATCTATGTTATTAAAATATATATATATATTCCCTAACACTTCCTATCTGCCAACCAGTTCTCTATCCAAGTCAGTACCTTGCCTCCAATCCCATGTGCTTTAACTTTACACGCTAATCTGTTATGCGGGACTTTATCGAAAGCCTTCTGAAAGTCCAAATACACAACATCCACTGGTTCTCCCTTATCTATTTTAGCAGTTACATCCTCAAAAAATTCCAGTAGATTAGTCAAGCACGATTTATCTTTTGTAAATCCATGTTGACTTTGTCCGATCCTGTCACTGTTTTCCCCACGACCGATGTCAGGCTTACCGGTCTATAATTCCCAGTTTTCTCTCTCCCTCCTTTTTTGAATAGTAATGAAAGGGAAATCGTGTTTGACAAATTTATTAGAGTTTTTTGAGGATGTAACTAGCAGGGTAGATAAAGGGGAATCAGTGGATGTAGTGTATTTGATTTTCCAAAAAGCATTCGATAAGGTGCTACATAAAAGGTTATTACACAAGATTAGGGCTCATGGGGTTGGGGGTAATATAGTAGCATGGATAGTGGATTGGTTAACAGACAGAAAACAGAGAGTAGGGATAAACGGACCTTTTTCAGGTTGGCAGGCTGTAACTAGTGGGGTGCCGCAAGGATCAGTGTTGGGGCCTCAGCTATTTACAATCTATATTAATGACCTAGATGAAGTGACCGAGTGTAATGTATCCAAGTTTGCTGGTGATACAAAGCTAGGTGGGACAGTAAGCTGTGAGGAGAACACAGAGTCTGCAAAGGGATATAGATAGACTAGTGAGTGGGCAGTAAGGTGGCAGATGGAGTATAATGTGGGGAAATGTGAGGTTATTCACTTTGGTAGGAAGAATAGAAAAACAGAATATTTTTTAAATGGTGAGAAACTTTCAAATGTTGGTGTTCAGAGAGATTTGGGTGTTCTTGTGCAAGAAACACAGAAAGCTAGCATGCAGGTACAGCAAGCAATGAGGAAGGCAAATGGCATATTGGCCTTTATTGCAAGGGGGTTGGAGTATAAGAGTAAGGAAGTCTTGCTACAATTGTACAGGGCCTTGGTGAGGCCACACCTGGAGTACTGTGCACAGTTTTGGTCTCCTTATCTAAGGAAGGATATACTTGCCTTGGAGGCGGTGCAACGAAGGTTCACTAGATTGATTCCTGGGATGAGAGGGCTGTCCTATGATGAGAGATTGTGTAGAATGGGTCGATACTCTCTGGAGTTTAGAAAAATGAGAGGTGATCTCATTGAAACATACAAGATTCTGAAGGGGATTGACAGGGTAGATGCTGAGAGGCTGTTTCCCCTGGCTGGAGAGTCTAGAACGAGGGGTCATAGTCTCAGGATAAGGGATCGGCCATTTAAGACTGTGATGAGGAGGAATTTCTTCACTCGGAGGGTTGTGAATCTTTGGAATTCTCTGCCCCAGAGGGCTGTGAATGCTGAGTCTTTGAGTATATTCAAGGCTGAGATCGATAGATTTTTGGACTCTAGGGGAATCAAGGGATGTGGGTATCGGGCCGATGAATGGAGTTGAGGTGATGATCAGCCATGATCTCATTGAATGGTGGAGCAGGCTCGATGGGCCAAATGGCCATTCCTGCTCCTACTGGGGACAGCGAGTGTCCGTGCATACGCACACAGAGCGGCGGTTTGGGCCGAGTCCGGCACAGCGACCCCTCCCGGTCGCCAAGGGTAATAACCGCGCATGCCCAGAGGAGACCAACCCCCCTCCCCCACTCAGAGCTGCACCTGCGCACTCGGATCCTGTCGGACGGAGTCGGCACGGGGTATTCCGGGGAAAGGCCTTGGTGTCGGTTGCAGAGCCAGGATCAGTGACGCAAAGTGAGTTTTCTCCACTCCGATTGGGTGGAGAATCGCGCGGGGTCGGGGGGGAGGGGTGGATCGGGAGAGAATAAAGAGAAATAGAAAAACCCGAGAGTCTGTGAGGCCCCGGACCGAGCGCAGTCAGTTGGACGGTGCACGTGATCTCCTCGGGGACATGTGACCCGGGCCCACAGCCTGATTGACAGGAGCTTCTGACCAATAGGGAGCAAGCGGGCCGGGGCTGGAGGAGCGAGCCGGCGGCGGGTCCTCCAACCAATCGGGGAGCCCAAGGGGCGGGACTAGCGCCGGCTGATTGTCTGATCCGCAGGGCAGCGAGTTTCTCCAGTCCCTTGTTCAGGGCCCGGGGCCAGGGGAGGCTGTGGGCCTTTATTCCCCTTATTGGACACAAGGCTCTTTGCCTCACAACACACTGGCTCAGGTTTTAATAGAGACTTTTTAAATTCATCAATAAAAACAGATAAACCCCGTGCTTCTGTGGCACAAACTTTCTAATATTTTATAGAATCATAGAATGGTTAAAGCACAGAAGGAGGCCATTCGGCCCATTGAGCCCATGCCGGCTCGCTGCAAGACCACTTCAGCTAGTCCCACTCCCCGCCCTTTCCCCGTAACCCTGCACATTTCTTTACTTCAGATACTTATCCAATTCCCTTTTGAAAGCCGTGATTGAATCTGCCTCCACCACCCTTTCAGGCAGTACATTCCAGATCCTAACCACTCGCTGCGTAAAAAAGTTTTTCCTCATGTCGCCTTTGGTTCTTCTGCCAATCACCTTAAATCTGTGTCCTCTGGTTCGCGACCCTTCCGCCAATGGGAACAGTTTCTCTCTATCTACTCTGTCCAGACCCCTCATGATTTTGAACTCCTCTATCAAATCTCCTCTCAACCTTCTCTGCTCTAAGGAGAACCACCCCAGCTTCTCCAGTCTATCCACGTAACTGAAGTCCCTCATCCCTCATCCCTGGAACCATTCTTGTAAATCTTTTCTGCACCATCTCTAAGGCCTTCACATCCTTCATAAAGTGCGGTGCCCAGAATTGGACACAATACTCCAGATGAGGCCGAACCAGTGTTTTATAAAGGTTCATCGTAACCTCCTTGCTTTTGGACTCTATGGCCTAGAAATTCACTAGCCTTAGCGCCGCTTTTGAGGCGCTAGAGGGACTAGCGCCAGAGTTATGGCCAGTTGAAAAATTCCCTGGGGCCCTAAAGCGGCGTTGCACCGGTAGCGCTGCACCGGCACCGATGATGTCATCGGTGTGCGCAGCGTCCCAGTTGCCATGCCGACGGGCCCCAGCGCCGAAATTCAGTTGCGGCCGCCTCGCCCGTGGCAGCCGCAACTAAGACTCTGGCAACAGAGTCCAACATATGGTTGCGCCGGCGCATTAAAGGCCCCGTGGCGGCCGGCCGCTTTCCCGCCGGCCGCCTGCCCGCAGCTCCCTCCCCGGACTTCTCCCCCTCCCCCCCCGGAACAGATGCAAGCCCGGCACTTGTCCGAGGTGCGGGGCTCATTTTTAAACAGATTTGCGCGGGCCGCGGCCGGGTGCAGGCAGCTCCTCCTTAACGGAAGGAGGAGGCCTGCACTTCCCCAGCCTGCCGCACCGCATCGGGTGCCGCAGCGCCGGAATTGCGGCGCTAAACGGCAGTTAGCGCCCTTTTCCAGGCGCTAAGACCCTTCAGTAGCGCCGGCAGCCGTTTGGGCGCGGCGCTACTGAATTTTTGGCGCGCGCAGGGGGACTTAGCGCCGGCACTAACTTCCGGCGCAAAAGCCCTGGCTAAGCCAAAACCCAATTTCTAGGCCTATGCCTCTATTTATAAAACCCAGGACCCCGTATGCTTTTTTAACCACTTTTTCAACCTGCCCTGCCAGCTTCAACGATTTGTGCACACATACCCCCAGGTCTCTCTGTTCATGCACCCACTTTAGAATTGTACCCTTTAGTTTATATTGCCTCTCCTCATTCTTCCTACCAAAATGTATCACTTCGCACTTTTCTGCGTTAAATTTCATCTGCCACGTGTCCGCCCATTCCACCAGCCTGTCTATGTCCTCTTGAAGTTTATCACTATCCTCCTCACTGTTCACTTTACTTCCAAGTTTTGTGTCATCTGCAAATTCTGAAATTGTGTCCTGTACACCCAAATTCAAATCATTAATATATATCAAGAAAAGCAGTGGTCTTAGTACCGACCCCTGGGGAACACCACTGTGTACCTTTTAGTTTTATTGCAGGCTGACGGAAGTCGCTCCCTGGCCTCCTGTGTAGGTCTTTTTGTTGCTTCAGTTTGAGCTGGAGTGGAGATGGAGGAGAAGCTGCTGGGTTTAACCCCCTGTACTTCTGAGCGCAGGAGGACCCAACAATTTCCAATGTGAGACTGTCAAGGGAGGTGGATTCTGGGGGAGATTAGGTTCTTAAACAGACACTGTCCGCACAATGTAAAAGAGTATTGTTTTAGGAACAAATATTTCTGTGCAGGCTTTTAATCCAGTTTACATCTACAGATTTGTTTTAATTCATTCTTGGGATGTGGGTGCCGCTCGCAAGAGCAGCAAATATGGCCAATCCCCAGTTTCCTGTTGAGAAGGTGGTGATGAGTCGCCTTCTTGAACTGCTGCAGTCCGTGTGGTGAAGGTACTCCCACAAATCAAATCAAAAATCAAACCAACTTTTATTGTCATTGTTAGTGCACAGGTGCAGTACAACGAAATGTAGGCTTGCGGCTCCCGAGAGTGTACATTTAGATTAAGACATTTAAACATTCAACATACATTTGGCTTGTACTACATTAACATAACCATAATAAAGTGCATTGGCAGATGTGCAGGCTTTAGAGTTTATTTGTGGAGTTCAGTAGGATGACAGCCCTGGGAAAGAAGCTGTTCCTAAATCTGGTCGTACGGGTGCGAATGCATCTGTAGCGTCTCCCAGATGGCAGGAGGGTGAACAGACTGTGGCTGGGGTGGGTAGGGTCTTTGATGATGGACCGTGACCGCCGTAAACAGCGTTTCTGGTATATGTGCTCTATGGTCGGTAGCCGGGTGCCGGTAATGCGTTGGGCAGTTTTGACTGCCCAATGTTGTTCGGTAAAGAGTTCCAGGATTTTGACCCAGCAACGATGAATATGTCTAAGTCAGGATGGTGTGTGACTTGGAGGGGAACTTGGAGATGATGGTGCTCCCATGCAACAGCTGCCCTTGTCCTTCTAGGTGGTGGAGGTTGCGGGTTTTGGAGGTTCTGTTAAAGTTCTGGTCGAGTTGCAGATGTATAAAGTTCCTTTCCTTAGCCCCCTCCCCCTCCCACTCCCACCTTTCTCTCTCTCTCCTCCCATAGAGGTCAGAGTCATGTGTAGGCCCAGACCAGGTGGCGGATTCCCTTCCCTGAGGGACATTAATGAAACAGTTGGGTTTTTACGACAATCCGACAGCTTTCATGGTCACTTTTTTCCAGTGCCGGCCCCACAAATGACCAGATTCATTGGCCCAGAAATTCGGGTCCCAACGCGTGAGTGCGCACAGAGTACCCACGCGTGGACCCGATGGAAGTGCCGCTTTCTTGCATGCACTACGCATGCGCGGGAAACCGGCATTTCCGATCCTCTGAACGAAGGGGTTCAGAGGTCGAACGCGTGTGCGCGGGAGTCTGCGCGTGCCCGCTGAACTTCCGCTTTTTTTACGGGTTTGCCCGTGCGTGAAGGCCTGTACTTTTTGCACATTTAAAAACCAGACGTAAGGACTTCATTTTAAAAGGTAAGTGGTCAATTAATTAAAATTAGAACATTTTTTCCACAGGTTTATTATTTTTAAATACTTTACAGTAAGGTAAGTGTATTTTTAGCCCCGATTTTTTATAAAATTATTTTTTTCAAAAATTTAAATTATTGCTTAACATAGTTATTTAATGTTATTTATAGTTGATTTAAATAGTGTGATTTTTTTTCAAATTTATTTTAAGGTTAAGTACTGCTTTGGGCGCCCGGAGTTTTCATGAGTTTGACAGTTCTTTCTGTCAATCTCATGAATGGACTTTTCCCTCCTCCGATTGGTTGCCCGTGGCTCACGTGATCCCAGCCGACGCATCGCACTAAGTACACCGCTGGATCATGCAAGCACAGCGCGCCGGGAGCTGGAGTGGGCCACAGATCGGAAATCCACGCAGGGCCAGGCCTCAATGGCCGGCGCGCTAGGTAAGTGCAGGTCGGGGGCTTGCACCCGCGGGAAGAACCCGACCCGAATTTCTGGGCCATTGAGCTCAATTGCACAACCTACCTTTGTTTTCTTGTGAGTTCTCTCTCACGCTCCCTGTTTTAAATTAATTTTACAGGGCATTAGAAGGGGAGTATTTACAGACGGTAAGCTCAAACCACACACCACATCAAGATCTGACAGAGTCACTCGACTCATGGATTTGAATATCATCGGCCTCTGAACATGGAAGCAAAAAGCACCGTTCACAGTGGGGAGAAACCATACACGTGTTCTGTGTGTGGACGAGGCTTCAGCCGATCCTCTGGCCTATCGACACACAAGCGCAGTCACACCGGGGAGAGGCCATTCACCTGCTCTGAGTGTGGGAAGGGATTTACTAATTCATCCCACCTACTGAGACACCAGCGAGTTCACACTGGAAAGAAACCGTTCACCTGCTCTGAGTGTGGGAAGGGATTCACTAATTCATCTCACCTACTGAGACACCAGCGAGTTCACACTGGGGCGAGATCGTTCACCTGCTCTGAGTGTGGGAAGGGATTCACTAATTCATCCCACCTGCGGGAACATCAACTTGTTCACACTGGAGAGAGACCTTTTAAATGTTCTGACTGTGAGAAGAGATTTAAAAGCAAAAAGCATCTGCTGAGTCACCAGCGAGTTCACACTGAGGAGAGCCCATTCACCTGCACTGTGTGTGGGAAGGGATTCACTCAGTCATCCACCCTGCTGAAACACCAGCGAGTTCACACTGATGAGAGACCTTTTAAATGCCCGGACTGTGGGAAGTGCTATAAAAGTTCTGGGGTACTGACGTACCATCAACTTGTTCACACTGGGGAGAGGCCGTTCAGGTGCTCTCACTGTGGGACTGGGTTCAGGCAGTCAACTGATCTCACTGTACACCAGCGCACCCACACTGGGGAGAGGCCGTTCACCTGCTCCGTATGTGGGAAGGGATTCACTCAGTCATTCACCCTGCTGACACACTAGCACATTCACACTGGGGAGAGGCCATTCACCTGCTCTGTGTGTGGGAAGGGATTCACTCATTCATGCAACCTGCTGACACACCAGCACATTCACACTGGGGTGAGGCCGTTCACCTGCTCTGAGTGTAGGAAGGGATTCACTCGTTCATCCAGCCTGCTGAGACACCAGCAAGTTCACAAGTGACTGCAGGGGTTGAATTCTGCTGTTATTGCTGCTGTTAATCACATCCAGGACTGAACCATGTTCATTCTGACAGTTGGGATTTGTTTCTACTGATGTTAATAACTCCTGTAACTGAGCTGGAGTTTAATATTCTGGATATATGTCAAATAAATCAGCTTTGTTTCAAACACATTGTTGTAGATTTTTGTCTTTCCCACCTGAGTGTTTAGCATCACCTGGCTGGAGCTCAGAAAGGACAATTTGGGGGAGGATCGTACGGGGGGAACAGAACTTCAGCCTGGACACAGTCCTTCAGGGCCACACTGAGAGGGGCAAACGGCACTTTGGTCTTTCTCGTCTCTCTTCACTGACAGCAAAGGCTCCGTGTGGGTTAATCTCGAGGCCTGTGAGAAACGTGTCCCAGCCATTCTCTGCCATGGTTCAGAGCTCCTAGGCACGGAACAGAAGGCTCCTTTAGGAATGTACCCCAGTGCTTTTTTTGTAATGGCCTTATTATCGTGTGTCGCTACTTTTAGTGATTTGTGTATCTGTATCCCGGGATCCCTCTGCTCCCCCAGCCCATTTAGACTCTTAGGGGGAAAATTTGGTGGCGCCCCCTTTGGGTCGCTAACGTCGCCGGGGCTAATTTAAGCCCTGAAAAAGTTAGCGCCCCTGTGCATTAAATTCAGTGGTAGTGCCCCAGGCAGGAGGTGGGGTGCTACTGGAAGCGCTCCCCTCCCTCTTGAGGGGCTACCAGTGAATTCCACGGCACTTCATGCAACAGCGCCACGCCCATCGGCACATAGCACCGTGTCATAGCAGACCTCTCTCCCCGATTAAAGGGGAGGGGCCTAGCACTGTGCACACCGGGGCCCTGCTGGACCACCGGGGAGCGGGGTGTCGGATGAAGAGGAGCGCCGGGCTGAGCGATCGCGGCCGGCACCCCGAAGAAGAAAGGGGAAGGGGGCAGGTGCTGGCAGTCGGCCAAAATAAAAAGTTGCCGCCCGACACCTGCCCTTTAAGTGGCATCGCCGCGGCTGCAGGAACGACCCCTGACCTTGTGGCATGTAGCGTAAGGCGATAGGTCAGGGGTCGCAACCCAAGGTTGCAGCCGGGGTGCTGCACATGGCGATGATGCCATTGCCGGCGGTGCAGTGTCACGGGGAGCTACCGGCTACCGCCGCCGCTAACCTCCCGCTGAATATCGCGGGAGACACAAAGCAACCCAATTTCACCCCCTTGTCCAAGTAGTGTGTGGCCTCCTTATTCTTCCCACCAAAACACACCGCCTCACACTGATCTATAGTGACATTCATTTGCCAATTACACGCCCATTCTGAAATTTATTAATATCTTCTTGCATTTTGTCTTCCTCAGTATTAACTCTACCTCCCAATTTGGTGTCATCGACAAATTTTAAAATTTTACTTCTGATTCCCGACTCCAAATCGTTTCTGAAAATGGTGAACAACAGTGATCCCAGCACTGATCCCTGTGGAACACCACTTCCCACCTTTTGCCAGTCTGAGTAGCTACTCCCAACCCCTACTCTATGTAGTGTATGTACCTTTAAGGGGAGAACTACTTTTTACAGCTCCTGTGTACTGTAGTACCGGCAGTGACCACACCTGTATATAAACCCTGAGTAGGGATCAGTACTTTTAGTTTTAGAGTAACCCTCATCCAGTAAACACCTGTTGATTGTTCCTCTGCAGTCTCTGTTGATTTATTGAAGGACACCATACATCAAAATTCACGGATTTAACATTGGCGATGAGGCGATTCGAACCTACCTGCAACTCTGCAGAAGAAGGCCAATTCCATCAGTGCGGGCGTCGACCATCCAGAGAGGACTTGAGCATCGCAGAGGAGGTTGTGGAGAGCTGGGCTTGGTTCTCCAGTCGCGACGATCCAGCGCAGCGGGCTGGCAGCAGGTACGGCGCAGACCCTTCCCAGACGGCGGCGGCTGGAGCCGACCGACGGCACAGAAAAAGGCCGAGCAGCATCGACGGGGTAAGAGAGAGGGTAAAGCGCACAGGGTAAAGCTGGGGTTGAAGACCGAGTGGCGTCAACGAGAGAGGGTAAAGCGCACAGGGCGCAGCTGGGGTTCAAGACCGAGCGGCGTCAACGGAAAAAAAAAAGAGAGGGTAAAGTGCACTGGGCGCAGCCGGGGTTCAGGACCGAGCGGCGTCAATGAGAGAGGCATGCAGGAAAACGCGCAGAAAAGGGCTGAGCAGCGTCCGCGGGGGAAGAAAGGAAGCGCGGGAGATGCCATTTTTGAGCCGCAGCGGAGAAGAAGGGAGAGCATGGGAGACGCCATTTTGAGCCACAGTGGAGAAGAAGGGAGAGCGTGGGAAGAAAGGAAAGCGCGGGAGACGCCATTTTGAGCCAGCGGAGAAGAAGGGAGAGTGCGGGAGACGCCATTTTTAGCCAGTCTAACCACACCCAGGGATGCCGAAGAGTGGCAGTGTCACAGCGTTCGACAATGAAGTCGAAGATTGGGCGACATATATAGAACACATAGAAGTGTACTGCAAGGCGAATGAAGTGCCAGATGCCAGGAAAGCACTGGTATTGTTGAATTCCATGGGTGCAAAAACGTACGGCTTACTGCAAAACCTAGTAACCCCAGAGAAGCCAGTGGAAAAGGATTTTGAAAGCATAGTGGCAATCCGACAGGACCACTTAAACCCCACACCGCTGCTGATAGCAGAAAGATTTAAGTTTCACAAAAGGAACCAGCATAAAGACGAAAGTAATGCTGAGTATTTAACGGAACTGCGCAAGCTATCGAAACACTGCCAGTTTGGAACGGGACTAGCAGATACTTTAAGGGACAAGTTTGCGTGTGGGCTTCAAAGTGAAGGAACCCAGAAACGGCTTCAATCAGAAAAGGATCTTATGCTGGACAAGGCTTTCAGCATGGCAGTATCACATGAAGCAGCCGCACGGGGCGCTGCAGAGATACTACGGAGACCGCAAGAATATGGCACAAATGAAATGTCATATGGAGCAGTGAAGTGTTATCGCTGCGGCAGAACAACACACGACCATAATGATTGCTGGTTCAAGGACCAAATCATAGAGCAAGTTATTATCTTAATGGCAAGAAACTGGAAAGTACTGAAGTACAAAGGGATCTGGGGTGGGGGTCCTGGTGCACGAAACTCAAAAGGTTAGTATGCAGGTGCAGCAAGTGATTAAGAAGGCCAATGGAATGTTGGCTTTCATTGCTAGGGGGATAAAATATAAAAATAGGGAGGTATTGCTTCAGTTGTACAAGGTATTGGTGAGACCGCACCTGGAATACTGCATACAGTTTTGGTGTCCATACTTATGAAAAGACATCCTTGCTCTCAAGTCAGTACAAAGAAGGTTCACTCGGTTAATCCCGGGGATGAGGGGATGGACATATGAGGAGAGGCTGAGTAGATTGGGATTCTACTCATTGGAGTTCAGAAGAATGAGAGGTGATCTTATTGAAACATATAAGATTGTGAAGGGGTTGGGTCGGGTGGATGCGGGGAGGATGTTCCCGATGATGGGTGAAACTAGAACTAGGGGGCATAGTCTTAGAGTAAGGGGCTGCTCTTTCAAAACTGAGATGAGGAGGAACTACTTCACTCAGAGGGTGGTAGGTCCATGGAATATGCTGCCCCAAAAAGCTGTAGAAGCTACATCATTACATAAATTTAAAACAGAAATAGACAGTTTCCTAGAAGTAAAGGGAATTAAGGGTTACGGGGAGCGGGCAGGAATTTGGACATGAGTCTAGGTTCGGATCAGATATGGCCCTGTGGGTAGCAGAGCAGGCCCAGGGGCCGTGTAGCCTGATCCTGCTCCTATTTCGTGTGTCTAATTCTGTTAGATTCAGGAGATGGTTCTGTGATAGTAGATTGGCGGTTAGGATCAGATCAGCCATGATCTTATTGAATGGCGGAGCAGGCTCGAGGGGCCGATTGGCCTACTCCTGCTCCTATTTCTTATGTTCTTATATTCTTATGTGCAGACAGTGTGGAAAAGTAGGACACATAGCAAGAGTCTGCAGGTCGGGAAAGAAAACCAGCAGCAAGAAATCTCCACAGGAGAAGTACAAAAAGGTACATAAGGTGACGGAGAGTAGTTCAGACGAACAGAAAAGTGATACAGACTCCGGCAGCAAGGAGCTGGGTTGTCTGAAACTACATAATGTAATCAAAATGGAGGATCACCAAACTATCTGGGTCATGCTCAAGATAGACGGAGCCCAAGTGAAAATGGAATTGGACACAGGATCAGCCCTAACAGTCATAAACCGAAGGGACTACAAGCGGCTATTCTCACATATGCCCTTGAGAGATACAGAGATTGTCTTGAAGACGTACACGGGGCAAAACGTCTACTCCAAAGGAAAAATAAGGGTGAACATGATATACAACGGCAAGGAAACACCAAAAATGGACCTATATGTATTGCCAGATGGAGGACCACCACTGCTAGGACGTGAATGGATCCGGAAGATACAGTTAGATTGGCATTCCATACAAGCACTGATGGTAGATGCCAAAAAGAATGACGACGTCACACCTGGACGACTGTCAAAAATGCTAACTGACGCACAAGAAGTGTTCCAGGAGGGACTCGGAACACTAAAAGGCATAACAGCGATGATCAAAATAGAGGAAAATGCAAGCCCAAAGTTTTTTAAGGCCAGACCGGTGCCTTATGCGATCCGCCCAGCCGTCGAAGCAGAGCTGGAAGGGTTGGAACATTCTGGAGTACTGTCCAAAGTGGACTGGAGCGAGTGGGCTACACCCATCGTTCCTGTAATGAAGAGGTCGTTGAGTAATACGCCTGGGGAACCAAAGAAGGTTCGCATCTGTGGGGACTTTAAGGTGACAGTGAACCCAGTCCTTCACACGGTACAATATCCGCTTCCGCGGATTGAAGATATTTTCACCTCGCTATCTGGAGGAAAACACTTCACTAAGATTGATCTGGCCCAGGCGTACCTGCAAATGGAGGTAGAAGAAGCCTGGAAACAGTACCTCACGATCAACACTCACAAAGGTCTCTACCAATACAACCGGCTGGTGTTCGGGGTAGCATCAGCTCCGGCTATTTGGCAAAGGGCAATGGATCAAGTCCTGCAAGGGATTCCAGGGACCCAGCGTTATTTGGATGACATCCTGGTCACGGGTGAAAATGACAGTGATCACCTCGCCAACCTGGAGCAGGTGCTCACTAGATTGAAGGAATATGGGCTCCGAGCTAATCGCCACAAATGCGAGTTTTTCCAGAAGCAGATCTCGTATTGTGGCCACGTTATTGATGAAGAGGGGTTACATAAGTCCCCTGAAAAGATTGAGGCAGTAGTCAAGGCTCCAGCACCAGAAAATGTGTCACAACTGAGGTCGTTCCTCAGGCAGTTGAACTACTACTATAAGTTCTTGCCAAATTTTTCTACAGTACTACACCCACTGAACACCCTACTGCAAATGGGGGTACCATGGAAGTGGAATGACGAATGTAAACGAGCTTTCCAGAAGTGCAAAGAATTGATCACATCAAAAGAGGTGTTGGCTCATTTCAACCCAGCACTACCAATTCGGTTGGCGTGTGATGCATCACCCTATGGTATTGGTGCGCTGCTGTCGCACAAATTCCCGGATGGCTTGGAGAGGCCAGTAGCCTTTGCGTCTCGGTCACTAACCTCAGCCGAGCGTAACTACGCCCAGATTGACAGGGAGGCCCTCAGCCTAGTGTGGGGAGTAAAAAAGTTCAACCACTATCTGCACGGGCAGAAGTTCACCTTGCTGACTGACCACCAACCACTTGTCTCCATCTTTAATCCAAAGAAGGGCATTCCGGTGATGACTGCGCAACGGCTACAAAGATGGTCCCTTTTTCTAGGGGCGAACCAATATGAAATAGAGTATAAGGGCACGAAACAGCATGGAGACGCTGATGGGCTATCACGCCTGCCACTGCCTACTGCGGAGGAAGCACCAGCAGTGGACCCTGTCGAAATATTTTATCAACTATAATTGAAAGCTTGCCAGTAACTAACGCGGATATAGAGAAGGAGACCCGAAATGACCCGACACTGTCTCGGGTATATGATTTGACGGTGAAGGGATGGCCAACACATGGCGACTCACTGTTGCCAGCATTCTCATCCAGAAGAGAACAGCTGTCAGTATGCCAGGGGACCTTGATGTGTGGATCCCGAGTGGTAATTCCACCCAAGTTAAGTGAGAGAGTGCTCAATGAGCTTCACGAAGGCCATCTGGGAGGGGTGAAAATGAAAAGCCTTGCTAGGGCTTATGTGTGGTGGCCGGGGATTGATCAGTAACTCGAGGACCTGACAAAGAGCTGCTCAGGATGCCAGAAGGTCAAAAATGCACCACCACATGCCCCTCTACACCCATGGGAGTGGCCCTCCTCTCCATGGCAATGGGTGCATATTGATTTTGCTGGTCCATTCATGGACTCAATGTTCTTAATAGCCATGGATGCGCACTCGAAATGGCCTGAGGTGATCAAAATGTCCTCCTCCACCACGGAGAAAACGATTGCAGTCCTACGGACCATATTTGCCAGGAACGGCTTGCCAGAGCAGATTTGCTCTGATAATGGGCCACAGTTTGTGTCCGAAGAGTTTCGGAAATTTATGAGAAAGAATGGGGTAAGGCATTACACATCCGCCCCGTATCATCCAGCCACAAATGGATTGGCTGAGAGGTTCGTACAAACCTTTAAAAAGGCAGTAAGGGCCATGTGCGATGACGACATTCCACTGCAGCATAAGGTGGACAATTTCCTGTTAGCCTACAGAAATGCGACACATGCAGTTACCAACCAGACCCCGGCCATGATGTTCTTTAACCGAAGGTTGAGATCTCGTCTGGATTTGCTCAGACCAAATGTACGAAGAGGTGTTGAGAATAAGCAATTCCAGCACATCAATGAGAAGCCGACAAGGAGCTTCAATGTAAGGCAACCAGTCTTGGCCCGCGACTACCGAACAGAGAAATGGCAACCAGGAACGATATGCACACGGCAGGGGCCACTAATGTACACAGTGGATGTTGGGGAGAACATTGTGAGACGCCATGTCGACCAGATCCTAGCATCACAGGAATGAGTCAACCCCATGTCTCGCGTACCTGGTGATGAACCCGACATACAGGTAGCATCTACCCCAGAAACAGTAGCATCGGAAGCTGATGAACCAACCGATGACAGGGGGGCAGAATCGCCTCCGCACCAAGAGCAAGACACTCAGAAAAGGCGCTATCCAGAAAGGATCAGGAAGCCTCCCCAAAGACTGAATTTATAAATGGACTATTTTCAGTTAATGTTGCATGTTAAAAGTGTTAACTGTTAAATGAATGTTATGGTACTGTTAATCTAAAAGGGGAGGAATTGTTGTGTATGTACCTTTAAGGGGAGAACTACTTTTTACAGCTCCTGTATACTGTAGTACCAGCAGTGACCACACCTATATATAAACCCTGAGTAGGGATCTGTAATTTTAGTTTTAGAGTAACCCTCATCCAGTAAACACCTGTTGATTGTTCCTCTGCAGTCTCTGTTGATTTATTGAAGGACACCATACATCAAAATTCACAGATTTAACACTCTCTGTTTTCTGTTTTGTAACCAGCTTGTTATCCATAAACAGTTTGTAAGATCGACAAGATGACCCAGGTCAGGCCGTGTGGAGTGAAGGGCCAGGCAGCAGAGTGGATGGAAAGATGGCAACAAAACAGAAATCAGAGGGTTAGAGTTCAGGGAAGTTTGTTGCGATCTTTCCATCCATTCTCTTACCTGACCTTTGACTCCACACGGCCTGACCGTGGTCATCTTGTAGACCGTACATACTGCAGACACAGTGCACCAGTGGTGGAGGGGGTGGATATTGAGTCCTGTGGCAGGGGCGCTGATGAAGTGGATTTCTCTGTCCGTGAGTTTTGAGGCATCGCCGGTGGCGTTTTTCACCTCTTTCCTGCTTTTAAAATAAAAATCTTATTGGCAGTTTATTAAAGCCTCTCAGGTAGGTCACATAAAAAATGAGGCCTCATAAGTTTCTGTCAGAATGACAGGCCTGAACCCGAGTTAGAAAACATTTAGTAATTGGTGGCCAGCGTACTTCACACCAGGGCTGAGGACCCGGGGACTCGGGTTTCTGTATCATTTATTGATTAATTTTGTTTATTGCCCAATCTCAATCCGATTGGCAGGTCATCTTGCTGTCAGGCGGAGGCGAGGTTCCCCAGTGGAGGGCTCTCTACGCGGGGGTCCTTCCCTGCACCATTGGGGATCTGGGGTGGAGACTGTTACAAGGAGCTGTCGTGTGCAACAGTTTTTAAGCACCTTTCTGGACTCCAAAACCAGATGTGGTTTCTGCGGCCTAGAGGAGTCCACGGGCCGTGTATATTTTCAGTGTGAGAGGTTGCAGCCACTGTATAGTTACCTGAAGGGGCTGCTCCTCAACTCTTGGTTACACTTTAGCCCCACGCTCCTAATCTTTGCCCGCCCGGTGTGGAGGGGGGTGGGTAAGTCGGAGGATCTTCTCCTGGACCTGCTCTTGGGCCTGGTGAAAACAGCAATTTGTAGGCCCAGGATGGGCTGGGCCCATGGGCGGGTCACTCTGGCTGCCTGCCTCTCTCCCGTGGTCTTGTCCGTGCCCGGGTGGCCCTGGAGAGGGAGCAGGCGGTGTGCACCGGTTCACTTGATACCTTCCTCGACCGGTGGGCACCTCGGGTTAAAGAGGCGATAATCGACCCTCACAATCACATTGTGATGTCATTATTAATGGTGTGTGTGTCACAAACACATTTCTTCTATTTTGACACAAAAGCTCTACTAGACATGTTAAACTACTAGTTATTTAATCAGGGCTGCAGCTGCTGAAAGGTTGACTGTACTGAGGTTTGTGGCCAGAGCTGGCAGACGTGTTGTTCTGAAGTCTGATGTCTCACACCTGAAGAGTCTGTTTATGTCACCTTGTAATGACCTTTTTCTGTTGCCTGGTGTCAGAAATAGAAATCAAAGGGAGATGATGCCCCACTCTGTTAATCAACTCTTTGACACATTTCCATGCATTTCCTTTCTTAATTTACAAAGATCACAACTCCATTAGTGAACAATGGATTGCCAGTCTGCCACTTTTTAGTGAGGCTTGAAAGGATTCGCTGTGAAGCTACACCTGCCCAACTGTCTGTGTGTCACTGTGTTTGGATTGTGTTAGACAACAGTCCTAATATCTCGCCTACATCCATTACAATTTTTGAAATGTTAGATTGTACTTGGAAGAAGTTGAATTTGAATCTAATAATTCTGAAATTGGGAGCTGTTAATGATTTCTGTTATTCACGTAACTATATAGTGATGTGATCAGTCAAAGCAAATTAAAAGATGCTGCTATTTACTGAACACAACTGAATAATTCTACAAGGATGTTATCGCAGTCTTCCTCAGTATTAACTACATCCCCCAATTTAGTGTCATCTGCAAATTTTGATATTGTACCTCTGATTCCCGAGTCCAATTCATTCATGTAAATGATGAACAACAGTGGTCCCAGCACCGATCCCCGTGGAACACCACTTCCCACCTTCTGCCCATCTGAGTAAATACCTTTAACTCATCCCATCACTATAACTGGACTTGTCTCCATTCCCGTGCCGAGGGGATTGCTGTACCAGACGGGAGGGGCAACATTTGGGGACTCTCAATTCTCCACCAATTCCCATTCCCCTTCTTTCTGGTGGATAATGGAGGTGCCACTGTGTGTAATGTGCAAGTCAGTAAGAATTGTCAGCGAGGATTAATCAGCACTTTCTAATTGGAGATGTTAATCCGTGGAATCTTTCAGACAGTGAATTGTAGATTTTGTACAAAAGATTAATATACGATTGAAGTAAAAGTTCATAATTTTATTTTAAAATAATTCAGGGACTCTCATCAGAAATTAAGGGGAAAGATCAGAAAGATCAATTCTTAAACGAACATTGCAGACCCGCCAACTCAATCAGCTATATATCCAGAATATTAAACTCCAGCCCAATTACAGGAGTTATTAACATCAGCAGAAACAAACCCCAACTGTCACAATGAACATGGTTCAGTCCTGGATGTGATTAACAGCAGCAATAACAGCAGAATCCAACTCCTGCAGTCACTTGTGAACTCGCTGGTGTCTCAGCAGGTTGGATGACTGAGTGAATCCCTTCCCACACACAGGGCAGGTGAATGGCCTCTCCCCAGTGTGAACTCGCTGGTGTGACAGCAGGTGGGATGACTGAGAGAATCCCTTCCCACACACAGGGCAGGTGAACGGCCTCTCCCCAGTGTGAATGCGCTGGTGTATCAGCAGGTGGGATGACCGAATGAATCCTTTCCCACACACGGAGCAGGTGAACGGCCTCTCCCCAGTGTGAATGCGCTGGTGTCTCAGAAGGTCAGAGGAATTAGTGAATCCCTTCTCACACATGGAGCAGGTGAACGCCCTCGCCCCAGTGTGAACTCGCTGGTGTCTCAGCAGGGTGGATGACTGAGTGAATCCCTTCTCACACACAGGGCAAGTGAACGGCCTCTCCCCAGTGTGAATGCACTGGTGTCTCAGCAGGGCGGATGAATTAGTGAATCTGTTCTTACACACGGAGCAGGTGAATGGCCTCTCCCCAGTGTGAATGTGCTGGTGTGTCAGCAGGTTGGATGAATTAGTGAATCTCTTCTCACACACAGGGCGGGTGAACGGCCTCTCCCCAGTGTGATTTTGCTGGTGTGCAATGAGGTGAGATGACTGCCTGAACCTCTTCCCACAGTGAGAGCAACTGAACGGTCTCTCCTCTGTGTGAACTCGCTGGTGTGTCAGAAGGTGGGATGGCTGACTGAATCCCTTCCAACACACGGAGCAGGTGAACGGCCTCTCCCCGGTGTGACTGCGTCGATGGGTTTCCAGCCAGGACGGGGTGCTGAATCCCTTCCCACAGTCCCCACATTCCCAAGGTTTCTCCATGGTGCAGGTGTCCTTGTGTCTCTCCAGGTTGGACGATCAGTTGAAGCCTCATCCACACACAGAACACGTGGACGGTTTCTCCCCGCTGTGAACGGTGCGATGTTTTTTCAGGCTGTGTAACTGGTTAAAGCTTTTTCCAGTCAGTGCACTGGAACACTCTCACTCGGTGTGTGTGTCTCAGTGCTTTTCCAGTCACACTTATCTTTGAAATCTTTTCCCACAGACAGACAGACAGAAAATATTTCTCCATCCACATTCAAAGGCTGCTGATATTCCCTGTAAAAGTAGTTTACAAAAGTCATCACTGTAAGTTCAGGATTAAAATGCAGAACAGATAATTCCAGTTTCTATGGAACATTCTTTCCTCTCTTATTACATAGAATTACACAGATTGTACAGCACAGAAACAGGCCATTCAGCCCAACTGGTCCATGCGGTGTTTATGCTCCACACGAGCCTCCTCCCATCTCTCTTCATCTCACCCTATCAGCATCTCCTTCTATTCCTTTCTCCCATGTGTTTATCCAGCTTCCCCTTAAATACATCCCTGCTCTTCTTCTCAACTATCAAACAAAGTATGTGTGTCGATTATTGTCTGACTGCGCTACTGTAAAGTGCCTTGAGATGTTTTAAAAGCTCTATATAAATGTAAATTGTTGTTGGTGTATAGAGTTCTCTGTTGAAATTTAGTGAAATGATCAATAACCAAGGAAGATCATTTCTTTGTTTGGTTCTGTTAGTTTTCATAGAATCATTGAAACGTACAGCATGAAGGAGGCCATTTGGCCCATCGGGCCTGTGCTGGCTCTTAGAATGAGCACTCGTGCTTAGTCCCACATCCCTGCTTGTTGTCCGTAACCCTGTAAGATCCTCATCCTCAAGTACCCGCCCAGCTCCCTTTTAAACTCATTGATGGAATCAGCTCATGACCTTTTCAGGTAGAGCGTTCCCGATCCCGACAACTCTCTGAGTTTTATTCAATTGTTACCATAGTTGCCTTCTGTGAAGGTTTAATAATAAATGCATTTTGCTGTGAAAGCAATTAAAACATTCCTAGTATATAAATAGACAGATGCATCAAAATATTAAAATTGTGGGAGGAGGGCAGTGCTCGCCAGGGCCCAATAAACAATGGCATTCTTGTTTCCCAACCCAATGCTCAGAAGATGAAGTCCCAGAGCTGCCTCTGGCTCGGTTCCACCTGCCCTATTCTGACAAGGTGAGGTGTTGGTCAGTGCCCTGTGATTGCCCTGTGGGCAGAAAATGGCAAACCTAGAAATATGACCAAAATAACACATTTTAACCCCAAAGCTGTAAATCCCCATCCCACACACTCTCCCTCCTCCCTGTGCTGAAATCCAAACCCATTGCACCATCTCCAACATTTCTTTCCTCCACTCCCAGTTTTCCCTCTCCTTCTGCTCTGGTTGAGTTCAGTTCTCCACCCGCTGTGTGCAGAGTGAGAATAAAATCAATGAGTCAATGATTGTCTCTCCTGCTCACTGGGACCCTGAAGCCCCGCCCACTCACTGTTCCTGGTCAAGATGGCCGTGCATGCGCCATGACCCTGCCCTGCCCAAGATGGCGGCCAGTGACCCCGCTGACCCGGGCGGCCGGGCCTGTCACCGCGGGGCAAACACGGGGCCTGTGGGCTTTTATTCGGGGCCTGAGGCCTACACCGGGTGTTTATGAAGCTTCCCAGCCCAGCCGCGGGTCCAATTCCTCCCCGAGCCCACAATCTCCTACCGCCTCCTGGAACCGTGTCTTCCTCATCAGCCCAAAGCCTCCACTGGCACTGCACATGCCCAGAGCACCGCCCAGTCTTGCGCCTGTGCACTGAGCTCCTGTGGTCATTGATGGGGCACATTCTGCCGCGCGGGGGATTCTGGGTAAACGCCTTTGACTGCCCCAATTGTAAATATTTGTTTACCATAAACTGCACTCAGAAATTGGGGGTATATTGTCGCAATTTCAAGATGACGCCAAATTGGGTGATATATAGCTAATAATTTTGACTGCGCAGAAATGCAGGAATACATAAACAGGCTTTCAGACTGTGCAGATAAATGGGAAATGAAATTCAATATAGTGAAATGTGAGGTGGTTCATTTTGGTGGGAGGAATAAGGAGGCCACCTATTCCTAAGAAGGTAAGAAAGTAAATGGAGTAAAGTAGCAAAGAAATCTGGAAACACATAAATTGCTAAAAGTAGTAACGCAAGTTGATAAGGCCATAAAGCGTGGAAAGAAAACACTGGGGTTCATTTCTAGAGGAATATAATACAAATGCAGCGTCATAATGTTACATTTATATAGAACCTTGGTTAGACCACACTTGAAGTACTGTGGGCCGTTCTGGTCTCCATATAACTGGATATTGAAGCACTGAAGAAAGTGCAGAATAGATTTACAAAGGTGTCACCAGAGAGGATGCAACTAGCAAACAAGATTGAGCAAGCTGGGGCTCTTTACTCTGGTAAAGAGAAGACTAAGAGGAGACCTGTTAGAGGTCTTTAAAATTATGTCAGGGTTCGAAACCGTGGAGAAGGAGAAACTTTCCATTTATCGGTGAGTCTGATAGTAGCTGCATTGTGGTCGTTGTCGGTATTTGAAGAAAACCCTTTAAAACGTGAAGTGTTTGGCAAAAGTAAAAATGAAAGGTCTATCACCAGTGTGAACCAGCTGGTCTATCAATGTGCAAACATTGGTGCATGACTGAGTGAATCGCTTCCCACACACTGTCTCTTTAAAAATCGACCTCACTCCCACAGGCACTCTACCATTACCAAAAAACACACAACATAGAGAAGGGTTAATTCTCCGCCCCACTATAACGGTGAACTCTCCGTCCTCTGCCTCCTACATTGTTCCAATGAAGCTCAACGTAAGCTCGAGGAACAACACCTCATCTTTCTATTAGGAACTCTACAGCCTTCCAGACTCAACATTGAGTTCAACAATTTCAGATCATAACCTCTGCCCCCATTTTTTCGGATGGCAGTTGTTGTGGATGATTCTGATATTCCCATTTACACCTCCTCTAGACCCATCTTTTGTTTCTTTACTTGTCCCATTACCATCTCCATTTGGCGTCCACTGTAGTGTCCGAGGATCAATAATACTCAAACTGCAGGAGAACAATAAAACAGATATTTACTGAACAGAGAGTAATTCAAGACTGAAATACAGAAGCCTGCTATGGCTTTATATACAGGGGTGGTCACTGCCAGTACTGCAGTATAGAATCAGTTCTTCTCTTAAAGGTACATACACAACAATTCCTCCCCTTTTAGATAAACAGTACATAACATTCATTTAACAACTAAATAATAACTAATTACAATTACAATTTTCTCTGTACAATATACATCAACTGAAATAATCATTTATAAGTTCAGTCTTTGAGGAGGCTTCCTGATCCTGACTGGATAGCGCCTTTCTCGAGTATCCTGTTCTTGCGGCAGAGTTGATTCTGGCTCATTGTCATTGGTTGGTTCGTCAGCTTCCAATACCACTGCTTCTGAGGTAGACGCAATCTGTACTTTGGGTTGATTACCAGGTGCACCTGCTCGTGGTATGGGTTTGGCTTGTTCCTGTGACTCTAGAATCTGGTCAGCATGGCATCGCACGATGCTCTCTCCAACGTCCACTGTGTACATTAGTGGTCCCTGCTGTGTGCATATCGTTCCTGGCTGCCATTTTTCTGTTCGGTAGTCGCGGGCCAAGACTGGTTGCCCTATCTTGAAGCTCCTGGTTGGCTTCTCATTTATGTGCTGGAATTGCTTATTCTCAACATCTCGTCTTATGTTTGGTTTGAGCAAATCCAGGCGACATCTTAGCCTTCGGTTGAAGAACATTATGGCTGGAGCTTGGTTGGTGACTGCATGTGTCGCATTCCGGTAAGCAAACAAGAAATTATCCACCTTGTGTTGTAGTTGTATGTCGTCATTATGCATTTCCTTTATGGCCTTTTTAAAGGTCTGAACAAAGCTCTCAGCCAATCCATTTGTGGCTGGATGATATGGGGCAGATGTGTAATGCTTCACCCCATTATTCCTCAGAAACCTCCGGAAATCCTCTGACACAAACTGTGGCCCATTGTTGGAGCAAATCTGTTCTGGCAAGCCATTCCTGGTGAAGATGGTCCGTAGGACTGCAATAGTTTTCTCCGTGGTGGTGGAGGACATTTTGATGACCTCTGGCCATTTCGAATGGGCGTCCACAGCGATTAGGAATATTGAGTCCATAAATAGACCAGCAAAATCAATGTGTACCCGTTGCCATGGAGATGAGGGCCACTCCCATGGATGTAGCGGGGCCTGTGGTGGAGCGTTTTGGACCTTCTGGCATCCTGTGCATCTCTTGGTCATATCCTCGATTTCTTTATCGATTCCCGGCCACCACACAAATGCCCTGGCTAGGCTCTTCATTTTTACCCCTCCCAGATGACCCTCATGAAGCTCATTGAGCACTCTATCTCTCAACTTGGGTGGAATTACCACTCGGGATCCACACATCAAGGTCCCCCGGCACACTGACAGCTGTTCTCTCCTTGGCGAGAATGCTGGCAACAGTGAGTCGCCATGTGCTGGCCATCCCTTCACCGTCAAATCATAGACCCGAGAGAGTGTCGGGTCATTTCGGGTTTCCTTCTCTATACTTGAGTTTGTAACAGGTAGACATTCGACTATGGTTGCATGGAATATCTCAACAGGGTCCACTGCAGGTGCTTCCTCTACCATAGGTAACGGTAGGCGCGACAGCCCATCAGCATTTTCATGCTGTTTCATACCCTTGTACTCTATGTCGTACTGATGTGCCCCTAGAAAAAGTGACCATCTTTGCAGCCGTTGCGCCGTCATCACCGGAACACCCTTCTTTGGGTTGAAAATGGAGACCAGGGGCTGATGATCAGTCAGTAGGGTGAATTTCTGCCCGTGCAGATAGTGATTGAACTTCTTCACCCCCCACACCAGGCTGAGGGCCTCCCTGTCAATCTGGGCGTAGTTACGCTCGGCTGAGGTTAACGAGGGCGACGCAAAGGCTATTGGCCTCTCTGAACCATCAGGGAATTTGTGCGACAGCACCGCTCCGATGCTGTAGGGAGACGCATCACATGCTAACTGAATCAGTAGTGTTGGATTGTAGTGGGCCAATACTTCTTTTGAAGTGATTAGGCATTTACATTTCTGAAAGGCACGTTTACACTCATCACTCCATTTCCATGTTACTCCAGTTTGCAGTAGGGCGTTCAGTGGGTGCAGAATTGTAGATAAATTCAGCAAGAACTTATGGTAGTAGTTCACCAACCCGAGGAACGACCTCAGTTGCGACACATTTTCCGGTGCTGGAGCCTCGACTACAGCCTCAATCTTGTCCGGCGACTTATGCAACCCTTCCTCATCAATCATGTGGCCACAATACGAGATTTGTCTCCTGAAGAACTCGCATTTGGGGCGGTTGGCTCGTAGCCCATATTCCTGTAATCTCGTGAGCACCTGCTCCAGGTTGGCAAGGTGTTCACTGTCATTTTCGCCCGTAACCAGGATGTCGTCCAAATAACACTGGGTCCCCGGGATCCCTTGCAGGACTTGTTCCATTGCCCTCTGCCAAATAGCCGGGGCTGATGCTACCCCGAATACCAGTCGATTGTACTGGTAAAGGCCTTTGTGAGTGTTTATCGTGAGGTATTTCCTAGACGCTTCTTCCACCTCCATTTGTAGATACGCTTGGGCCAGATCAATCTTTGTAAAGCGTTTCCCTCCAGATAGTGAGGCGAAAATATCTTCTATCCATGGAAGTGGATATTGTACTGTGTGCAGGACTGGGTTCACAGTTACCTTGAAGTCCCCACAGATGCGAACCTTCTTTGGTTCCCCAGGCGTGCTGCTCAATGATTTCTTCATTACAGGAACGATGGGTGTGGCCCACTCGCTCCAGTCCACCTTGGACAGCACACCCGAACACTCCAGACTCTCCAGCTCTGCTTCAATGGCTGGGCGGATCGCGTAAGGTACTGGTCTGGCCTTAACAAATTTTGGGTTTGCGTTATCTTCGATTTTTATCGTTGCCATTACTCCTTTTAGAGTCCCAAGTCCTTGTTGGAACACCTCTTTCGCGTCAGTTAGAATTTTTGACAGTCATCCAGGTGTGACGTCGTCATCCTTTTTATCAGTCACAGTTAGCGCCTGAATGGAATGCCAATCCAATTGTATTTTTTGGATCCATTCACGTCCCAATAATGGTGGTCCTCCATCTGGTAGTATATATAGATACAGTTTCTGTGTTTCCTTGCCGTTGTATTCAACTGGCACCCTTATTTTTCCTCTGGGGTAGACTTTTTGCCCCGTGTATGTCTTCAATACAATGGACGTGTCCTTCAAGGGTATGTGTGAGAATAGCCGCTCATAGTCTCGTCGATTCATGACAGTTAGGGCTGATCCTGTGTCCAATTCCATCTTTACTGGGGACCCTGCTATCATGAGGGTGACCCAAATGTTTCGGTGATCCTCCTTTGCGATCACGTTGTGTAACTTTAGACAACTTAGTCTCCTGCTCCCGGAGTCCTTATCACCCTCCTGATCTTCCGAACTACTGTCTGTCAATTTCTTTACTTTCTTGTACTTTTCCTTAGTAGTTCTTGTAGTGTTGGTTTTCTTTCCCGACCTGCAGACTCTTGCTATGTGTCCCATTTTCCCACATTGCCTGCATACTTTGTCCTTAACCCAGCAGTCCTTCTGATCATGGGTTGTTCTGCCGCAGCGATAGCACTTTTCTGCTCCATACGCCATTTTGTTAGTGCTGTATTCCTGTGGTTTCTGTTGTATTTCCGCAGCTCCCCGTACTGCTGCTTCGTAGGATACTGCCACGCTGAAAGCCTGTTCTAGCGTCAGGTCCTTTTCCGAAAGTAGTCATTTCTGGGTTCCTTCACTCTGGAGCCCGCAGACAAACTTATCCCACAAGGTGTCTGCCAGTCCTGCTCCGAACTGGCAGTGCTTCGATAACTTGCGTAGTTCCGTAAGATAGTCACAGAAATCACAGAAATCACAGAAATGCCACAGTGCAGATAGAGGCCATTTCGGCCCATCGAGCCTGCATCGACACATATCCCACCCAATCCCCGTAACCCCTACACCAACACATATCCCACCCTATCCCTGTAACCCCACATAGTTAATCCCCCAAACACTAAGGGTCAATTTATCATAGCCAATCAACCTAACCCGCACATCTTTGGACTGTGGGAGGAAACCGGAGCACCCGGAGAAAACCCACGCAAACACGGGGAGAATGTGCAAACTCCACACAGACAGTCGCCCGAGGCCGGATTCGAACCCGGGTCTCTGGCGCTGTGAGACAACAGTGCTAACCACTATGCCACCGTGCTGCATTGTTCTCATCTTTGTGCTGGTTTATTTTATGGAACTTGAATCTTTCTGCTATCAGCAGCGGTGTAGGGTTTAGGTGTTCCTGTAAGATATGAACAATCTCTTCAAAACTTTTCTCCATTGGTTTAGCTGGGGTAATTAAATTCCGCAATAGGCCGTACGTTCTCGTGCCCATCAAATTTAATAATACCGACGCCTTCTTTCCATTGGCCACCTCATTGGCATTGCAGTACACTTCAATTATTTCCACATACGTGGTCCAGTCTTCTACCTCGTTGTTGAAAGCAGTGATACTGCCACTCTTCGGCATCTTGGGTGATTTAAAATGGCACCTCCCACGCTTTTTCTTCTTCCCCAATGTAATAAAATGGCGCCTCCCGCGCTTTCCTTTCTTCCCCGATGGAATAAAATGGCACCTCCCGTGTTTTTCCTTCTTCCCCTTGCTGCCACACTGCTCCTAGCATTCTACAGGGTAATGGCGGCAACCTGCGGCTTCGGCGCGTCTCACTTTTCCTTCCCCGCGTTCTATCCTCTCCACGCTGCCCTGTTCTTGAGCACCGACCGTGCCCTGTGCACTCCACCCTCTCTCTCTCTCTTCCTCCCGACGACGCTGCACAGCCCCTTTGCAGAGCCGCTCGATCCAGCCCGAGCCCGCCGCAGTCCGGAAGGGTCAGCGCACTACCTGCTACCAGCACGACTTGCTGGAACACCTCGACTGGGGAGCCAGGCCCAACTCTCCACAGCCTCCCCTGCAACTCTCCGATGGATCCCTGGGCGGTTGCCCGCGGTCGACGCCCGCCGTTCTGACTTCGACCTCCAAGAAGCTTCTCTTCAGGGAAAAGATCCCCGTGAGGTGATGCAGTACTGCAGGTGAGTTCAAACCTGCCCGTCGCCAGTGTAATGTCCGAGGATCAATAATACTCAGACTGCAGGAGAACAATAAAACAGGTATTTACTGAATAGAGAGTAATTCAAGACTGAAATACAGAAGCCTGCTATGGCTTTATATACAGGGGTGGTCACTGCCGGTACTGCAGTATAGAATCAGTTCTTCTCTTAAAGGTACATACACAACATCCACCAACATCCCTTTTGTCATTTACTCTCTCCCGTCTTCCATCCTATCTCAGACTTTCCATTTTGTTCTTTCCTCCGCTTTCCCTGCCTCTGTAATTTCATAAAACCTGTTACATCTCTAACTTTTTCCAGTTCTGACGAATGTTCATTGACATGAAACGTTAATAGAATCATAGAAATTTACGGCACAGAAGGAGGCCATTTGGCCCATCTTGTCTGTGCCGGCTGAAAAAGAGCTACCCAGCCTAATCCCACTTTCCAGCTCTTGGTCCGTAGCCTTGTAGGTTACAGCATTGCAAGTGCATATCGAAATACTTTTTAAATGTGATGAGGGTTTCTGCCTCGACCACCCTTTCAGGCAGTGAATTCCAGACCCCCATCACCCTTGAAAGGGGCAAGAAGATGTCCGGGGGTTGGTGTGGAGTACTGGTGCATGATGGGGATTTGGCTCTATACAAAATGGTCAGGAAAGGCAGTGCATAGCATTACCTCACATAATCACGTGACTGGGCCGGCTGCAAGGTACAATCAAAAACATAGAAATGCAAATGGTGCAAGACAAAGGGGATGCTCTAGAAACCAGATGGCCGAACAATATCCCAAGGACAGTAAGTAGATCAGGAAGCAGACACGATGTCAACAATTCTTGGGATTAGGATAAAGGGCCAGTGAACAAATGCTAATAAGAATGAAATGAAATTATAACACAGAACATTCTAGAAGGTAGACGTGAACAATGTATAGCACATCAGACTGTCTGTTTAAATATCTACCAACTGCTGTAACAATTTGAAGAAGCTTGACTAAAATGGCCAGGCTGTCTTCCCACCGGTGCGAATAAAGGCTGTTTGGACTCTCGATCTCCGACTTGTGTCGAGTGATTTCAAATTCCTCCACAACAATTGGTGTAGTCGGCAGGCTCTGGCAGCGGATGGCAGACACCGGCAGACAGAAGCATGTCAACCGCGTGAGTATGTTTAAAATGGCCAGGCATAGTTAGGACAAAGTAGAAGTCTGCTCCGTGTCAGCTGCCCGAGAGATCCGAATCTGCAGGTCTGAACGAGGCTCCACGCAGCCTGCGGATCACAACCCCAGGAGAAACGACTCGACTCTTACTAATACTGTGTTATCTAGGTTGAATCGGTAACGTTGTGAAACAGTGTGAAAGTCGGTATAAGTTGCAAGTATCCGTCTCACTCGGGAGCCTTGGGAAAAAAAAGGGAAGATCTCTGACAACACAGAGTAACGTTGCGAAAGCTGGTATAAGTTACAAGTATCCGTCTCACTCGGGAGAGTCTTGGAAAAAATAGGGGAAGATACCCCTGACAACAAATAACCATAGGGGATAGAGAGATGGATTGGGGACCAAAGGGTCCCTGACTGAATATGTGGCCAAAATGAATAAGCCCGAATGCGAGCAAGTAATTGGGATCCCAACGCTGTCCCCGCCAAACAAAAAGAATGGTGGGAAGGCG
Source organism: Somniosus microcephalus (assembly GCF_052327205.1). Taxonomy (NCBI): domain Eukaryota; kingdom Metazoa; phylum Chordata; class Chondrichthyes; order Squaliformes; family Somniosidae; genus Somniosus; species Somniosus microcephalus. Next base: position 63,879,985 of record NC_140990.1, on the reverse strand, counting down.
AAAAGAAAAACAAAGAAGAGAAAGCAGTGATAATAATAACCCGATCGTATTGTGAATTAAATAAGAGAACTAATGAATTCATAATAGCCCAGAAAAAGGAAAAATAATAAGGATGTCGAAGGATTAGTAGGAGCAAAAATGCCAGAAGATAAATGGGGATAACACAGAACAAAGGAGAATGGGCTAGTGAATATGGGGAAGGAAATTCCAGAGCTTCCAAGCACATTCAGGAATAGTGGCAGGCCTTACCCGAGACAATATAGCCTTTCTCAAAATGTTTAAAGAAGGGTTTGCCCTGCGGTGGACAGGATCCTATGAAGTGATAATGACCAGTGATATGTGTGTATATGTGGATATGAATGGTAAAGGACGGTGGAAACACTGGTCCCAGCTTAAAAAATAAAGGGCATAAGAAACTGCTTTAATAGACGGCCACTAACTCCTGGTGACGACCAAGACCACATTTTGTTCCCACAGGTAAACCACCACAATGGAGTTACGACTGATATTTGCCATAGCTTTAACTTTAACCGGCAACACAGAGGGAGGCATGGACATGCGCTGGCGTAACAACAGGATGCTCGTACACCAAACACCAATGTGCATTCCCTGCTCAGAGGGGAAACCAGTCTGCCTCGAGGGCTGGAACGAGACTGAATGCCAGTGGTTGGCTTGCTGGAAGAGGGGTGATACCACAATGGTGCTGGCTCCACCCGGAAAACCTGAAAACGAGCAGACACCCTGCAGGGGTGGAGCAGGAGCCAATCCCTGGTGGAAGGCCTGCAATCCAAACACAACTACCCCAGCGGCTACAGCATCATCTACAACAAGACGAACCACATTACAAACCACAGCCACCACCACGCCAAAACCCTTGCTAATGTTACCCCACTATTCAAAAAAGGTGGTAGAGAGAAAGCGGGAAATTATAGGCCGGTAAGCCTGACATCGGTAGTGGGGAAAATGCTAGTGTCCATTATGAAAGATGTAATAGCAGAGCACTTGGAAAACAGTGACAGGATCGGACAAAGTCAACATGGATTTACAAAAGGTAAATCATGCTTGACTAATCTACTGGAATTTTTTGAGGATGTAACTAGTAAAATAGATAAGGGAGAACCAGTGGATGTGGTGTATTTGGACTTTCAGAAGGCTTTCGATAAGGTCCCGCATAAGAGATTAGCGTGTAAAGTTAAGGCACATGGGATTGGGGGCAAGGTATTGACTTGGATAGAGAACTGGTTGGCAGACAGGAAGCAAAGAGTTGGAATAAACGGCTCTTTTTCCGAGTGGCAGGCAGTGAATAGTGGGGTACCGCAGGGATCGGTCCTAGGACCCCAGCTATTCACAATATATGTAAATGATCTAGACGAGGGAACTAGATGTAATATCTCCAAGTTTGCAGACAACACAAAGCTGGGTGGGCGTGTGTGCTGTGAGGAGGATGCCGAGAAACTCCAATATGATTTGGACAGGTTGGGTGATTGGGCAGATGCATGGCAGATGCAGTATAATGTGGATAAATGCGAGGTTATCCACTTCGGTGGCAAAAACAGGAAGGCAGATTATTATCTGAACGGCAATAGATTGGGAGAAGGGGGAGTGCAACAAGACCTCGGTGTCCTTGTGCACCAGTCGCTGAAGGTAAGCATACAGGTGCAGCAGGCGGTTAAGAAGGCAAATGGTATGTTGGCCTTCGTAGCGAGAGGGTTCGAGTACAGGAACAAGGATGTCTTGCTGCAGTTGTACAGGGCCTTGCTGAGACCACACCTTGAGTATTGTGTGCAGTTTTGGTCGCCTTATCTGAGGGAGGATGTTCTTGCTATTGAAGGAGTGCAGCGAAGATTCACCAGACTGATACCTGGGATGGCAGGAATGACGTATGGGGAGAGATTGGGTCGATTGGGCTTATACTTGGTGGAGTTTAGAAGAATGAGAGGGGATCTGATTGAAACTTATAAAATTCTAACAGGACTAGACAGACTAGATGCAGGAAGGATGTTCCCAATGGCCAGGGAGTCCAGAACCAGGGGTCACAGTCTAAGGATAAGGGGTAAGCCATTTAGGACAGAGATGAGGAGGAATTTCTTTACCCAGAGAGTGGTGAACCTGTGGAATTCTCTACCACAGAAGGCAGTGGAGGCCAATTCATTAAATATATTCAAGAAGGAGTTAGATATATTTCTTAAGGCTAAAGGGATCAAGGGGTATGGGGAGAAAGCAGGGACCGGGTACTGAATTTGGATAATCAGCCATGATCTCATTGAATGGCGGAGCAGGCTCGAGGGGCCGAATGGCCACTCCTGCTCCTATCTTCTATGTTTCTATGGAATGTCCAGAGGCACCCCCAGCACCAAAAGGAGGACTGGTATTAGTGGACAATGGCAGAATATTATATGTTAACGTGCGCCATGAGCTTGTACCGGTGGTATTGAATTTGTCACCAATATATCCCCCAGTGTGGTGTAGCCCACAAGCCCAGCGGTTGTATAAAATAAACCTGATACAAAATGTTATAGACCAAGCTACCCAGGCACTGGGAATGTGGAGAAGGAGGATTAGAAGGAGAAGAAATGTGTTCGGAGTTACAGGAGCAGTATTTAACACAGGGACATCACTAGCTAATGCCTTAGGGAACTCGAAAGTCCGAGTGAAAAACTGAAACAGGTATTGAAGCAGACAAACACTGAGGCTCAACAAGCGAGTCAGCTAGGGACCCACAGTGGAAACCCTACTGGGAATTACCCATACCCTAGAGGCCCACGCAAAAACCACTAACTGTCAAATAAATGCCATTGAGTATAATGAAGGGCAAACTAAGGCGGAAATGTTGTGACACGCTTATAGGTCATGGATAACAGGCCAAGTCCATGCTAACATGAGCCAGCTACATCAGGGGGAGGTCCCCAGCTGGATAAGCAACAAGAAATTGAAAGACTTGGCCAGTAGCTCAGGCAACATGACGGCATGTCAATTACGAGGCCCGATCCGAGTATATCCCACGGACACAAACTGTATAACTAACCTCCCACAATACCTCAGGTTGGTTCTGATGATACCGGTAATGACCAAGCATCCTATCCCCTGTACTAAATAGAAAATATAGGGGTGAATCAGGGAAAGGCCCATGTGAGGTATTACCCAACCCATAGGGGTGAATCAGGGAAAGGCCCATGTGAGGTATTACCCAACCCATAGGGGTGAATCAGGGAAAGGCCCATGTAAGGTATTCCCCAACCCAGAGGGGAGAATCAGGGAAAGGCCCATGTGAGGTATTCCCCAACCCATAGGGGTGAATCAGGGAAAGGCCCATGTGAGGTATTACCCAACCCATAGGGGTGAATCAGGGAAAGGCCCATGTGAGGTATTCCCCAACCCATAGGAGTGAATCAGGGAAAGGCCCATGTGAGGTATTACCCGACCCATAGGGGTGAATCAGGGAAAGGCCCGTGTGAGGTATTACCCAACCCATAGGGGTGAATCAGGGAAAGGCCCATGTGAGGTATTACCCAACCCATAGGGGTGAATCAGGGAAAGGCCCATGTGAGGTATTACCAACCCATAGGGGTGAATCAGGGAAAGGCCCATGTGAGGTATTACCTGACCCATAGGGGTGAATCAGGGAAAGGCCCATGTGAGGTATTACCCGACCCATAGGGGTGAATCAGGGAAAGGCCCATGTGAGGTATTACCCAACCCATAGGGGTGAATCAGGCAAAGGCCCATGTGAGGTATTACCCAACCCATAGGGGTGAATCAGGGAAAGGCCCATGTGAGGGATTACCCGACCCATAGGGGTGAATCAGGGAAAGGCCCATGTGAGGTATTACCCGACCCATAGGGGTGAATCAGGGAAAGGCCCATGTGAGGTATTACCCAACCCATAGGGGTGAATCAGGGAAAGGCCCATGTGAGGTATTACCCGACCCATAGGGGTGAATCAGGGAAAGGCCCGTGTGAGGTATTACCCGACCCATAGGGGTGAATCAGGGAAAGGCCCGTGTGAGGTATTACCCGACCCATAGGGGTGAATCAGGGAAAGGCCCGTGTGAGGTATTACCCGACCCATAGGGGTGAATCAGGGAAAGGCCCATGTGAGGTATTACCCCACCCATAGGGGTGAATCAGGGAAAGGCCCATGTGAGGTATTACCCAACCCATAGGGGTGAATCAGGGAAAGGCCCATGTGAGGTATTAACCGACCCATAGGGGTGAATCAGGGAAAGGCCCATGTGAGGTATTACCCCACCCATAGGGGTGAATCAGGGAAAGGCCCATGTGAGGTATTACCCGACCCATAGGGGTGAATCAGGGAAAGGCCCATGTGAGGTATTACCCCACCCATAGGGGTGAATCAGGGAAAGGCCCATGTGAGGTATTACCCAACCCATAGGGGTGAATCAGGGAAAGCCCCATGTGAGGTATTACCCAACCCATAGCTATAGGGGTGAATCAGGGAAAGGCCCATGTAAGGTATTACCCAACCCATAGGGGTGAATCAGGGAAAGGCCCATGTGAGTTATTACCCAACCCATAGACATGCCACAAAAAAGGAACCAATGCCTGGTGGAGAAGTGATACTGATAGGGAATTCTCTGACAGGATGCAAAGAATATAAAAACACACTAATCTGTCCGCACCCAGTAGGGACTGGAGAACAGGCATGATGTGGATTCAATAAGACTACAAATTGTACTGTAGAAATCACACAGGCCTGATACGAGCCAACTCATGTTGCATACTGGGGCAGAGGGGAATACTGTGTGACCACAGAAGAGAAACAGTACAGTTATGGGCCTCTCAGGTGCCGAAACTACAATGCAAGCTTCTGCTTCTACCCCTGAACTCCTGTGACAATTGGGCACCAGCATTTAGTGGCAATACATAAGAGACCACAAATATCCCTCAATGCCATGGAAAACATTAAAGGGGAATTGCAAAATTACATAATACCCGAAGGACCTAAAATCCCAGAGCACTTAACTGAGATTAACCACAAACCAAACAATATGGTTAAGCAGTACCACAAGTTACAGAGGGAAATCAAGAAAACTGAGAGGGAGATCAAAAACTTGGACAATGCTCCATGGTATGAAACAATCTGGAATTGGGGCCTAAATGTGCAGGTACACCCTTGGATAAGAATAATATCTCACATACTGGTATGCCTACAAGTGATAGTCATGATATACCTGTTATTAAACCGCTGTCGCAAATGTAGAAAGCAAAAGGTAGAGAGACTAGTAAGAGCCATGAAAAAGGTGGAAAATGAGGAACTTGAGAATCCATATCAGTTGTAAGTACCCGTGTGGCCGCCTTGGGCCAGCGTGGCCAAGGGCCAAAGGGGGGATTGAAGGGGGAAAGAAGATGTCTGGGGGTTGGTGTGGAGTGCTGGTGCATGGTGGGGATTTGGCTCTATACAGAAATGGTCAGGAGAGGCAGTGCACAGCGTTACCTCACATAATCGCGTAACTGGGCCGGCTACAAGATTTAATCAAGGATAAAGAAATGCAAATGTTGCAAGACAAAGGGGAAGCTCAAGATGTGTAACCGCCCTAGAAACCAGACGGCCGAACAATATCCCAAGGACAGTAAGTAGATCAGGAAGCAGACACAATGTCAACAATTCTTGGGACTAGGACAAAGGGCCAGTAAACAAATGCTGATAAGAGATAAAAATGATGTTATAATGCAGAACATTCTAGAAGGTAGGCGGGAACAATGTATGTATCAAACTGTATGTATAAATACGAAGCTGATTTTCAGACTCCAGCCGCTGCACAGGTTGGTTGAAAGGATTAACAGTAATGGCGGCTGCAATACCCACAAGCCCCCGCGCTCCAGAAAGCACTCCGACCGTCGCGCTAATTTGTCGCTGAAACTGCGCATGCGCCCCATGGCCCCCCTCTCCTGCTCCACAGGCGCCCGGCTCGATCGGCCCGCACCGCGCATGCTCAGGACACTCTGGGATCTGTCAATTATCCATCCTGCGCATGAGCGCTGGGCTCCGGAGCCGCAGGCAGGCCCGCGGAGCTTTCTTTGTAAAGTCGGTGTTGGTTAGGAGCCGCGATCAATGAGGGAAAGTGAGTTTCCCCGAGATCCGATTGAGGTCAGGGGGGAGAGAGTAAAGGAAAACACAAACCTGAGAGTCCGCGGATCCGGATCATTTCAGAGTTTTTGCAGTGACCAAGGCTGTCTGTGAAACTGCAGGAAATGTGTCTTTAAATAATCTTCTTTAGTGAAGCTTCCGTCCCTTTGCCAGGCCTGCTGACTGTGACCCCTCTCCCAGATTCCAGCCCCAGCTCTGTGCTGACTGAAATAAAAACAGAAAATGCTGGAGAAACTCCACAGGTCAGGCAGCATCTGTGAAGAGAGAAACACGAGTTAACGTTTCAGGTCGATGACCTGTCGTCAGAACTGGAAAAAAGCAGGAAATGGAACAGATTTTTCAGCAAGGGTAGTGGCTGGGAAAGGGGGGAAGGGGATGAAAGAACAAAAGGGAAGGTCTGTGATAGGATAGAAGGCAGGAGAGGTTAAGAGACATTAAGAGATATTCAAGGCAGCACGGTGGCATAGTGGTTAGCACTGTTGCCTCACAGCGCCAGGGACCTGGGTTCAAATCCGGCCTCAGGTGACTGTCTGTGTGGAGTTTGCACATTCTCCCTGTGTTTGCGTGGGTTTCCTCCGGGTGCTCCGGTTTCCTCCCACAGTCCAAAGATGTGTGGGTTAGGTTGATTGGCCATGATAAAAAAATTGACCCTTAGTGTTAGGGGGGATTAAATACGTGGGGTTACGGGGTTACGGGGATAGGGCTTGGGTGGGATGGCTGTCGGTGTAGGGACCGGGTGCTAGGGTTTGGATGATCAGCCATGATCTCGTTGAATGGCGGAGCAGGCTCGAGGGGCCAAATGGCCTACTCCTGCTCCTATCTTCTATGTTTCTATGTTTCTATGTTTCTAAAAGGAGATGGTAATGGGACAGGTTCAGAAACAAATGATGGCTCTAGATGAAGTGTGAATTGCGCTGGCAGAATGAAAGACAGCTGCCATGTGTGGGAGAGAAGAAAAAAGACAGACAAAGAGTGTGGATAAAAAATATATATATGTGATAGGGGCCGAGATTATGATCTGAAATTGTTGAACCCTATGTTGAGTCCAGAAGGCTGTAAAATGCCTAATCGAAAGATGAGGTGCTGTTCCTCGAGCTTACGCTAAGCTTCCGTGGAACAATGCAAGAGGCCGAGGACGGTGAGGTCTGAGTGGGAATGGGGCGGTGAATTAAAATGACAGGCGACCGGAAGCTCGGGGTCACGCTTGCGGACTGAACGGAGGTGTTCCGCAAAACGGTCACTCAATCTTCATTTGGTCTCCCCAATGTAGAGGAGACCACATCGTGAGCAGCGAATACAGTAAACTAGATTGCAAGAAGTACAAGTAAATCGCTGTTTCACCTGGCAGGGGTGTTTGGGGCCCTGGACAGTGGGAAGGGGGGAGGTATAAGGGCAGGTGCTGGGGGTGGTAGAGGAGTGGACTTGGGTGTCGCGGAGGGAGTGGTCCCTATGAAACGCTGAAAGGGGAGGTGAGGCGAAGATGCATTTGGTGGTGGCGAAAATGGTGGAGGATGATCAGTTGAATATGGAGGCTGGTGGGGTGAAAGGTGAGGACAAGGGGAACCCTATTGTGGTTCCGGGAGGGAGGGACAGGGGTGAGGGCAGAAGTGTGGGAGATAGAAAGGACATGGTCAAGGGCCATGTCAACCACTGTAGAGGGGAATCCTCGGTTGAGGAAAAAGGAAGACATGTCGGAAGCACTAGTGTGGAAGGTGGCATTGTCAGAACAGACGCGGCAGAGACAGAGAAACTTGGAGAATGGAATAGAGTCCTTACAGGAGGCGGGGTGGGAGGAAGTGTAGTCCAGGTAGCTGTGGGAGTCAGTGGGCTTGTAGTGAATGTTTGTCAATAACCTATCCCCAGAGATGGAGACGGAGAAGTCGAGGAAGGGAAGGGAAGAGTTGGAGGACCATGGGAAGGTGAGGGAAGGGTGGAAATTGGAGGCAAAGTGAATGAAATTATCTAGTTCAGGGCGAGAGCAGGAAACGGCACCGATACAGTCATCAATGTACTGGAAAAAGAGGTGAGGGAGGGGACCTGAGTAGGACTGGAACAAAGAATGTTCCACATATCCCACGAAAAGGCAGGCATAGCTAGGACTCATGCGGGTACCCATAGCAACACCTTTGATTTGGAGGAAGTGAGTGGAGTCAAATGAGAAGTTGTTCAATGTGAGAACAAGTTCAGCCAGGCGGAGGAGGGTGGTGGTGGATGGGGGCTGTCAGGTCTCTGTTCAAAGAAGAAGCGGAGTGCCCTCAGGCCATCCTGGTGGGGGATGGAGGTGTAGAGGGATTGGCAGCAGATGCTGACACATCAGGTGAGAGAGCTCAGGGAGCGGGTTAATGAACCCCGGGATCCCTGATAGCCAGCCAGGATCTTGTGCTGCTGCTGTGCCAGAAGAGAAGAGAGGAGAGGTCTCTCTCGCTCTGTGTGTTCAGGAGGAGAGACCACATCTGTTGCTGCTGCAGCTACTATTGGGGTGCCAGAGGAGAGAGAGGAGAGCCCAGGAGACCAGACCAGAGCTAACAACAAAGGGAAGCCATTCCATCACTGCTTCCCCAACTGGTCTCCATTACAGGAGAGGGAGAGAGGGGAGAAAAATGAACATCCTACATCAGTTCAGAAGGAGGGAGAGCCATTGGAAAACTTCTACAGGTGGGTGTTTCATGGTGCACTCTCATAAAGACTTTGGCCTAGAAATTCAGTTGCCTTAGCGCCGCTTTTGAGGCGCTAGAGGGACTAGCGCCAGAGTTATGGCCAGTTTAAAAATTCCCTGGGGCCCTAAATCGGCGTTGCACCGGTAGCGCTGCGCCGGCACCGATGACGTCATTGGTGTGCGCAGCGTCCCGGTTGCCGTGGTAACCCGCCCGAACTCCGAAATTGAGTTGCGGCCGCCTCGCCCGTGGCAGCCGCAAGCAACGTTCTGTCAGAGGTGCCTTACTCCAGTTTGCGCCGGCGCATTAAAGGCCCCGCGGCAGCCGGCCACTTTCCCGCCGGCCGCCTGCCCGCAGCTCCCTCCCCGGACTTCTCCCCCCCCCCCCGGAACAGATGCAAGCCTGGCACTTGTCCGAGGTGCCGGGCTCATTTTTAAGCTGATTTGCGCGTGCCGCGGCCGGGTGCAGGCAGCTCCTCCTTAACGGGAGGAGGAGGCCTGCACGTCCCCAGCCTGCCGCACCGCATCGGGTGCCGCAGCGCCGGAATTGCGGCGCGAAACGGCAGTTAGCGCCGATGTACCGCCGCAAAGACCCTTCAGTAGCGCCGGCAGCCGTTTGGGCGCGGCACTACTGAATGTTTGGCGCGCTCAGGGGGACTTAGCGCCGGCACTAACTTCCGGCGCTAAAGCCCTGCCTACGCCAGAACCCAATTTCTAGGCCTTTGTATTTAAGTGGGGAGGGGAAAGAAGAAGGAGAAGAAAACATCAAGGGGTGTGTGTGAGTGTGTGTGGCTCTTGTAAAAACTAGGCCACACACACCACTAGCAAACACCCCTCCCTATTGCTTGACCTGGGACAGCTGGAGCTGCCCAGGCGAAGTCATCATTTAATTATCACATCGTTAAGACCTGGTGGTGGACTGAGCCTGGGCATCTCCACCTTTATTTTCCCAGGTGAAGACATCTTCTCCCCCCACAAGAAGACCATCAATAGAGACTTATTTTTCAGAGAGTGCACCCCTGCGAGCACCCACCCACCATCTTGAGTGGAGACCCAGCCCCTGCAGTCTCCCTCCTTCCCACCCCCCTTTCTCTCTCTCTTTGTTTCTCTCTAAAGAGGCACCTCATATCTATTAATTGCCCGTTGAGCAGAGGGGAGAAGGCCCCTCTCCCAATTTAATCAACAAGGGGAGAGGTGTGCCTTCACTTTTAAAGCTCCCTCTGCTCAGGGAAAAACAACCACTGAGGCTGTTAACATCACCAGGCCTGTGACTTGGGGTGGGTGTAGCCCTTTATAATAAGCACCCCACGATGGCGACCACATCATCGCCGGTGACGGGGCCAGCAAGATCATACGCAAGTGTGGCAGCCACGGCCACAGCTGCTCCCGTTGCCCTGTCACCTTTCCGCCTCATCACTAAAAAACACGGGGTGAAGAGCTACACTCGCCCCAACATGAATATCGAGGCTTGCGTGAAGGCCATGGCTGGGGTTGTCGGCCCTTCAGCCATTGTCACTGCCCCGAAAATGTACGGCAAGGCTGTGTTCTTCCTGGCATCAGAGCGGGCGGTGTCCCTGGCTGTAGCCAAGGGGCTCACCGTGGGTGGGACCTTCCTGCCGGTGGATCCTCTCGAGGCCACCGCGCAGAGGATCCTCTTATCAAACGTCCCGCCCTTTGTTTCGGCTGAGCTCCTCCTCCCCCACCTACGTCAACTGGGGGAGGTGAGGTCGGGGATCACACCGATCCCGCTCGGATGCAGGGAGGCCAGCCTCCGGCACGTCTTCTTCCAGCACCAGTTTTTTGTTCAGCTGGCGCGGGAGGGGGACACCGAGGGCACTTTTGTCGTGTGTCACGAGGGGGCTGCCTACCGCGTCTTTTGGACATCGGACGGTGTGCGGTGCCACACCTGTAAGGAGGTGGGGCACGTACGAAAGAACTGCCCCGCCTCCAAGACCGCCAGAACATCTGAGGCGGCCAAGGCTGGCGCTGCCGCCGCTCCCCCCCCGATCCTGTCCGCACGTTCTCAACACCTGATGCGCGGTCGACGTCGGAGGCCAATGCCATGACGGCCTCCAGCGGGGGGGAGGGAGAGCGTCCGTGTGGAGGGAAGGTGTGGAAGAAGATGAAGCGCCTTAGGGCGGGTCCCCTCGGTGAGCACACGGATACGGACGATCTGGCGGAACTTACGCCCGCATACCTTGCGCTGGTGGCGGCGGAGTCTCGGAGATTGGGGGGCCTCGTGCCTGGGCCCGTGATCACAACCGCTGAGGTGGAAGAATTAAGACCAGCGACCGGGCTCGGGCTCGAGGGACCCGAGCAACCCGCGCGACAGGAGGGAGCGGAGGAGGAGGCCCCGGTAGGTATGGAGGTCTCCCAGCCTTCGTGTCCCTCCATAACAAAAAGGAGGCGTGAGTCCCTGGGAGAGGAGGAGGACCATGAGAGACAATGTCCCTCCTCGCGGGGGGAATCATCGCCCGCCGTGGGTGCTGCGCCCCCCCCTACCGTTACTGACATCTGTGTTTGGCAGGAGTTGCCTGTCCCTCGGGAGGGTACGACAGATGAGTCTGTCCCGCCTGCGCCTCCCGGGGACGGGGAAGAGACCCTGCTTGTGGGGGAGGCCGCGGATTTACCCGCGGAGGAAATAACCCAAGAATCGTTACATCTCGCCATGTCGGGCGCCCTGGAGACTGGGGTGGGTGAGGCCAGTGAGGCTGGGCCCGCCCAGGACAGTCTGGACCATTCCCAGGTGCTGCTCGACGTGGCTGAGGAATGTATTCAAGCTCCCCGGTCCGCTGGGTCGGTGGCTGATGGCGGTGAGGGGGTAGGCCCCCTGACTCTGTCTCCGATGCTGTCGCTGGGGGTGTTGGGGGAAATGGGGATAGTGTACTCCCCGGTTTCCCCGTGCACCCCAGTGCCTGGGGCGGAGGGGGGCCCCGAACCGTCGCCGCCTCCTGACCCGGCACCTCCGGAGGAGCCATGGGAGGAATCCTCTGCCGCCGATCCTGGGGGTGGGATCGGGACAGAGGCTGGGCCGGCTGATGACGACCTCCCGGAGGAGGAGCCCAGGGAGGAATCCTCTGCCGCCGATCCTGGGGGTGGGATCGGGACAGAGGCGGGGCCGGCTGATGGCGACCTCCCGGAGGAGGACGGGTACCCGGCAGAGGGCACCGAGGACGAGCCAGACTCCGTCGCCAGTGAGGCGGCGGATACCCTCGTGCCCCCCTCCGAGTCCCCCCTCATCCCCGTTGTGAAACTCTGGGACTTTCTGGCCGCGTGCCGGGGTCGCCCTGGCAAAATCCAGCTGGCCCTAGAGAGATGGTCAGATCTGGTGCTGCTCGTCGGCTCCATCCGTGCCGCTGTCAAATCCATGGGCACGGACGGGGGCGCGGGGCCGCGCGAGCAGCGTCAGATCAACAAGTTCCTCGCTGGGCTGCTGAGGGAGTGGCGGTCGACAAGGGGCCGCACTCCCTCCTCCCGTTAGGTTAAGTAGAGGTTGCACTATGCTCTTGTCATGAAGGTAACCATAGCCAGCCTCAACATCAATGGCAGCAGAGATGCGCACCGTAGATTTAATAACTTCTCAGTCCTCCGGGACGGGAGGTATGCGGTGTGCTTCCTGCAAGAAACCCACACCGTTCCGGAGGACGAGACCACGTGGCTCCTGGAGTGGCAAGGAGGGGTCAGCATGAGTCACCTCTCCAACTATTCCAGCGGGGTGGCTATCTTGCTGGCCCCACATTTTCAGCCGGAGATCTTGGGGGTCAAGGAGCACGTGCCGGGCCGCTTGCTCCAGGTCACTGTTCACCTGGGGGGCGTGCCGCTCCATCTAGTGAACGTGTACACCCCCGCAGCCAGTGCGCAGCAAGTGTGCTTCTTTGAAGAAGTGTTCGCTCTTCTGGGCTCCATCGACGTCGGCGAGTGCGTCATTCTCGGGGGGGATTTTAATTGCACCCTTGAGGCGAGGGACCGTTCGGGTCCCCCGTACAGCCTGGAGGCGATGGAGAAGTTGAGGGACCTCGTCGGGTCCTTCGACTTGGGGGACATCTGGCGAAATCTCCATCCCGACTCCAGCGCCTTCACTTATGTGAGGTCTGGAGGAGGAAGGTCCAGAATCGACCGCCTTTACATTTCCCGGGCGTACGCCTCCTGCGTTCCGGTGGCTTCCATGCGGCTGGTGTCATGCACAGACCACCACCTGGTGTGGGCGGAGCTTGCTCCATTGCGTGTGCTGGGGGGGTCCGCGTGCTGGCATTTTAACAACCTGCTGCTGGAGGACGAGCAGTTCCGGGATTCATTTTGTCAGTTCTGGGCCGACTGGAGAAGGAAGCGGGGGGGCTTCCCCTCCTTGAGGCTATGGTGGGACGTGGGCAAGGCTCATGTCAGTCTCTTCTGTCAGGAGTACGCGAGGAGCTCGACCAAGAGGCGGGAGGCCCGGTTCGGGTGGTTGGAGAGGGAGGTGCTCAACCTGGAGTCCCGTCTCGGTCAAATCGTCGAGGACCCGGCCCTGCGGAAGGTGTGCGAAGCGAAGACGGGCGCGCTGAAGGACCTGCAGCTCGTCGGGTCCTGAGGCGCGTACGTGAGTTCGCGGATCCAGTTCCTCCGGGACCTGGACCGCGGCTCCCCCTTCTTCTACTTGCTGGAAAAAAGATGGGGGGTCCGTAAGCAGCTCGTGGGGCTGCTGGCCGATGACGGATCTCTGGTCTCGGATCCGGAGGGGATCAGCGCGGAGACCCAGGCCTATTACGGGGCTCTGTTCTCTCCGGATCCATCCAGCGAGGATGCATGCAGAGTTTTGTGGGAGGACCTGCCGAAGGTCGGCCTGGCGGGCGCCAAAAAATTGGACGCTCCGCTAAGCTTGGTGGAGCTGACCGGCACCCTCGGCCAGCTCTCGAGGGGAAAGTCCCCTGGGCTGGACAGGCTGACCGTGGAGTTCCACAGGGCGTTCTGGGACACCCTGGGGGGCGACTATGCGTGGGTCCTGGGGGTAAGTCTGGCGACCGGGCAGATGCCCCTCTCTTGGCACAGGGCGGTCATTGTCCTGCTGCCTAAGAAGGGCTGGTCTGTTGGTCACCTTCCTTTCCCTGGATCAGGAGAAGGCATTCGACAGGGTGGATCACGAGTACCTCTTCGGAACTCTGCGTGCATTCGGGTTCGGGACGCATTTCGTCACCCGGATCCGACTTCTGTACACCGCTGCGGAGTGTCTGATAAAAGTTAATGGGTCTTTGAAGGCGCCCCTTCGCTTCAGGAGGGGGGTGCGTCAGGGATGCCCCATGTCCGGTCAGTTATATGCCGTCTGCATGGAGCCTTTCCTGCGCCGCTTGCGGAAGAGGTTGATGGGACTGGCTGTGCAAGGGCCGGGCGTGGAAGTCGTCCACTCGGCTTACGCCGATGACGTGCTCCTCATGGTCACGGATCCCGCTGACTTGCGGAGGATGCGAGAATGCCAGCAGATTTACTCAGCCACATCCTCCACCAGGATCAACTGGGAGAAATGTTCTGGACTCCTGGTGGGCCAGTGGCGGGTGGACTCGCTGCCGGAGGAGTTCCGGCCCTTCGCCTGGAGCACCACGCGCCTCCTCTACTTGGGAGTCTACCTCAGCCCCACCGAGGATGCCTGGCCAGCGAACTGGCAGGAGCTGGAGGCCAAAGCCACTGCTCGCCTAGGACGCTGGACAGGACTGCTCCGAGTGTTGTCCTACAGGGGTCGAGCGCTGGTCATAAACCAGCTAGTGGCCGCCATGTTGTGGTACCGGTTGGTCACTTTGATCCCACCCCCTGTGTTTGTCGCCAAGATGCAGAAGAAGCTCATCGACTTCTTCTGGGACAAAGGGAAGCACTGGGTCTCTGCCGCGGTTCTGAGTCTCCCGCATAGGGAGGGCGGTCAGGCGCTGGTGTGCCTTCACACCCGGGCGGCGACTTTCCATCTTCGGACCCTGCAGAGATACCTGTACGTCGAGAATCCTCCTCGATGGTGTGCGCTGGCGACGTATTTCTTCCGCCAGCTGCACGGCCTCAACTACGACACGCAGCTCCTGTTTGTGGAATTGGGCCGTACGCGTGCCTACCTGCGGGAGTTGCCTGTCATCTACCAGGAACTGCTATGGGTCTGGAACAGCATCGCCTCCAGGCGGAGTTCTCCCCCATCAGGAGTGGCGGCTCTCCTTCAGGAGCCGCTGCTCGGGAATCCGCACCTCCGGGACCGCTGGATCTGGTGGCTGGTGGAGGGCAGGGCTGTGCCTGGTAAGGTGACCAGGGTCGGGGACCTGCTTGATGGCGGAGGAGTGGGCTGGATGATGCCGGAGGAGCTGGCACAGTGCCTGTCCTGGGCCAATGTCCGGCTCGCGGCCAAAGCCATCGAGATGCTGAAAGCGGCACTGGGCCCCGACTCCACTAGGTGTATCGAGGAGGCTCAGGCACGTGGGGCAATCCCATCTGAACTGACCCCCGTTCAGATGGAATTCCTCATCAGCGCGCGGCCCCGAAACCCCTCTCGGGAACCAGCGCCTCACAGCTTGAGCCGTCTCGGGGAAATGCCCTCCATGCCTTTTAGTTCTGCGCAGAGGGGTTTCCTGTACGGGCTGCTCCTGCACACTCTCCACTTTGTCATCTTCGCCTGCCATCCGGACACGCCTTGGCATACCATCTTGCCATCCGGCGGAGGCGGAGGTCCCCAATGGGGGGCTCTCTATGCGGGAGTCCTCCCTTTATCTATTGGGGACTTGGCCTGGAGGGTGTTGCATGGAGCAGTCCCGTGCAATAAGATTTTAAGTAAGTTCACGGACTCCCTTGCCGCTGGCTATTTTTGCAGCCTAGAGGAGTCCGTGTTCCATGTTTATGTGGAATGTGAGAGGTTGCAGCCCCTGTTCCATTATTTGAAGGGGCTGCTCCTCGATTTTTGGCTGCACTTCAGTCCCACACTCCTGATCTACGGCCACCCGGTGCGGAGGGGAGAGGGCAGGTCGGAGGACCTCCTTGTAGGACTGCTCCTGGGCCTGGCCAAAGTGGCCATTAACAGGTCCAGGCAGCGGGCGGTCGAGGGGGTCGTTCGGCCTGATTGCCTGCCTCTCTTCCGCGGCTATGTTTGCTCCCGGGTGGCCCTGGAGATGGAGCACGCGGTGTCCGCCGGCACACTTGAGGCCTTCCGAGACCGGTGGGCGCCGCGGGGACTGGAGTGCATCATCACCCCGGCCAATGTGATTTTAATTAAATTTGATAAGTTTAAAAATTAATCCAGTGTTTTTAAGCTTCTTTACAGTCCATTTGTTCGGCTGGGAGAGCGGGAGGCTCCGCTCAGCGATGCAGAGAGCCCTGCAGATGGAGAAGAATGTCGACCAGAGTCTGCTGGATCTGCACAAACTCTCCACTGGGAGCGCCGACCCTCAACTGTGTGAATTCCTGGAGACCCACTGTCTGGATGAACAAGTTGAGATGATCAAGAAGCTTGGAGATCACATCATTAACTTGAAGAGACTGGGACCCCTGCCTTGTAGGCATGAGGGCTTGTGACTATGTACAAAGAGCCGAGACTTGAGCTCTGTGAATGTGATTTTAAAAAAACAAAAAAAAAATGAAACCCGGGGGGACGCGGGCTTCACACACCCCGAGTGCGGCCCCAGGCCCGATTATAAGAGCAGTGAACATTATCCGCCCCCACCCGTGGGTTCCCGTTTCACTCCGGCCCGAATCTCAACAAAGCGCCAAACTCCGGGACAGACAGGAAGTGAGACAGGGAGCATCTGTAAATGGAGGAGAAATGGTGACTGGTCAGGGAGCGTCTGTAAATGGAGGAGAAATGGTGACTGGTCAGGGAGCGTCTGTAAATGGAGGAGAAATGGTGACTGGTCAGGGAGCGTCTGTAAATGGAGGAGAAATGGTGACAGGTCAGGGAGCGTCTGTAAATGGAGGAGAAATGGTGACTGGTCAGGGAGTGTCTGTAAATGGAGGAGAAATGTTGACTGGTCAGGGAGCGTCTGTAAATGGCGGAGAAATGGTGACTGGTCAGGGAGCGTCTATAAATGGAGGAGAAATGGTGACTGGTCAGGGAGTGTCTGTAAATGGAGGAGGAATGGTGACTGGTCAGGGAGCGTCTGTAAATGGAGGAGAAATGGTGGCTGGTCAGGGAGCAATGATATCATAAGTATTAAAATAGAAAGGGTTTGTCATCTTGGATAAAATAGGAGATCTGAAATTAGATGACGCTCCAGGTCTAGATGATATCCACTCACGGGTGTTTAAAGAGATGGGACGGTGCTCTGTGAGCCCCTTGCCTGTATCTTCACCAGCTCAATAGAGTCAGGGATTGTTCCCTGAGATTGGAAGGTAGCTCTCGTCATTCCCATTTTCAAAACAGGGAGAAGTCAGAGCCTGGAACTACAGGCCCATCAGTGTGATCTCGATCAGAGGGAAGATGCTTGAAGGGATCCTGAGAGATGCTGTTTATGGTCACTGGGGCAGGGAAGGATCCATTAGAAATACTCACACAGCTTCTGGAAAAGAAGATCGCGTCCCACAATCTTGCCTTAGTCGGACGTGGGACTTGCCTGTTTACTCTGCCTGATGGATCAATATAAGATACGGTAGAGGACGGAGAATCTGCTCATCTTAAAGTTGTTGACACTCAACTCTTGGACCTATTAATTAAATAATAAGACAAGGCGTTAGCTGGAATCTAACACCCACTTCTTTCTGCTCCTCCACTCCTCTTAAAGTTTTACTATTTCGATTTTTTAATTGAATTGGGATGTGGACATCGCTGGCAAGGCCAGCATTTATTGCCCATCCCCAGTTGCCATTGAGAAGCTGGTCTTGAGCTGCCTTCTTGAATCGCAACAGTCCGTGTGGTGAAGGTGCTCCCACAGTGCTGTTATAGAGGGAGTTCCAGGATTTGGAACCAGCGGCGATGAAGGAACGGTGATATATTTACAAGTCAGGATGGTGTGTGTAACTTGGAGGGGAACTTGCAGGTGGTGGTGTTCCCATGTGCCTGCTGCCCTTGTCCTTCTAGGTGGAATGGGTCGCGGGTTTGGGAGGTGCTGTCAAAGAAGCCTTGGTGCAGTGCATCATGTAGATGGTACACCCTGCAGCCACGGTACGCCGGTGGTGGAGGGAGTGAATGTTTAAGGTGGTGGATGGGGAGCCGATCAAGCGGGCTGCTTTGTCCTGAATGGTGTTGAGCCTCTTGAGTGCTGTTGGAGCTGCACTCATCCAGGCAAGTGGAGAATATTCCATCACACTCCTGATTTGTGCCTTGTAGATGGTGGAAAGGCTTTGGGGAGTCAGGAGATGAGACACTCGCCGCAGAATACCCAGCCTCTGACCTGCTCTTGTCGCCACAGTATTTATGTGGCTGGTCCAGTTAAGTTTCTGGTCAATGGTAACCCCCAATATGTTGATGGTGGAAGATTCAGTGATGGTAATGCCGTTGAATGTCAAGGGTCAGTGGTTAGAATCTCTCTTGTTAGAGATAGTCAATGCCTGGCACTTGTGTGGCACGAATGTTACTTGCCACTTATATTATCCAAGTCTTGCTGCCTGCGGGCACGGACTACTTCATTAACTGAGGAGTTGTGAATGGAATTGACCACTGTGCAATCATCAGCGAACATCCCCACTTCTGACCTTATGGTAAGGGAAGGACATTGGTGAAACAGCTGAAGGTGGTTAAGCCTAGGACACTGCCTTGAGGCAAACCTGCAGCGATGTCCTGGGGCTGAGATGATTGACCTCCAACAATCACAACTATCTTCCTTTGTGCTCGGTATGACTCCAGCCAGTGGAGAGTTTTCCGCCTGATTCTCATTGACTTCAGTTTTACTAGGGCTCCTTGATGCCGCACTCGGTCAAATGCTGCCTTGATGTCAAGAGCAGTCACTCTCACCTCACCTCTGGAATTCAGCTCTTCTGTCTATGTTTGGACCAAGGCTGTAATGAGGTCTGGAGCCGAGTGGTTGTGGTGGAACCCAAACTGAACATCAGTGAGCAGGTTATTGGTGAGTAAGTGCCGCTTGATAGCACTGTCGATGACACCTTCCATGACTTTGCTGATGATTGAGAGCAGAGTGATGGGGCGGTAATTGGCTGGATTGGATTTGTCCTGCTTTTTGTGGAGCGGACATACCTGGGAAATTTTCCACATTGTCTAAAGTCTCCTCCTTTGTCTCGGTGTCAGTTTTTGACTGATTCCGCTCTAGTGAGGGTTTTACTTTGTTATTGGCGCTATGTAAATGAAAGTTGTTGTTGCTGTGCTACCATTGGCTTCAGCTTTGCCAGGCATCCAGGGCCGGCGGCTGTGCTGCTCCCCATGGTTGAAATGTTGGCAGCACCTTCAGTATAGGATTGCAGCTCAGAATTACCACTTGGTGAGGTACTGGAGGGCAGACAGTGACTGGGGCCGAACCCCACCATCACACAGCACCTTCAGTATAGGCTCACAGCTCAGAATTACCACTTGGTGAGGTACTGGAGGGCAGACAGTGACTGGGGCCGAACCCCACCATCACACAGCACCTTCAGTATAGGCTCACAGCTCAGAATTACCACTTGGTGAGGTACTGGAAGGCAGACAGTGACTGGGGCCGAACCCCACCATCACACAGCACCTTCAATATAGGCTCACAGCTCAGAATTACCACTTGGTGAGGTACTGGAGGGCAGACAGTGACTGGGGCCGAACCCCACCATCACACAGCACCTTCAGTATAGGCTCACAGCTCAGAATTACCACTTGGTGAGGTACTGGAGGTCAGACTGTGACTGGGGCCGAACCCCACCATCACACAGTACCTTCAGTATAGGCTCACAGCTCAGAATTACCACTCGGTGAGGTACTGGAGGACAAACAGTGACTGGGGCCGAACCCCACCATCACACAGCAGCTTCAGGAGTGAAATGGAGAAAAATCCGAGCCTGCGATAAATGGAGATTTCAAACAGCGAGGATGAGGCGATGAGAGAGTGTGTGGGACGAGGGTTTTATAGCTTAGGAGGGGCAAGAGAGGAAAGAATGTTCCAGGGAAACGAGTACTGTCTGTTCAGAATTTCTACCCTGTCCGTAACTCGATGTAAAGTTATGAGGACAGGTTGCACAGACTGGGCTGGTATTCCCTTGAATATAGAAGATTAAGGGGTGATCTAATTGAGGTGTTTAAGATGATTAAAGGAGTTGACAGGGTAGATAGAGAGAAACGGTTTCCTCTGATGTGAGAGTCCACAACAAGGGGACACAACCTTTCAACTAGAGATCGGCCATTCAGGGGTGATTTTCAGGAAGCACATCTTCACACAAAGGGTATTGGAAATCTGGAACTCTCTCCCCCAAAAAATTGTTGAGGCTGAGGGTCCATTGAAAATTTCAAAACTGAGTGTAGTAGATCTTTGTTAGGCAAGGGTACTAAAGGTTACAGAACCGCGACGGGTAAATGGAGTTAAGATACAGACCAGCCATGATCTAATAGAATGGTGGAACAGGCTTGAGGGGCTGAATGGCCTACTCCTGTTCCTATGTTCCTATCTACAGTGATGACTTTTGTAAACTCCTTTTACAGGCTGTGAGAAGGGGAGGATATGCAGATGAGAAACTCAAACCAAACATCACACCAAGATGTGACACAGTCACTCGATTAATCAGGACCTGAATATCATTGGCCTTTGAATGTGGAAGGAGAAATGTTTGTCTGTTCTGTCTGTGGGAAAAGATTTCAAACATCAGTGTGACTGGAAAAGCACCGAGACTCACACACCCGAGTGAGAATGTTCCAGTTCACTGACTGTGGAAAGAACTTTAACCAGTTACACAGCCTGAAAAGACATCGCACCATTCACAGCGGGGAGAAACCATACACGTGTTCTGTGTGTGGGAACGGATTCACTCAGTCATCCCACCTGCTGAAACACCAGGGAGTTCACACTAGGGAGAGACTGTTCACCTGCTCCGTGTGTGGGGAGGGATTCATTTGTTCATCCAACCTGCTGGCACACCAGTGAGTTCACAGGTGATTGCGGGGGATGGACTCTGCTGTTATTGCTGCTGTTAATCACATCCAGGACTGAACCATGTTCATTCTGACAGTTAGGTCTTCTTTCTGCTGATGTCAATAACCCCTATAATTGGGCTGGAGCTTAATATTCTGGATAGATGTCAAATAAATCAGCTTTGTTTGAAACACATTGTTGTAGATTTTTGTCTTTCCCACCTGAGTGTTTAGCATCACCTGGCTGGAGTTCAGAAAGGACAATCTGGGGGAGGATCGTACGGCGGGAACAGAACTTCAGCCTGGACACAGTCCTTCAGGGCCACACTGAGAGGGGCAAATGGCGCTTTGGTCTTTCTTGTCTCTCTTCACTGACAGCAAAGTCGCCGTGCAGGTAATCTTGAGGCCTGTAAAAAATGTGTCCCAGCGACTCTCTTCCATGGTTCAAAGCTCCTAGGCACGGAACAGAAGGCTCCTTTACAACTGTGTTTAGAGTCAGGAAGAACAACGGTGAATGCTGGAAACGTGCTGTCAAATCAGAGATTGGTGTCAAACTGCGATCTGTTCCTGACTGAAAGTGACATGGCAGGTTTAAGTTTCTAGTCTAAAAATTACTGTGGTAATTATTCTATGAAGATTTAACATGTTTGTGGGACAGTCCTGAGTCTACCATTTTAAGGCAGCTTAAAATAAATTGGTTAAAGTCTGCATTAAAATAGCAGACGGAGGAGTTCACCGGAGCCTGTTAACTGTTGGTACAATTATACAACAGACATTTGATCTCCAGATAAAGAAGGACCAGCAGCGTGTTTCCAGGAATTCCCTGTTTTATTGATGTGTGTGTGTTAGACACCAGGATAACTACAAATACATGACCCGGAACATCCACGGGGGTGCGATCCCGACAGTTACTCTGGGATCACTCCCTCTGCGGAACTCCACCACTGACCCTGCTGAAGGTTGTAGGCTCAGGGAGTGGGGCCTCCAGGAGTGGGCTGTAAGGAAGCTGGGCTTCAGTATCCTGACAAATATATGGCGAGGAACCAGAGGAATCCTTACTGAGGAACCATCTGGGGTTTTACCGGCCAGCGTAGGTCTAGGGGTGAATGATTCCTGACTCCCCAAACCGTCTTACATTGAACCCAGTTTGGAACAACATGAATTCAGTTTACAGGAGAATAGGGACAAATATCACCCACAATTGAGGGAGACAAAAGGAGCCATTAGAAAAGCTAAGATATTGTGGTGATAATAGCAAAAGCTTTTCCAGCTCCGTCATCAGGCAGAAAGCACAGTCACATAGAGTTACTACAACAACAACAACAACTTGTATTTATATAGCACATTTAACATAGTAAAGCCACCCACGGCACTTTACATGAGAGTTATAAAATTCAATTTGACACCAAGTCACATAAGGAGATATTAGGGCAGCTGACCAAAAGCTTGGTCAAAGAGGTAGGATTTAAGGAGCCTCTTAAGAAAGGTAGAGAGGCAGAGAGGTTTAGGGAGGGAATTCCAGAGCTTGGGGCCTTGGCAGCTGAAGGCACGGCCACCAATGGTTGAGCGATTAAAACTGGGGATGCTCAAAAGGCCTGAATTAGAGAAGTGCAGATAACTCGGATGGTTGTGGGGCTGGAGGAGATGATAGAGTTAGGGAGAGGCGAGGCCATTCCTGTTCAGCCTTTCCTGGTAAGTATATCCTTTCAGGTCTACGATCATCCTTGCACCTTCACTAGTGCCTCTACTTTTTATAATATGGAGACCAAAACTATGCACAATACTCCCAGTGTGGTCTAACTGAGGTTCAATACAAGTTTAACATAATTTCCCTGCTGTTCAATTCTATCCCTCCAGAGAAGAACCCCAGTGCTTGGTTTGTATATTTTATGGTCTTATTAACCAGCGTCGCTACTTTTAGTGATTTGTGTATCTGGACCCCGAGATCCCTTTGCTCCTCTACCCTATTTAGACTCTGACTTTCCAAGTAGTATGTGGCCTCCTCATTCTTCCTATCAAAATACACCAGCTCACACTTATCTATATTGATATTCATTTGCCAATTACATGCCCATTTTGCAAAGGTATTAATATATTCTTGTATTTTGTCATCTTCCTCAGTAATAACTTTATCCTCCAACTTGGTGCCAACAACAAATTTTGAAATTGTTCTTCTGATTCCCGAGTCCAAATCATTTATGTAAATGATGAACAACAGTGGTCCCAGCACCGATCCCTGTGAAACACCACCTCCCACCTTTTGCCAGGCTGAGTAGCTACTCCTAACCCCTACTCTCTGTTTTCTGTTTTGTAACCAGCTTGCTATCCATAACAATATGTAAGACCTAGAAGATGACCAAGGTCAGGCCATTTGGAGTGAAGGGCCAGGCAGCAGAATGGATGGAGCGATGGTTACAAAATGGAAATCAGAAAGTTGGAGTTAAGGGAAGTCTGTAGCCATCTTTCCATCGTATTTGTGTGTGTCGTTGTATACTACAATAGTTATTATTGTTTGTTTCATATTGGTGGTGCACTGGGGCTCTTGCCTAAAGGGTTTTTGCTCCTGTCTGGTCACAGTGGGACTACTTAGTGTCGCCCCTACCGGTAGTCAAAAAAGGCCCAATCTCAATCGGATGACAATTTTTTTTTCACCAATTGAGGCTTTCAATGGCGGTGCAGTAACCCAGAATGCCGAGCGCGGCAGAAAGTGACCTATCTATGACTACAGGAGCACAGTGCGCAGGCGCGGGGCAGGACTGTGCACTGAGCATGCGCAGCGCGAGTGGCAGAGACGGTGTTAATCGGAAGACACACTCCCGGGAGGCGGTAGGAGATTGTGGGCCCCGGGAGGAATCGGACCCGTGGGTGGGCTGGGAAGCTTCATAAACATCTGATGTAGGCCTCAGGCCCCGAAAAAGAGCCCACAGGCCGCGTGTTTGTCCCACGGTGACAGGCCCGGCTCAGCGGGGTCACTGGCCGCCATTTTGGACAGGGCGGGATTATGGCGCACGCGCGGCCATCTTGACCAGGAACAGGGAGTGGGCGGGGCTTCAGGGTCCCAATGACCAGGAGAGACAATCATTGACTCATTGATTTTATTCTCACTCGTAAGAAGCCACACAACACCAGGTTATAGTCCAACAGTTTTATTTGAAATCACAAGTTTCAGATAAAACTGTTGGACTATAACCTGGTACGATAGCAAAATACTGCAGATGTTGGAAATCCGAAATAACAACAGAATTAATATATTCTTGTATTTTGTCACAGTCTTCCTCAGTAATAACTTTATCCTCCAATTTGGTGCCAACAGCAAATTTTGAAATTATACTTCTGATTCCCGAGTCCAAATCATTTATGTAAATGATGAACAACAGTGTGAACAACAGTGGTCCCAGCACCGATCCCTGTGAAACACCACCTCCCACCTTTTGCCAGGCTGAGTAGCTACTCCTGACCCCTACTCTCTGTTTTCTGTTTTGTAACCAGCTTGCTATCCATAACAATATGTAAGACCTAGAAGATGACCAAGGTCAGGCCGTGTGGAGTGAAGGGCCAGGCAGCAGAATGGATGGAGCGATGGTTACAAAATGGAAATCAGAAAGTTGGAGTTGGCCTCCACAACCTGGTGTTGTGTGACTTCTTACATTTGTCCACCCCAGTCCAACACCGGCATCTCCACACCATTATTCTCACTCTGCACACAGCGGGTGTAGAACTGAACCCAACCAGAGCAGAGGGAGGGAGAAAGCTGGGAGTGGAGGAAATAAATGTTGGAGATTGTGCAATGGGTTTGGATTTCAGCACAGGGAGGAGGGAAAGTGTGTGGGACGGGGATTTACAGCTTTGGGGGAACAACAACAACTTAGAAACATAGAACATAGAAAAATAGGAGCAGGAGTTGGCCATTCGGCCCTTTGAGCCTGCTCTGCCATTGAATATGATCATGGCTAATCCTCTACATCAATACCATATTCCCGCTCTCCCCATACCACTTGATGCCTTTTGTGTCTAGAAATCCATATTTCCTTCTTAAATATATTCAGTGACTTGCCCTCCACTGCCTTCTGTGGTGGAGAATTCCACAGGTTCACCACCCTCTGAGTGAAGAAATTTCTCCTCATCTCAGTCCTGTATGTCCTACCCAATATCCTGAGACTGTGACCCCTCGTTCTAGACCCCCCAGCCAGGGGAAACATCCTCCCTGCATCCAGTCTGTCTAGCCCTGTCAGACTTTTATATGTTTCAATGAGATCCCCTCTCATTCTTCTAAACTCTAGTGAATACAGGCCTAGTCGACCCAATCTCTCCTCATACAACAGTCCTGCCATCCCAGGAATCAGTCTGGTGAACCTTCGCTGCACTCCCTCTATGGCAAGTATATCCTTTCTTAGGTAAGGAGACCAAAACTGCACACAGTACTCCAGGTGTGGTCTCACCAAGGCCCTGTACAACTGTAGTAAGACATCCTTGCTCCTGTACTCAAATCCTCTTGTAATGAAGGCCAACATACCATTTGCCTTCCTAACTGCTTGCTGCACCTACATGTTTGCTTTCAGTGACTGGTGTACAAGGACACCCAGGTCCCTTTGTACATCAGCATTTCCCAATCTATCACTATTTAAATAATAATGTGTTTTTCCTACTGAAGTAGATAACTTCACATTTATCCACATTATACTGCATCTGCCATGCATTTGCCCACTCACTCAACTTGTTTAAATCGCCTTGAAGCCTCTTTGCATCCTCCTCACAACTCACAATCCCACCTAGTCTCATGTCGTCAGCAAACTTGGAAATACAGGAAACTCTTTGGTATCCGGGACTGGCGTGTTGCCGGTTGATCAAACATCCCGGATGACGGAGAGGGTTATCTACCGAGGCTATTTTTAACAAAGAAAAAGAAAAAAATCAAGAAATGTGCAGTATACAGTAATTGGGTACTCACCTACAGAATGTTGTGTTAAATGGATGGTGGAAGATGCTTGATTAAGTACAGTACTGCCAGTTGAGGGTAATGCAATGCAATGACTACCAGCAGCGTGGGAGACACACAGTACCCCTATAAAATGGCAGATCAGAAGAGACTACCGGCAGCGCGGGAGAGTCAGACTCCTGTTCCAGGGGTACTGAGGTGTTCCGACTTCCGACAGCGCCAAGAAGCCGAGTAGTGGCAGTTTGGAGAACTACCCCCACTGACTAACTCGGCCACCGCGGGAGACTTGGACTCGGCAACATTGCCGGTTATTGAGGTGTTTTCGGAGTGAGAATTTTACCGGTTAATAGAGAATTCCGGATATTTAGGTGCAGTTTATACGAGAGTTTCCTGCATTACATTTGGTTCCCTCATCTAAATCATTGATATAGAAACATAGAAGATAGGAGCAGGAGTAGACCATTCGGCCCTTCGAGCCTGCTCCGCCATTCAATGAGATCATGGCTCATCATCCAAATTCAGTACCCTGTCCCTGCCTTCTCCCCCTATCCCTTGATCCCTTTAGCCTCAAGAAATATATCCAACTCTTTCTTGAATATATTTAATGAACTGGCCTCCACCGCCCTCTGTGGCAGAGAATTCCACAGGTTCACCACTCTCTGGGTGAAAAAATTCCTCCTCATTTCAGTCCTAAATGGCTTACACCTTATCCTTAGACTATGACCCCTGGTTCTGGACTCCCCGGCCATCAGAAACATCCTTTCTGCATCTAGTCTGTCCAGACCTGACAGAATTACATAAGAACATAAGAAATAGGAGCAGGAGTAGGCCAATCGGCCCATCGAGCCTGCTCCACCATTCAATAAGATCATGGCTGATCTGATCCTAACCTCAAATCTTCTATCACTCTGCATCCACCCGAACCCATGTGATCTCCCGGGAGAGGCGAAAAACCAGATAAAGACCCAATGGCCAATTTGGGAGAAAAAAATCTGGGAAATTCCTCTCCGACCCATCTAGGCGATCGAAATTCTTCCAGGAGATCACTCTGTCCCTATATTTTCTACAATTTTATAGGTTTCGATGAGATCCCCTCTCAATCTTCTAAACTCCAGTGAGTATAAGGCCAATCGACACAATCTCTCCTCATACGTCATTCCTGCCATCCCAGGTATCAGTCTGGTGAATCTTCGCTGCACTCCCTCCATGGCAAGAACGTCCTTCCTCAGGTAAGGTGACCAAAACTGCACACAATACTCAAGGTGCGGTCTCACCAAGGCCCTGTACAACTGCAGCAATATATTGTGAATAGCTGGGGGCCAAGCACTGATTCCTGCGGTATCCCACTAGTCACCGCCTGTCACCCCAAAAAAGACCCATTTATTCCTACTCTCTGTTTCCTGTCTGTTAACCAATTTTCAATCAATGCCAGTATATTACCCCCAATCCCATGTGCTTTAATTTTGCACACTAACCTCTGATGTGGGACTTTATCAAAGGCCTTCTGAAAATCCAAATACACCACATCCACTGGTTCTCCCTTATCTATTCTACCAGTTACATCCTCAAAAAACTCCAGAAGGTTTGTCAAACACGATTTCCCTTTCTTAACTCCACACTGACTTTGTCTAATTCCGTTGATATTTTCCAAGTGTCCTGTTATCACATCCTTTATAATAGACTCTAGCATTTTCCTTGTATTTATATAGCGCCTTTAACGCAGTAAAATGTCCCAAGGCGCTGCACAGGCGTATTTTAAGTCAAAAAATTTGACACCGATCCACATAAGGATAAATTAAGGCAGGTGACCAAAAGCTTGGTCAAAAAGGATGTTTTAAGGAGCGTCTTAAAGGAGGAAAAAGAGGGAGCGAGGCGGAGAGATTTAGGCAGGGAATTCCAGAGCTTAGGGCCTAGGCAACAGAAGGCACAGCAAGAGAGGAAAGAATGTTCCATAGAAACTAGAATTGTCTGTTCTGAATTTCTATCCTGTACTTACAGTGATGACTTTTGTAAACTCCTTTTACAGGGTATTAGAAGGGGAGGATTTACAGACGGGAAACTCAAACCAAACATCACATCAAGATCTGACAGAGTCACTGGATTCACCAGGACCCGAATATCATCGTCCTTTGAATGTGGAAGGAGAAATGTTTCTCTGTTCTGTCTGTGGGAAAAGATTTCAAACATCAGTGTGACTGGAAAAGCACCGAGACACACACACCCGAGTGAGAGTGTTCCAGTGCACTGACTGTGGAAAGAACTTTAACCAGTTACACAGCCTGAAAAATCATCGCACCTTTCACAGCGGGGAGAAACCGTACACGTGTTGTGTGTGTGAACGAAGCTTCAGCTGATCATCCAACCTGGAGAGACACAAGGACACCCGCACCACGGAGAAACCGTGGAAATGTGGGGACTGTGGGAAGGGATTCAATTGCCCCTCCCAACTGGAAACTCATCGACGCAGTCACACTGGGGAGAGGCCATTCACCTGCTCCATGTGTGGGAAGGGATTCAGTCAGTCATCCAACCTCACTAAACACCAGCGAGTTCACACTGGGGAGAGGCCGTTCACCTGCTCTGTGTGTGGGAAGGGATTCACTTGTTCTTCCCACCTCACTGATCACAAGCGCTTTCACACTGGAGAGAGACCGTTCGTCTGCTCTGTGTGTGGGAAAGGATTCATTAAATCATCTCACCATCTGAGACACCAATCTGTTCACACAGAGGAGAGGCCGTTCGCCTGCTCCTTGTGCGGGAAGGGATTCTCAAATGCTTCCACCCTTCTATCTCACCAGCGAGTTCACACTGGGGAGAGGCCGTTCACCTGCTCCGTGTGTGGGAAAGGATTCACTCATTCATCCCATGTGCTGAGACACCAGCGAGTTCACACTGGGGAGAAGCCGTTCACCTGCTCTGAGTGTGGGAAGGGATTCACTCAGTCATCCGACCTGCAGAAACACCAGCGAGTTCACGACTGACTGTAGGGGTTGGATTCTGCTGTTATTGCCACTGTTAATCACATCCAGGACTGAACCATGTTCATTCTGTCAATTGGGCTTTGTTTCCCCTATAACTGGGCTGGAGTTTAATTTTCTGGATATCTGACAAATAAATCAGCTTTTTTCGAACACACAGTGTGTCGAGACCTTGATTTCTCACAGAATGAGAGGAGACTAATTGTTGTCCTGTTACTGAATGTTCCTTTCTTCGGTCGTTTCTCCTTTGTTAATTAAAGACTTGTATTTATGTAGCACCTCACTTGACCTCAGGACGGCCCAAAGTGCTTCACAGCCAATGAAGTACAACAACATCAAAGTACATTCACTGTTGTAGGAAATGCAACAGCCAATTTGCGCACAGCAAGCTGCCATGAGCAGCAATGTGATAATGGCCAGACAATCTGTTTTAGTGATGTTTGTTGAGGGCTGATGGGGCCTCGGTTCAAGGACTCATCTGAAAGATGGCACCGCTAACAGTGCCGCACTCCCTCACTACTGCATTGGAATGTCAGCCGAGATTCTGTTCTCAAGTTTCTGGAGGTGGATTTGATCCCACAACCTACTGACGAGAAAGAGAGAGAGAGAGAGAGTGCTCCCACTGAGACAGAGAGAGAGTGCTCCCACTGAGACAGAGAGAGAGAGTGCTCCCACTGAGACCCGATCATTACTGTAGATTATTTCAGTTCTCATACCTTCAGTTAGCCTCATGGACAATTCCCAGCTCCCCATACCATTCAGGGTGCCTCTCCGAGCCTTGGTATCAAGGGGAGGAATTGGGAACACGCCCCTGTACCTGCCCTGGGAGCGTTTGATGGGAGAGTGTAGAGGGAGCTTTACTCTGTATCTAAACCGTGTTGTACCTGCCCTGGGAATGTTTGATGGGACAGTGTAGAGGGAGCTTTACTCTATATCTAACCTGTGCTGTATCTGCACTGGGAGTGTTTGATGGGACAGTGTAGAGGGAGCTTTACTCTGTATCTAACCCGTGCTGTACCTGCCCTGGGAGTGTTTGATGGGACAGTGTAGAGGGAGCTTTACTCTGTATCTAACCCGTTCTGTATCTGCCCTGGGAGTGTTTGATGGGACAGTGTAGAGGGAGCTTTACTCTGTATCTAACCCGTGCTGTACCTGCCCTGGGAGTGTTTGATGGGACAGTGTAGAGGGAGCTTTACTCTGTATCTAACCCGTTCTGTATCTGCCCTGGGAGTGTTTGATGGGACAGTGCAGAGGGAGCTTTACTCTGTATCTAACCCGTGCTGTACCTGCCCTGGGAGTGTTTGATGAAACAGTGTAGAGGGAGCTTTACTCTGTATCTAAACCGTGCTGTACCTGCCCTGGGAGTGTCTGATGAGACAGTGTAGAGGGAGCATTACTCTGTATCTAACCCATGCTGTACTTGCCCTGGGAGTGTTTGATGTGAGAGTGTAGAGGGAGCTTCACTCTGTATCTAACCTGTGTTGTACCTGCCCTGGGAGTGTTTGATGGGACAGTGTAGAGGGAGCTTTACTCTGTATCTAACCCGTGCTGTACCTGCCCTGGGAGTGTTTGATGGGACAGTGTAGAGGGAGCTTTACTCTGTATCTAAGCTGTGCTGTACCTGCCCTGGGAGTGTTTGATGGGACAGTGTAAAGGGAGCTTTATTCTATATCTAAGCTGTGCTGTACACTGGGAGTGTTTGATGAGACAGTGTAGAGGGAGCTTTACTCTGTATCTAACCCGTACTGTACCTGCCCTGGGAGTGTTTGATGAGACAGTGTAGAGGGAGCTTTACTCTGTATCTAACCCGTGCTGTACCTGCCCTGGGAGTGTTTGATGGGATAGTGTAGAGGGAGCTTTACTCTGTATCTAACCCGTCCTGTATCTGCTCTGGGAGTGTTTGATGGGACAGTGTAGAGGGAGCTTTACTCTGTATCTAACCCGTACTGTACCTGTCCTGGGAGTGTTTGATGAGACAGTGTAGAGGGAGCTTTACTCTGTATCTAACCCGTGCTGCACCTGCCCTGGGAGTGTTTGATGGGACAGTGCAGAGGGAGCTTTACTCTGTATCTAACCCGTCCTGTATCTGCCCTGGGAGTGTTTGATGAGACAGTGTAGAGGGAGCTTTACTCTGTATCTAACCTGTGCTGTACTTGCCCTGGGAGTGTTTGATGTGAGAGTGTAGAGGGAGCTTTACTCTGTATCTAACCCGTGTTGTACCTGCCCTGGGAGTGTTTGATGGGACAGTGTAGAGGAAGCTTTACTCTGTATCTAACCCGTGCTTTACCTGCCCTGGGAGTGTTTGATGGGACAGTGTTGAGGGAGCTTTACTCTGTATCTAACCCGTGCTGTACCTGCCCTGGGAGTGGTTGATGGGACAGTGTAGAGGGAGCTTTACTCTGTATCTCACCTGTGCTGTACCTGCCCTGGGAGTGTTTGAACGGACAGTGTAAAGGAAGCTTT
Organism: Somniosus microcephalus; assembly: GCF_052327205.1. Classification (NCBI taxonomy): domain Eukaryota; kingdom Metazoa; phylum Chordata; class Chondrichthyes; order Squaliformes; family Somniosidae; genus Somniosus; species Somniosus microcephalus. The sequence goes on along the minus strand of NC_140990.1, from coordinate 63,848,875 downwards.
GCTGTATATTTAAGCTGTGCTGTACCCTGGGAGTGTTTGATGAGACAGTGTAGAGGGAGCTTTACTCTGTATCTAACACGTACTGTACCTGCCCTGGGAGTGTTTGATGGGACAGTGCAGAGGGAGCTTTACTCTGTATCTAACCTGTGCTGTACTTGCCCTGGGAGTGTTTGATGTGAGAGTGTAGAGGGAGCTTCACTCTGTATCTAACCTGTGTTGTACCTGCCCTGGGATTGTTTGATGGGACAGTGTAGAGGGAGCTTTACTCTGTATCTAACCCGTGCTGTACCTGCCCTGGGAGTGTTTGATGGGACAGTGTAGAGGGAGCTTTACTCTGTATCTAAGCTGTGCTGTACCTGCCCTGGGAGTGTTTGATGGGACAGTGTAAAGGGAGCTTTATTCTATATCTAAGCTGTGCTGTACACTGGGAGTGTTTGATGAGACAGTGTAGAGGGAGCTTTACTCTGTATCTAACCCGTACTGTACCTGCCCTGGGAGTGTTTGATGAGACAGTGTAGAGGGAGCTTTACTCTGTATCTAACCCGTGCTGTGCCTGCCCTGGGAGTGTTTGATGGGACAGTGTAGAGGGAGCTTTACTCTGTATCTAACCCGTCCTGTATCTGCTCTGGGAGTGTTTGATGGGACAGTGTAGAGGGAGCTTTACTCTGTATCTAAGCTGCGCTGTACCTGCCCTGGGAGTGTTTGATGGGACAGTGTAGAGGGAGCTTTACTCTGTATCTAACCCGTACTGTACCTGCCCTGAGAGTGTTTGATGGGACAGTGTAGAGGGAGCTTTACTCTGTATCGAAGCTGCACTGTACCTGCCCTGGGAGTGTTTGATGGGACAGTGTAGAGGGAGCTTTACTCTATATCTAAGCTGTGCTGTACCTGCCCTGGGAGTGTTTGATGAAACAGTGTAGAGGGAGCTTTACTCTGTATCTAAACCGTGCTGTACCTGCCCTGGGAGTGTTTGATGGGACAGTGTAGAGGGAGCTTTACACTATATCTAAGCTGTGCTGTATCTGCCCTGGGAGTGTTTGATGAAACAGTGTAGAGGGAGCTTTACTCTGTCTCTAAACCGTGCTGTACCTGCCCTGGGAGTGTTTGATGAGACAGTGTAGAGGGAGCTTTACTCTGTATTTAACCCGTGCTGTACTTGCCCTGGGAGTGTTTGATGTGAGAGTGTAGAGGGAGCTTTACTCTGTATCTAACCCGTGTTGTACCTGCCCTGGGAGTGTTTGATGGGACAGTGTAGAGGGAGCTTTACTCTGTATCTAACCCGTGCTTTACCTGCCTTGGGAGTGTTTGATGAGACAGTGTAGAGGGAGCTTTACTCTGTATCTAACCCGTACTGTACCTGCCCTGGGAGTGTTTGATGAGACAGTGCAGAGGGAGCTTTACTCTGTATCTAACCCGTGCTGCACCTGCCCTGGGAGTGTTTGATGGGACAGTGCAGAGGGAGCTTTACTCTGTATCTAACCCGTCCTGTATCTGCCCTGGGAGTGTTTGATGGGACAGTATAGAGGGAGCTTTACTCTGTATCTAACCCGTGCTGTACCTGCCCTGGGAGTGTTTGATGGGGCAGTGTAGAGGGAGCTTTACTCTGTATCTAAGCTGTGCTGTACCTGCCCTGGGAGTGTTTGATGGGACAGTGCAGAGGGAGCTTTACTCTATATCTAAGCTGTGCTGTACCTGCCCTGGGAGTGTTTGATGAAACAGTGTAGAGGGAGCTTTACTCTGTATCTAAACCGTGCTGTACCTGCCCTGGGAGTGTTTGATGGGACAGTGTAGAGGGAGCTTTACTCTATATCTAAGCTGTGCTGCACCTGCCCTGGGAGTGTTTGATGAAACAGTGACGTGGGAGCTTTACTCTGTATCTAAACCGTGCTGTACCTGCCCTGGGAGTGTTTGATGAGACAGTGTAGAGGGAGCTTTACTCTATATCTAAGCTGTGCTGTACCTGCCCTGGGAGTGTTTGATGAAACAGTGACGTGGGAGCTTTACTCTGTATCTAAGCTGTGCTGTACCTGCCCTGGGAGTGTTTGATGAGACAGTGTAGAGGGAGCTTTACTCTGTATCTAACACGTACTGTACCTGCCCTGGGAGTGTTTGATGAGACAGTGTAGAGGGAGCTTCACTCTGTATCTAACCTGTGTTGTACCTGCCCTGGGATTGTTTGATGGGACAGTGTAGAGGGAGCTTTACTCTGTATCTAACCCGTGCTGTACCTGCCCTGGGAGTGTTTGATGGGACAGTGTAGAGGGAGCTTTACTCTGTATCTAAGCTGTGCTGTACCTGCCCTGCGAGTGTTTGATGGGACAGTGTAAAGGGAGCTTTACTCTGTATTTAACCCGTCCTGTATCTGCTCTGGGAGTGTTTGATGGGACAGTGTAGAGGGAGCTTTACTCTGTATCTAACCCGTACTGTACCTGCCCTGGGAGTGTTTGATGGGACAGTGTAGAGGGAGCTTTACTCTGTATCTAAGCTGCGCTGTACCTGCCCTGGGAGTGTTTGATGGGACAGTGTAGAGGGAGCTTTACTCTATATCTAAGCTGTGCTGTACCTGCCCTGGGAGTGTTTGATGAAACAGTGTAGAGGGAGCTTTACTCTGTCTCTAAACCGTGCTGTACCTGCCCTGGGAGTGTTTGATGAGAAAGTGTAGAGGGAGCTTTACTCTGTATTTAACCCGTGCTGTACCTACCCTGGGAGTGTTTGATGAAACAGTGTAGAGGGAGCTTTACTCTGTATCTAAACCGTGCTGTACCTGCCCTTGGAGTGTTTGATGAGACAGTGTAGAGGGAGCTTTACTCTGTATCTAATCTGTGCTGTACTTGCCCTGGGAGTGTTTGATGTGAGAGTGTAGAGGGAGCTTTACTCTGTATCTAATCCGTGTTGTACCTGCCCTGGGAGTGTTTGATGGGACAGTGTAGAGGGAGCTTTACTCTGTATCTAACCCGTGCTTTACCTGCCCTGGGAGTGTTTGATGGGACAGTGTTGAGGGAGCTTTACTCTGTATCTAACCCGTGCTGTACCTGCCCTGGGTGTGTTTGATGGGACAGTGTAGAGGGAGCTTTACTCTGTATTTAAGCTGTGCTGTACCTGCCCTGGGAGTGTTTGAAGGGACAGTGTAAAGGGAGCGTTGCTCTATATCTAAGCTGTGCTGTACCCTGGGAGTGTTTGATGAGACAGTGCAGAGGGAGCTTTACTCTGTATCTAACCCGTACTGTACCTGCCCTGGGAGTGTTTGATGAGACAGTGTAGAGGGAGCTTTACTCTGTATCTAACCCGTGCTGCACCTGCCCTGGGAGTGTTTGATGGGACAGTGCAGAGGGAGCTTTACTCTGTATCTAACCCGTCCTGTATCTGCCCTGGGAGTGTTTGATGGGACAGTGTAGAGGGAGCTTTACTCTGTATCTAACCCGTGCTGTACCTGCCCTGGGAGTGTTTGATGGGACAGTGTAGAGGGAGCTTTACTCTGTATCTAAGCTGTGCTGTACCTGCCGTGGGAGTTTTTGATGGGACCGTGTAGAGGGAGCTTTACTCTATATCTAAGCTGTGCTGTACCTGACCTGGGAGTGTTTGATGAAACAGTGTAGAGGGAGCTTTACTCTGTATCTAAACCGTGCTGTACCTGCCCTGGGAGTGTTTATTGAGACACTGTAGAGGGAGCTTTACTCTGTATCTAACCCGTGCTGTACCTGCCCTGGGAGTGTTTGATGGGACAGTGCAGAGGGAGCTTTACTCTGTATCTAACCTGTGCTGTACTTGCCCTGGGAGTGTTTGATGTGAGAGTTTAGAGGGAGCTTTACTCTGTATCTAACCCGTGTTGTACCTGCCCTTGGAGTGTTTGATGGGACAGTGCAGAGGGAGCTTTACTCTGTATCTAACCTGTGCTGTACTTGCCCTGGGAGTGTTTGATGTGAGAGTGTAGAGGGAGCTTTACTCTGTATCTAACCCGTGTTGTACCTGCCCTTGGAGTGTTTGATGGGACAGTGTAGAGGGAGCTTTACTCTGTATCTAACCCGTGCTGTACCTGCCCTGGGAGTGTTTGATGGGACAGTGTAAAGGGAGCTTTACTCTATATCTAAGCTGTGCTGTACCCTGGGAGTGTTTGATGAGACAGTGTTGAGGGAGCTTTAATCTGTATCTAACCCGAACTGTACCTGCCCTGGGAGTATTTGATGAGACAGTGTAGAGGGAGCTTTACTCTGTATCTAAAGCGTGCTGTACCTGCCCTGGGAGTGTTTGATGGGACAGTGTAGAGGGAGCTTTACTCTATATCTAAGCTGTGCTGTACCTGCCCTGGGAGTGTTTGATGAAACAGTGTAGAGGGAGCTTTACTCTATATCTAACCCATGCTGTACCTGCCCTGGGAGTGTTTATTGAGACACTAGAGGGAGCTTTACTCTGTATCTAACCCGTGCTGTACTTGCCCTGGGAGTGTTTGATGTGAGAGTGTAGAGGGAGCTTTACTCTGTATCTAACCCGTGTTGTACCTGCCCTTGGAGTGTTTGATGGGACAGTGTAGAGGGAGCTTTACTCTGTATCTAACCCGTGTTGTACCTGCCCTGGGAGTGTTTGATGCGACAGTGTAGAGGGAGCTTTACTCTGTATCTAACCCGTGCTGTACCTGCCCTGGGAGTGTTTGATGGGACAGTGTAAAGGGAGCTTTACTCTATATCTAAGCTGTGCTGTACCCTGGGAGTGTTTGATGAGACAGTGTAGAGGGAGCTTTACTCTGTATCTAACCCGTGCTGTATCTGCCCTGGGACTGTTTGATGGGACAGTGTATAGAGAGCTTTACTCTGTATCTAACCCGTCCTGTATCTGCCCTGGGAGTGTTTGATGGGACAGTGTAGAGGGAGCTTTACTCTGTATCTAACCCGTGCTGTATCTGCCCTGGGAGTGTTTGATGGGACAGTGTAGAGGGAGCTTTACTCTGTATCTAACCTGTCCTGTATCTGCCCTGGGAGTGTTTGATGGGACAATGTAGAGGGAGCTTTACTCTGTATCTAAGCTGTGCTTTACCTGCCCTGGGAGTGTTTGATGGGACAGTGTAGAGGGAGCTTTACTCTGTAAGTAACTCATGCTGTACATACCCTGGCAGTTTTTGATGGGACAGTGTATAGGCAGCTTTACTCTGCATCAAACCCGCACTGTGCCTGCCCTGGGAGGAGTTGATGGGACAGTGTAGCGGGACTTTACTCTGTATCTAACCTGTGCTGTACCTGCCCCGTGAGTGTTTAGTGGGACAGTGTAGAGGGAGCTTTACTCTGTATCTAACCTGTGCTGTACCTGTCCTGGGAGTGTTTGGTGGGACAGTGTAGAGGAAGCATTACTCTGTATCTAACCCGTGCTGTACCTGCCCTGGGAGTGTTTTATGGGACAGTGTAGAGCGAGCTTTACTCTGTATCTAACCCGTCCTGTATCTGCCCTGGGAGTGTCTGCTGGGACAGTGTAGAGGGAGCTTTACTCTGTATCAAACCTGTCCTGTATCTGCCCTGGGAGTGTTTGATGGGACAGTGTAGAGGGAACTTTACTCTGTATCTAAACCATGCTGTACCTGCCCTGGGAGTGTTTGATGAGACAGTGTAGAGGGAGCTTCACTCTGTATCTAACCCGTGCTGTACCTGCCCTGGGAGTGTTTCATGGGACAGTGTAGAGGGAGCTTTACTCTCTATCTAAACTGTGCTGCACCTGCCTTGGGAGTGTTTGATGGGACAGTGTAGAGGGAGCTTTACTCTGTATTTAACCCGTGCTGTACCTGCCCTGGGAGTGTTTGATGGGACAGTGTAGAGGGAGCTTTACTCTGTATCTAAGCTGTGCTGTACCTGCCCTGGGAGTGTTTGATGGGACAGTGTAGAGGGAGCTTTACTGTATATCAAAGCTGTGCTATACCTGCCCTGGGAGTGTTTGATGAAACAGTGTAGAGGGAGCTTTACTCTGTATCTAAACCGTGCCGTACCTGCCCTGGGAGTGTTTGAAGAGACAGTGTAGAGGGAGCTTTACTCTGTTTTTAACCCGTGCTGTACCTACCCTGGGAGTGTTTGATGGGACAGTGTAGAGGGAGCTTTCCTCTGTATCTAACCTGTGTTGTACCTGCCCTGGGAGTGTTTGATGGGACAGTGTAGAGGGAGCTTTACTCTGTATCTAAGCTGTGCTGTACCTGCCCTGCGAGTGTTTGATGGGACAGTGTAAAGGGAGCTTTACTCTATATCTAAGCTGTGCTGTACCCTGGTAATGTTTGATGAGACAGTGTCGACGGAGCTTTAATCTGTATCTAACCCATACTTTACCTGCCCTCGGAGTGTTTGATGAGACAGTGTAGAGGGAGCTTTACTCTGTATCTAACCCTTGCTGCACCTGCCCTGGGAGTGCTTGATGGGACAGTGTAGAGGGAGCATTACTCTGTATCTAACCCATCCTGTATCTGCCCTGGGAGTGTTTGATGGGACAGTGTAGAGGGAAGTTTACTCTATATCTAAGCTGTGCTGCACCTGCCCTGGGAGTGTTTGATGAAACAGTGTAGAGGGAACTTTAGTCTGTATCTAAACCGTGCTGTACCTGCCCTGGGAGTGTTTGATGAGACAGTGTAGAGGGAGCTTTACTCTGTATTTAACCCGTGCTGTACCTATCCTGGGAGTGTTTGATGGGACAGTGTAGAGGGAGCTTTACTCTGTATCTAACCCGTGCTGTACCTGCCCTGGGAGTGTTTGATGAAACAGTGTAGAGGGAGCTTTACTCTGTATCTAAAACCTGCTGTACCTGCCCTGGGAGTGTTTGATGTGAGAGTGTAGAGGGAGCTTTACTCTGTATCTAACCCATGCTGTACCTGCCCTGGGAGTGTTTGATGGGACAGTGTAGAGGGAGCTTTACTCTGTATCTTAGCTGTGCTGTACCTGCCCTGGGAGTGTTTGATGGGACAGTGTAAAGGGAGCTTTACTCTATATCTAAGCTGTGCTGTACCCTGGGAATGTTTGATGAGACAGTGTAGAGGGAGCTTTAATCTGTATCTAACCCGTACTTTACCTGCCCTGGGAGTGTTTGATGGGACAGTGTCGAGGGAGCTTTACTCTGTATCTAAACTGTGCTGTACCTGCCCTGGGAGTGTTTGATGGGAGAGTGTAGAGGGAGCTTTACTCTGTATCTAAGCTTTGCTTTGCCTGCCCTGGGATTGTTTGATGGGACAGTGTTGACGTAGCTTTGCTCTGCATTTAACGCTCGGTTTATCTGCCCTGGGAGTGTTTGATACGACAGTTTAGAAGGAGCTTTACCCTGTATCTAACCCATGCTGTATCTGCCCTGGGAGTGTTTGATGGGACAGTGTAGAGGGAGCATTACTCTGTAAGTAACCCATGCTGTACATACCCTGGCAGTTTTTGATGGGACAGTGTACAGGCAGCTTTACTCTGTATCAAACCCGCACTGGGAGTAATTGATGGGACAGTGTAGCGGGACTTTACTCTGTATCTAACCTGTGCTGTACCTGTCCTGGGAGTGTTTGGTGTGACAGTGTATAGGATGCATTAATCTAACTGACCCGTGCTGTACCTGCCCTGGCAGTGCTTGATGGGACAGTGTAGCGGGAGCTTTACTCTGTATCTAACCCGTCCTGTATCTGCCCTGGGAGTGTTTGATGGGACAGTGTAGAGGGAGCTTTACTCTGTATCAAACCCGTCCTGTATCTGCCCTGGGAGTGTTTGATGGGACAGTGTAGAGGGAGCTTTACTCTGTATCTAAACCGTGCTGTACCTGCCCTGGGAGTGTTTGATGAGACACTGTAGAGGGAGCTTTACTCTGTATCTAACCCGTGCTGTACCTGCCCTGGGAGTGTTTGATGGGACAGTGTAGAGGGAGTTTTCGCTGTGTCTAAACGGTCCTGTATCTGCCCTGGGAGTGTTTGATGGGACAGTGTCGAGGGAGCTTTACTCTGTATCTAAGCTGTGCTGTACCTGCCCTGGGAGTGTTTGATGGGAGAGTGTAGAGGGAGCTTTACTCTGTATCTAAGCTTTGCTTTGCCTGCCCTGGGATTGTTTGATGGGACAGTGTTGACGTAGCTTTGCTCTGCATTTAACGCTAGGTTTATCTGCCCTGGGAGTGTTTGATACGACAGTTTAGAGGGAGCTTTACCCTGTATCTAACCCATGCTGTATCTGCCCTGGGAGTGTTTGATGGGACAGTGTAGAGGGAGCATTACTCTGTAAGTAACCCATGCTGTACATACCCTGGCAGTTTTTGATGGGACAGTGTACAGGCAGCTTTACTCTGTGTCAAACCCGCACTGGGAGTAATTGATGGGACAGTGTAGCGGAACTTTACTCTGTATCTAACCTGTGCTGTACCTGTCCTGGGAGTGTTTGGTGGGACAGTGTATAGGATGCATTAATCTAACTAACCCGTGCTGTACCTGCCCTGGCAGTGCTTGATGGGACAGTGTAGCGGGAGCTTTACTCTGTATCTAACCCGTGCTGTACCTGCCCTGGGAGTGTTTTATGGGACAGTGTAGGGCGAGCTTTACTCTGTATCTAACCCGTCCTGTATCTGCCCTGGGAGTGTTTGATGGGACAGTGTAGAGGGAGCTTTACTCTGTATCAAACCCGTCCTGTATCTGCCCTGGGAGTGTTTGATGGGACAGTGTAGAGGGAGCTTTACTCTGTATCTAAACCGTGCTGTACCTGCCCTGGGAGTGTTTGATGAGACAGTGTAGAGGGAGCTTTACTCTGTATTTAACCCATGCTGTACCTACTCTGGGAGTGTTTGATGGGACAGTGTAGAGGGAGCTTTACTCTGTATCTAAGCTGTGCTGTACCTGCCCTGGGATTGTTTGACGGGACAGTGTAAAGGGAGCTTTACTCTATATCTAAGCTGTGCTGTACCCTGGGAGTGTTTGATGAGACATTGTAGAGGGAGCTTTAATCTGTATCTAACCCGTACTGTACCTGCCCTGGGAGTGTTTGATGAGAAAGTGTAGAGGGAGCTTTACTCTTTATCTAACCCGTGCTGTACCTGCCCTGGGAGTGTTTGATGGGACAGTGTAGAGGGAGCTTTACTCTGTATCTAACCCATCCTGTATCTGCCCTGGGAGTGTTTGATGGGACAGTGTAGAGGGAGCTTTACTCTGTATCTAACCTGTGCTGTACCTGCCCCGTGAGTGTTTGGTGTGACAGTGTAGAGGGAGCTTTACTCTGTATCTAACCTCTGCTGTACCTGTCCTGGGAGTGTTTGGTGGGACAGTGTATAGGGAGCATTACTCTAACTAACCCGTGCTGCACCTGCCCTGGGAGTGTTTTATGTTATCGTGTAGATCGAGCTTTACTCTGTATCTAACCCGTCCTGTATCTGCCCTGGGAGTGTTTGATGGGACAGTGTAGAGGGAGCTTTACTCTGTATCTAACCCGTGCTGTACCTGCCCTGGGAGTGTTCATTGAGACACTGTAGAGGGAGCTTTTCTGTGTATCTAACCCGTGCTGTACCTGCCCTGAGATTGTTTGATGGGACAGTGTAGAGCGATCTTTACTCTGTATCTAACCCGTCCTGCATCTGCCCTGGGAGTGTTTGATGGGACAGTGTAGAGGGAGCTTTAGTCTGTATCTCAAACAAGCGTGCTAAGCTTGAACAAAGGAGACTATGAAGGTATGAGAGCGGAACTGAGTAGAGTGGATTGGGAAAATAGATTAAAGGGTAAGACGATATATGATCAGTGGTGTACATTTAAGGAGTTATTTTACAACTTCCAAAAAAAATATATTCCACTGAGAAGAAAAGGGTGTAAAAGAAAAGACAGCCATCCGTGGCTAAGTAAAGAAATTAAGCATAGTATTCGACTAAAAACAAGGGCATATAAGGTATCCAAATCTAGTGGGAGGATAGAGGATTGGGAAAACTTTAAAAGACAGCAAAAAGTAACAAAAAGATTGATTAAGAAAGGGAAGATAGATTATGAAAGTAAATTAGCAAAAAATATAAAAACAGATAGTAAGAGTTTTTATAGTTATATAAAAAGAAAAAGGGTGGCTAAAGTAAATGTTGGTCCCTTAGAGGATGAGACCGGGAAATTAATGGTGGGAAATATGGAGAGGGCAAAAACACTGAATGAATATTTTGTATCAGTCTTTACAGTAGAGGACACTAAGAATATCCCAACACTGGACAAACAGGGGGCTATGGGGGGGGAGGAGCTAAACACAATCAAAATCACTAAGGAAGTGGTACTCGGTAAAATAATGGGACTCAAGGCGGATAAATCACCTGGACCTGATGGCTTACATCCTAGGGTCTTGACGGAAGTGGCGGTAGGGATTGTGGATGCATTAGTAATAATTTTCCAAAACTCCCTGGACTCAGCAAAGGTCCCGGCAGACTGGAAAACTGCTAATGTAACACCCTTATTTAAAAAGGGCAGTAGACAGAAGGCTGGAAACTATAGACCAGTTAGCCTAACATCTGCGGTAGGTAAAATTTTGGAGTCCCTTATTAAGGAGACAGTAACAGGACATTTGGATAATCATAATTTAATAGGACAAAGTCAGCATGGTTTTATGAAGGGGAAGTCATGTTTGACAAATTTGCTGGAGTTCTTTGAGGAAGTAACATATAGGGTGGATAAAGGGGAACCAGTGGACGTAGTGTATTTAGACTTCCAAAAGGCATTTGACAAGGTGCCACACAAAAGATTATTGCTTAAGATAAAAAATCACCGGATTGGGGGTAATATTCTGGCATGGATAGAGGATTGGCTATCTAACAGAAGGCAGAGAGTTGGGATAAATAGTTCATTCTCAGACTGGCAATCAGTAACTAGTGGTGTTCCGCAGGGGTCAGTGCTGGGTCCCCAACTCTTTACAATCTATATTAATGATTTGGAGGAGGGGACCGAGTGTAACATATCAATGTTTGCAGATGATACTAAGATGGGAGGGAAAGTAGTGAGTGAGGAGGACATAAAAAATCTGCAAGGGGACATAGACAGGCTAAGTAAGTGGGCAGAGATTTGGCAGATGGAATACAATACTGGAAAGTGTGAGGTTATGCACTTTGGCAGGAAAAATCGTAGAGCAAGTTATTATCTTAATGGCAAGAAACTGGAAAGTACTGAAGTACAAAGGGATCTGGGGGTCCTGGTGCACGAAACTCAAAAGGTTAGTATGCAGGTGCAGCAAGTGATTAAGAAGGCCAATGGAATGTTGGCTTTCATTGCTAGGGGGATAGAATATAAAAATAGGGAGGTATTGCTTCAGTTGTACAAGGTATTGGTGAGACCGCACCTGGAATACTGCATACAGTTTTGGTGTCCATACTTAAGAAAAGACATACTTGCTCTCGAGTCAGTACAAAGAAGGTTCACTCAGTTAATCCCGGGGATGAGGGGATGGACATATGAGGAGAGGTTGAGTAGATTGGGACTCTACTCATTGGAGTTCAGAAGAATGAGAGGCGATCTTATTGAAACATATAAGATTGTGAAGGGGTTGGATCGGGTGGATGCGGGGAGGATGTTCCCGATGATGGGTGAAACTAGAACTAGGGGACATAGTCTTAGAATAAGGGGCTGCTCTTTCAAAACTGAGATGAGGAGGAACTACTTCACTCAGAGGGTGGTAGGTCCATGGAATATGCTGCCCCAAAAAGCTGTAGAAGCTACATCATTACATAAATTTAAAACAGAAATAGACAGTTTCCTAGAAGTAAAGGGAATTAAGGGTTACGGGGAGCAGGCAGGAATTTGGACATGAGTCTAGGTTCGGATCGGTCATGGCCCTGTGGGTAGCGGAGCGGGCCCAGGGGCCGTGTAGCCTGATCCTGCTCCTATTTCGTGTGTCTAATTCTGTTAGATTCAGGAGATGGTTCTGTGATAGTAGATTGGCGGTTAGGATCAGATCAGCCATGATCTTATTGAATGGCGGAGCAGGCTCGAGGGGCCGATTGGCCTACTCCTGCTCCTATTTCTTATGTTCTTATGTTCTTCTGTAACCCATGCTGTACCTGCCCTGGGAGTGTTTGATGGGACAGTGTAGAGGGAGCTTTACTCTGTATCTAACCCTTGCTGTACCTGCCCTGGGAGTGTTTGATGGGACAGTGTAGAGGGAGCTTTACACTGTATCTAACCCTTGCTGTACCTGCCCTGGGAGTGTTTGATGGGACAGTGTAGAGAGAGTTTTACTCTGTATCTAACCCGTGCTGTACCTGCCCTGGGAATGTTCCTACGAAACTGCTGACCACCCAACTTCCTTTTCTGGCTCCCATATTAGCTGATATTGTTAACGGTTCTCTCTCCTCAGGTACTGTCCACCTCACCCTCAAATCTGCCGTCATCACCCCTCTCCTCAAAAAAACAACCCTTGATCCCTCCGTCCTTGCAATCTACTGCCCCTCTCCAACCTCCCTTCCTCTCCAAAGTCCTTGAACGTGCCCATCTTTCCCACAGTTCCAGTTTTGAATCCCTCTAATCTGGTTTCCGCCCCTGCCACAGTACCGAAATGGCTCTCATCAATGTCGCAAATGACACCCTTTGTGACTGTGACAAAAGTAAACTATCCCTCCTCGTCCTTCTTGACTTGTCTGCAGCCTTTGACATGGTTGACCACTCCATCCTCCTCCAATGCCTCTCCACCATCGCCCAGCTGGGTGGGACTGCACTCACCCGGTTCCATTCTTATCTATCTAATCGTAGCCAGAGAATCACCTGCAATGGCTTCTCTTCCTGCTCCCGCATCGTTACCTCTGGTGTCCCCCAAGGATCTATGTTTGGCCGCCTCCTATTTCTCATCTACATGTTGCCCCTCGGTGACATCATCCAAAAACACAGCGTCAGTTTCCACATGTACGCTGATGACACCCAGCTCTACCTCACCACCACTTCTCTCGACCCCTCCACGGTCTCTAAATTGTCAGACTGCTTGTCCGACATACAGTTCTGGATGAGCAAAACTTTTCTCCAATTAAATATTGGGAAGACCGAAGCCATTGTTTTCGGTCCCCGCCACAAACTCCGTTCCCTAGCCTCCATCCCTCTCCCTAACATCTGTCTGAGGCTGAACCACGCTGTTTGCAACCTTGGTGTCATATTTGACCCTGAAATGAGCTTCCGACCACATAACCACGGCATAACTAAGACTGCCTCTTTCTACCTCTATAACATCGCCCGTCTCTGCCCTTGCCTCAGCTCATCCGCTGCTGAAACCCTTTGTTACCTCTAGACTTGACTATTCAAACGCACTCCTGGCCGACCTCCCTCATTCTACCCTACGTAAACTTGAGTTCATCCGAAACTCGGCTGCCCGTGTCCTAACTCGCACCAAGTCCCGTTCGCCCATCACCCCTGTGCTCGCTGACCTACATTGGCTCCCGGTTAAGCAACGCCTCGATTTCAAAATTCTCATCCTTGTTTTCAAATCCCTCCATGGTCTTGCCCTCCCTATCTTTGTAATCTCCTCCAGCCCCACAACCATCTGAGATATCTGCACTCCTCCAATTCTGCCCCTGTGAGCATCACTGATTATAATCGCTCAACCATTGGTGGCCGTGCCTTCTCTTGCCTAGGCCCTAAGCTCTGGAATTCCCTGCCTAAACCTGTCCACCTCGCTACATCTCCTCCTTTAAGATGCTCCTTAAAACCTACCTCTTTGACCAAGCTTTTGGTCACCTGCCCTAATTTATCCTTATGTGGCTCGGTGTCAAATTTTTTGTCTTAAAATACTCCAGTGCAGCGCTTTGGGACGTTTTACTATGTTAAAGGCGCTATATAAATACAAGTTGTTGTTGTTGTGGCTTTAAACAGATGAAACCCTGTGGGGTGGAGCAAACATTGCAACATTTGGTAGTGAAATGGATTCATTCAGGACAGACAGCAGGGATTATTTCAGGAAATAACCGTGTAGTGAGAAAGGAAATGCAGTGGATGTTGTGTAGATGGGTTGTCTAAAGGTGTTTGATAAGGTGCCGGACTGGAGGCTTGTTGATCAAATTAAGGCTCACGGTGTTAAAGGGAGTGGGGCAGCATGGATAGGAAGTTGGGTAAAGGGCAGAAAACAGAGAGTAGTGGTTAATGGATGTTCTTCAGACTGGAGGGATGTAAACAGTGGTGTCCCCCAGGGTCAGTGTTGGCACCATTGCTCTTCTCAATATAGAGAAATGATCTGGGCTTGGGTTTAGGGTCAAAAGATCAAAATCCCCAGATCAGACCGAAACAGGGACTGCGGCCAACTGTGAGGAGGACTGTAAGTGACTTCAGTGTGCATACACAGGTTGGTAAATGGGGCCGGTAGATAATAGATGACATTTAATGCAGAGAAATGTGAGGAGATACATTCTGGGAGGAAGACAATAGTAGGAAAAGTACAGTAAATGGAAAAAGTTTAAAAGGAGCAGAGGAGAACTGTAAAGAGGTGTAAGATTCTAGCTTATGCCTTTTCTTATTAATTAGCAGGATCGACAGTCTAGTGTCAGTATCTTTAACACCGCATCAAGAAATATAAGGTCAGCAGATTCTCTGTCCTCTACCGTACCTTACATTGATCCATCTATCAGAGTAAATATCCAAGTCCCGCGTGTCCACAGTAACTTACACGAGGTCAGCCCGCTGGATGGAACCTCGGGCGCCCTGAGCTTGATCTCCGGTGTGTCCAGTCCCGACTGCCCCCTTACATCAGGATCCCCTCACTTTTATACCCTGCAGTGATCCATCTCTGGCACCGGACTCTTCTTTGTCTTCTCAGGAAGCAAAGAGTTGGAATAAATGGGTCTTTTTCCGAGTGGCAGGCAGTGACTAGTGTGGTACCGCAGGGATCGGTCCTTGGACCCCAGCTATTCACAATATATATTAATGATCTAGACGAGGGAACTAGATGTAATATCTCCAAGTTTGCAGACGACACAAAGCTGGGTGGACGTGTGTGCTGTGAGGAGGATGCAGAAAAATTCCAGGATGATTTGGACAGGTTGGGTGATTGGGCAGATGCATGGCAGATGCAGTATAATGTGGATAAATGCGAGGTTATCCACTTTGGTGGCAAAAACAGGAAGACAGATTATTATCTGAACGGCAATAGATTGGGAGAAGGGGAAGTGCAACGAGACCTGGGTGTCCTTGTACACCAGTCGCTGAAGGTAAGCATGCAGGTGCAGCAGGCGGTTGGGACGGCAAATGGTATGTTGGCCTTCATAGCGAGAGGATTCAAGTACAGGAGCAAGGATGTCTTGCTGCAGTTGTACAGGGCCTTGGTGAGACCACACCTTGAGTATTGTGTGCAGTTTTGGTCGCCTTATCTGAGGAAGGATGTTCTTGCCATGGAGGAAGTGCAGCGAAGATTCACCAGACTGATACCTGGGATGGCAGGAATGATGTATGAGGAGAGATTGGGTCGATTGGGCTTATGTTCGCTGGTGTTTAGAAGAATGAGAGGGGATCTAATTGAAACTTATAAAATTCTAACAGGACTAGACAGACTAGATGCAGGAAGGATGTTCCTGATGGCGGGGGAGTCCAGAACCAGGGGTCACAGTATAAGGATAAGGGGTAAGCCATTTAAGACAGAGATGAGGAGGAATTTCTTCACCCAGAGAGTGCTGAACCTGTGGAATTCTCTACCACAGAAGGCAGTCGAGGCCAATTCATTAAATATATTCAAGAAGGAGTTAGATATATTTCTTAAGGCTAAAGGGATCAAGGGATATGGGGAGAAGGCAGGGACAGGTACTGAATTTGGATGATCAGCCATGATCTCATTGAATGGCGGAGCAGGCTTAAAGGGCCGAATGGCCTACTCCTGCTCCTATCTTCTATGTTTCTATGTTTCTCTGCTGGGTTTTGGCAGGAAGTGAGGAAAAGACAGCTGGAATTTCTCTAATCTGTGATTTACAAGGACACATTATCTGGTTTCCAGCAGTTACTTTTCTTCAGTAATGTTCTCATTATCCCTAAACTACCCTGCCTGCTGTTAATGTTATTTCTTATAGTTCCACAATTATAGGTATAAACATCACACATTATAATCTAGTCTATTCTGTTACTCACTCTGGTTTAAGTTTATATTGTGGTTAGTAACAGACACACCCAGTTACACAAGAACAGAAGAAACAGGAGCAGGAGTCGGCCAATCAGCCCCTCGAGCCTGCTCCGCCATTCAGTAAGATCATGGCTGATCCAATCTCGGCCTCAACACCACTGTCCCGCTCTCTCCCCATAACCCTTCACTCCCTTGTAGTTCAAATGTCTGTCAATCTCTGCCTTGAATATATTCAATGACTCCGCCTCCACAGCTCTCTGGGGCAGAGAATTCCAAGGATTCCCGACCCTCTGAGAGAAGAAATTCCTCCTCATCTCCGTTTTAAATGGGTGACCGCTTATTCTGAAACTATGCCCCCGAGTTCTAGATTCCCCCACGAGGAGAAACATCCTCTCAGCATCTACCCTGTCAATCCCCCTCAGAATCTTATATGTTTCAATAAGATCACCTCTCATTCTGCTAATCTCCAATGAGTATCGGCCCAACCTGCTCAACCTTTCCTCATACGTCAACCCCTTCATCCCAGGAATCACCCTAGTGAACCTTCTCTGCACTGCCTCCAGGTGCGGTCTCACCAGCGCCCTGTAAAGTTGCATCAAAACTCCTCTACATTTATACTCCATACCCCTTGCAATAAAGGCCCACATTCCATGAGCCTTCCTAATTACTTGCTGTACCTGCATGCTAACTTTTTGTGTGTCATGTACTCGGACCCCCAGATCCCTTTGTACCGCAGCATTCTGTAGTCTCACTCCATTTAAATAATAATTTGCTTTTTCATTCTTCCTTCCAAAGTGGATAATCTCACATTTTCCCACATTATACTCCATCTGCCAAATGTTTGCCCACTCACTTAACCTCTCTATACCCCTTTGCAGACTCCTTATGTCCTCCTCACAACTTGCTAACCCACCTATCTTTGTATCATCAGCAAATCTGGCTAAAGTACACTCGGTCCCTTCATCCAAGTCAGTAATATAGATTGTAAATAGTTGAGGCCCCAGCACTGATCCCTGTGGTGCCCCACTAGTTACTGATTGCCAACCGGAAAATGACCCATTTATCCTGATTCTCTGTTTTCTGTTAGTTAGCCAATCCCCTATCCATGCCAATATATTACCCCCAACCCCGTGCACTCTTATCTTGTGCAGTAACCTTTTATGTGGCACCTTATCGATTGCCTTCTGGAAATCCAAATACACCACATCTACTGGTTCCCCTTTATCCACCCTGTTTGTTACATCCTCAAAGAACTCTAGCAAATTTGTCAAACACAATTTCCCTTTCATAAAACCATGTTGACTCTGTTTAATTGCCTTATGATTTTCTAAATGTCCTGCTATTACCTCCTTAATAACAGATTCCAGCATTTTCCCAATGACAGATGTTAGGTTAACTGGCCTATAGTTTCCTGCTTTCTGTCTCCATCCTTTCTTGAATCGTGGCGTTACATTTGCAGTTTTCCAATCCGCTGGGATCTCTCCAGATTCTAGGGAATTTTGTTAGATTACAACCAATGCATCCACTATCTCTGCAGCCACTTTTAAGACCCTAGGATGCAGGCCATCAGGTCCAGGGGACTTTTCGGCCTTTAGCCCCATTAGTTTGCCTAGTACTTTTTCTCTAGTGATAGAGATTGTTTTAAGTTCCTCCCTCCCTATGGCCCCTCGATTATCTATTATTATTATTGGGATGTTTTTAGTGTCTTCCACCGTGAAAACCGATCCGAAATAATTGTTTAGAGTATCTGCCATTTCTCTATTTCCCATTATTAATTCCCAGTCTCATCCTCTAAGGGACCAGTGTTTACTTTAGCTACTCTCTTCCTTTTAATATACCTGTAGAAGCTCTTACTGTCTGTTTTTATATTATTTGCTACTTTACTCTCATACTCTATCTTCTCCCTCTTTATAATTTTTTTAGTCATCCTTTGCTGGTTAAAAAAAATTCCCAATCTTCTGGCCCACCACTAATCTTCACAACATTGTCTGCCTTTTCTTTCAATTTGATACCATCCTTAACTTCCTTAGTTAGCCACGGATGGTGCACCCTTCTCATAGAGCCTTTCTTTCTCACTGTCCTTTCCCCTGATCTGATTACAGATTCCAACCAGTCGATTCAGTGAATGGAATGTCTAATCAGTGTTGCCATGGTGACCTGTCTGCAGTGAAACGCCTGTTTGAGTTTCTAACTCAGACTAAACTTCTCTTTCCCATTGTGTTCATGTACACAAATCTTTAAAAGTGGGAGAACAAGTTGATAAAGTGGTTAAAAAAGGTTATCCAAGGTTTCATAAATACAAAATCATTGATTTGGTTGCAGTTCGAATATTGTGTCAACTTTTGGGGCATTTTACACTGGGTCGGATGTCAAGGCCGTGCAGAAGGGGCAGAAGACATGCACTGAGATGATACCAGGGATGAGAGGCTGTGGATATGAGGACAGACTTGAGAAACTGGGGCACTTCTTAGCATAACAAATAAGGATCAGAGTAAATCTGAGGAGGGTGGGGTGTGTAAACTGTTTGGGGCACTCACTGTCCCTCAGGATCTGTGTACAGGGAGAAGTATGTTTATCTTATATCATCTTTATCTTCAACCGTGTGCTCATTGAGGTGAGCACCTAGTGCCAGCAGCAAACCATCTGCACTCAGGTACAGCATGGGTTAGATACAGAGTAAAGCTCCCTCTACACTGTCCCATCAAACACTCCCAGGACAGGTACAGTACGGGTTAGATACAGAGTAAAGCTCCCTCTACACTGTCCCATCAAACACTCCCAGGACAGGTACAGCACGGGTTAGATACTGAATAAGGCTCCCTCTACAGTGTCCCATCTAAAACTCCCAGGGCAGGTACTGCACAGGTTAGATACAGAGTAAAGCTCCCTCTACAGTGTACCATCAAAAACTCCCAGGACAGGTACAGCACGGGTTAGATACTGAGTAAAGCTCCCTCTGCACTGTCCCATCAAACACTCCCAGGGCAGGTACAGCACGTGTTAGATACAGAGAAAAGCTCCCTCGATACTGTCCCATCAAACACTCCCAGGGCAGGTAAGCACGGGTTAGATACAGAGCAAAGCTCCCTCTACACTATCCCATCAAACACTCCCAGGGCAGGTACAGCATGGGTTGGATACAGAGTAAAGATCTCTTACACTGTCCCATTAAACAGTCCCGGGGCAGGTACAGCACGGTTTAGATGCAGAGTAAAGCTCCCTCTACACTGTCCCATCAAACACTCCCAGGACAGGTACAGCACGGGTTAGATACCGAGTAAAGCTCCCTCTACACTGTCCCTTCAAACACTCCCAGGGCAGGTAAGCATGGGTTAGATACAGAGTAAAGCTCCCTCTACACTGTCCCATCAAACACTCCCAGGGCAGGTACAGCACGGGTTCGGTGCAGAGAAAAGCTCCCTCGACACTGTCCCATGAAACACTCCCAGGGCAGGTACAGCATGGGTTAAATACAGAGTGGATCTCCCTCTACACTATCCCATCAAACACTCTCAGGGCAGGTACAGCACTGGTTAGACAAAGAGTAAAGCTCCCTCTACAATTTCCCTTCAAACACTCCCAGGGCAGATTCAGCACAGTTTTGACACAGAGTAAAGCTGCCTATACACTGTCCCATCTAACACACCCAGGGCAGGTACAGCATGGGTTAGATGCAGAGTAAAGCATCCTCTACACTGTCCAATCTAACACACCCAGGGCAGGTACAGCACGGGTTAGATACAGAGTAAAGCTCCCTCGACACTGTTCAATCAAACACTTCCAGGGCAGGTACAGCACGGGTCAGATACAGAGTAAACCCATCAGCCGCTGCCCGACACAGATACCGAGGGACAGGGAGTGTCCGGGACAATGACATTTCTCACTCAATAAGGTATAAATTGATCCTGTACCTCTCCCCATTAATCCTGGGCTCCACACGGGGCAAATCCTGCTCCTGTTTCCCTTCCTGTAACAGCACTGAGCTAAACCCAGCCCATAATGAGCAGGGCTCAGGGAGGTTGGTTGCTAGTTGCTGTAGTGATGTCATAAAGCAGGGCCATTCAGCCCAGCTGGTCGTCTCCTTGTCCCTTTAAAGGTGGAGAGCCGGGACACCCTGTCTCCAAACACATCCCACCTGTTCATACTGAGAATCCCCGGGGAAGGCCCAAGGCCCAGAGTGTGGAACACAACCAAGGGGGCAAGAGGAGGAGAGAAGGGGAGGTAAATCAAGGAGTCGGGACTGAGGGACACCAAGCTTCAGTTTTAGAGCCTGTAGACTTCAGGAGGGGAAGAGTGAGTTCAGTAGTTTTAGGATCCATGGAGAGAACAAGGAGCAGATGGGGAGACTGGTGTGGATTCCAGCACAGTGAGGATGTAGGGGGAGGGAGATTGTGTCGGGCCGTGTATTAGGAGTGTAGGAGGGACAAAAGAGGAAAGGTCAGAGGAGCAATTATTGCAGCAGTGCCCATAAATAGTGAGAGAGAGAGAAGGTGGTGTAGTGTATGTACCTTTAAGGGGAGAACTACTTTTTACAGCTCCTGTATACTGTAGTACCGGCAGTGACCACACCTGTATATAACCCTGAGTAGGTATATGTACAGTTAGTTTTAGAGTAACCCTCATTCAGTAAACACCTGTTGATTGTTCCCCTGCAGTCTCTGTCTAGTTATTGAAGGACACACAACATCAAGATACACGGATTTAACATTGGCGATGAGCAGATTCGAACCTACCTGCAAGTCTGCAGAAGAAGGCCAATTCCAGAAGCACAGGCGTCGACCATCCAACGGAGATGCCAGCGAAACGGGCTGGCAACAGGTGCGGCGCAAACCCTTCCCGCACAGCGGTGACTAGAACCGACCGACACCACAGGAAAAGGCTGAGCAGCATCGACGGGAGCAGAGAGAGGGTAGAGCGCACAGGGCGCAGCCGGTTTTCAGGACCGAGTGGCGTCGACGGGAAAAGAGAGAGGGTAGAGCGCACAGGGAGCAGCTGGTGTTTAGGACCGAGCGGCGTCGACGGGAAAAGAGAGAGGGTAGAGCGCACAGGGTGCAGCCGCTGTTCAGGACCGAGCGGCGTCGACACGAGAAGAGAGAGGGTAGAGCGCACAGGGTGCAGCCGCTGTTCAGGACCGAGCGGCGTCAACGAGAGAGAGAGGCGGTGTTCAGGGGGCGAGCAGCGTCAGCGGGGAAGAAAGGAAAGCGCGGGAGACGCCATTTTGAGCCGCAGCGGAGAAGAAGGGAGAGCGCGGGAGATGCCATTTTGAGCCAGTCTAACCACACCCAGGGATGCCGAAGAGTGGCAGTGTCACAGCGTTCGACAATGAAGTCGAAGATTGGACGACATATGTCGAACGCATAGAAGTGTGCTGCAAGGTGAATGAAGTGCCAGATGACAGGAACGCATTGGTATTGTTGAATTCAATGGGTGCAAAAACGTATGGCTTACTGCGAAACCTAGTAACCCCAGAGAAGCCAGTGGAAAAGAATTTTGAAAACATAGTGTCAATCCTACAGGACCACTTAAACCCCACACCGCTGCTGATAGCGGAAAGATTTAAGTTTCACAAAAGGAACCAGCATAAAGATGAAAGTAATGCTGAGTTTTTAACGGAACTGCGCAAGCTATCGAAACACTGCTAGTTTGGAACGGGACTAGCAGATACTTTAAGGGACAAGTTTGCGTGTGGGCTTCAAAGTGAAGGAACCCAGAAACGGCTTCTATCAGAGAAGGATCTTACGCTGGACAAGGCTTTCAGCATGGCAGTATCACACGAAGCAGCAGCACGGGGCGTGGCAGAGATACAACGGAGACCGCAAGAATATGGCACAAATGAAATGTCATACGGAACAGTGAAGTGCTATCGCTGCGGCAGAACAACACACGACCATAAGGATTGCTGGTTCAAGGACCAAGTGTGCAGACAGTGTGGAAAAGTAGGACACATAGCAAGAGTCTGCAGGTCGGAAAAGAAAACCAGCAGCAAGAAATCCCCACAGGAGAAGTACAAGAAGGTACATAAGGTGACGGAGAGTAGTGCAGACAAACAGAAAAGTGATACAGACTCTGGAAGCAAGGAGCTGGGTTGTCTGAAACTACATAATGTGATCAAAACGGAGGATCACCAAACTATCTGGGTCACGCTCAAGATAGCCGGAGTCCAAGTGAAAATGGAATTGGACACAGGATCAGCCCTAACAGTCATAAACCGAAGGGACTACAAGCGGCTATTCTCACATATACCCTTGAGAGATACAGAGATTGTCTTGAAGACATATACGGGGCAAAAAGTCTACCCCAAAGGAAAATTAAGGGTGAACGTTATATATAACGGCAAGGAAACACCAAAAATGGACCTATATGTATTGCCAGATGGAGGACCACCACTACTAGGACGTGAATGGATCCGGAAGATACAGCTAGATTGGCATTCCATACAAGCACTGACTGTAGATGCCAAAAAGGATGACGACGTCACACCTGGGCGACTGTCAAAAATGCTAACTGACGCACAAGAAGTGTTCCAGGAGGGACTCGGAACACTAAAAGTCATAACAGCGATGATCAAAATAGAGGAAAATGCAAGCCCAAAGCTTTTTAAGGCCAGACCGGTACCTTATGCGATCCGCCCAGCCGTCGAAGCAGAGCTGGAAGGTTTGGAATGTTCAGGAGTACTGTCCAAAGTGGACTGGAGTGAGTGGGCTACACCCATCATTCCTGTAATGAAGAGGTCGTTGAATAATACGCCTGGGGAACCAAAGAAGGTTCGCATCTGTGAGGACTTTAAGGTGGCAGTGAACCAGTCCTTCACACTGTACAATATCCGCTTCCGCGGATTGAAGATATTTTCGCCTCGCTATCTGGAGGGAAACGCTTCACTAAGATTGATCTGGCCCAGGCGTACCTGCAAATGGAGGTCGAAGAAGCCTCGAAACAGTACCTCACGATCAACACTCATAAAGGTCTCTACCAATACAACCGGCTGGTGTTCGGGGTAGCATCAGCTCCGGCTATTTGACAAAGGGCAATGGATCAAGTCCTGCAAGGGATTCCAGGGACCCAGTGTTATTTGGACAACATCCTGGTCACGGGCAAAAATGACAGTGATCACCTCGCCAACCTGGAGCAGGTGCTCACTAGATTGAAGGAATATGGGCTCCGAGCTAATCGCCACAAATGCGAGTTTTTCCAGAAGCAGGTATCGTATTGTGGCCATGTTATTGATGAAGAGGGGTTGCATAAGTCCCCTGAAAAGATTGAGGCAGTAGTCAAGGCTCCAGCACCGGAAAATGTGTCACAACTGAGGTCATTCCTCGGGCTGGTGAACTACTACCATAAGTTCTTGCCGAATTTGTCTACAGTACTACACCCACTGAACACCCTACTGCAAACGGGGGTACCATGGAAGTGGAATGACGAATGTAAACGAGCTTTCCAGAAGTGCAAAGAATTGATCACATCAGAAGAGGTGTTGGCTTATTTCAACCCAGCACTACCAATTCAGTTGGCGTGTGATGCATCACCCTATGGCATTGGAGCGGTGCTGTTGCACAAATTCCCGGACGGCTCGGAGAGGCCAGTAGCCTTTGCGTCTCGGTCACTAACCTCAGCCGAGCGTAACTACGCCCAGATTGACAGGGAGGCCCTCAGCCTAGTGTGGGGATTGAAAAAGTTCAACCACTATCTGCACGGGCAGAAGTTCACCTTGCTGACTGACCACCAACCACTTGTCTCCATCTTTAATCCAAAGAAGGGTGTTCCGGTGATGACTGCGCAACAGCTACAAAGATGGTCCCTTTTTCTAGGGGCGAACCAATATGAAATAGAGTATAAGGGCACGAAACAGCATGGAAACGCTGATGGGCTATCACGCCTGCCACTGCCTACTGCGGAGGAAGCACCAGCAGTGGACCCTGTCGAAATATTTTATTCGACTATAATTGAACGCTTGCCAGTAACTAATGCTGATATAGAGAAGGAGACCCGAAATGACCCGACACTGTCTTGGGTATATGACTTGACGGTGAAGGAATGACCAACACATGGCGACTCACTGTTGCCAGCATTCTCATCCAGAAGAGAACAGCTGTCAGTGTGCCAGGGGACCTTGATGTGTGGATCCCGAGTGGTAATTCCACCCAAGTTAAGGGAGAGAGTGCTCAATGAGCTTCACGAAGGCCAACTGGGAGGGGTGAAAATGAAAAGCCTTGCTAGGGCTTATGTGTGGTGGCTGGGGATCGATCAGCAAATTGAGGACCTGACAAAGAGCTGCTCAGGATGCCAGAAGGTCCAGAATGCACCACCACATGCCCCTCTACACCCATGGGAGTGGCCCTCATCTCCATGGCAACGGGTGCATATTGATTTTGCTGGTCCATTCATGGACTCAATGTTCTTAATAGCCGTGGATGCGCACTCGAAATGGCCTGAGGTGATCAAAATGTCCTCCACCACCACGGAGGAAACCATTGCAGTCCTACGTACCATATTTGCCAGGAACGGCTTGCCAGAGCAGATTTGCTCTGATAACGGACCACAGTTTGTGTCTGAAGAGATTCGAAGATTTATGAAAACGAATGGGGTAAGGCATTACACATCTGCCCCGTATCATCCAGCCACAAATGGATTGGCTGAGAGGTTCGTACAAACCTTTGAAAAAGCATTAAGGGCCATGTGCGATGACGACATTCCACTGCAGCATAAGGTGGACAATTTCCTGTTAGCCTACAGAAATGCAACACATGCAGTCACCAACCAGACCCCGGCCATGATGTTCTTTAACCGAAGGTTGAGATCTCGTCTGGATTTGCTCAGACCAAATGTACGAAGAGATGTTGAGAATAAGCAATTCCAGCACATCAATGAGAAGTCGACAAGGAGCTTCAATGTAGGGCAACCAGTCTTGGCCCGCGACTACCGAACAGAGAAATGGCAACCAGGAACGATATGCACACGGCAGGGGCCACGAATGTACACAGTGGATGTTGGGGAGAACATTGTGAGACGCCATGTTGACCAGATCCTAGAGTCACAGGAACGAGTCAACCCCATGTCTCGCGTACCTGGTGATGAACCCGACATACAGGTAGCATCTACCCCAGAAACAGTAGCATCGGAAGCTGATGAACCAACCGACAACAGGGGGCCAGAATCGCCTCCGCACCAAGAGCAAGACACTCAGGAAAGGCGCTATCCAGAAAGGATCAGGAAGCCTCCCCAAAGACTGAATTTATAAATAGACTATTTTCAGTTAATGTTGCATGTTAAAAGTGTTAATTGTAATTCGTTGATATTTAATTGTTAAATGAATGTTATGGTACTGTTAATCTAAAAGGGGAGGAATTGTAGTGTATGTACCTTTAAGGGGAGAACTGCTTTTTACAGCTCCTGTATACTGTAGTACCGGCAGTGACAACACCTGTATATAACCCTGAGTAGGGATCTGTATAGTTAGTTTTAGAGTAACCCTCATTCAGTAAACACCTGTTGATTGTTCCCCTGCAGTCTCTGTCTAGTTATTGAAGGACACACATCAAGATACACGGATTTAACAGGTGGGGGTTTGAGTGGACCAGGGACAGACTGTTAAACTCTCTGTTTGCTGTGACCAGTTTTCCTTCAGTTAAAAATGGCCTCCTGTAGCCCAGTGACACAAACAGCCCATTAAACTCCACCAATGGCCTTTGGTCTGGTGAGGTCTCCCTTTGTGAAACATCGGCTGTTGTTAAAGCTTTTCATTCTGACACGCTCACACTGAGAAATGAGCTGCAGAACTGGCTACACCGTCAGCTTTAAGGAGACGTTTCCCTTTGGAGATCAGATTGTCCATTGAGTTTGATTAAATTGATGTTAAAGTAACAAGGCTGCTTTGCCCCGTGACAATAACAGATTATCAGAATATTTCCCATAGGTTAAAATCCAATATTACAGGGACTCACTGCCCGGGATGGTTGAAGTGGACCCTGTGATACAATAGAATTTTCTGTCCTGTCAGACTTGGACATCTTGTAGATCCATCTTTTAACAAGTTGTGGGAACTCAGTTCTCAGATGGATTCCACTCAGTTTGTAACAAGTCCTCAATCAGCTCGTCTTATTGTCGAGATATCAAGGACTCGACTAGCTGCGTGTGCGAAACAAAGCTCATTTATTTGACATTGATACAGATTAAACTCCAGCCCAGTTATAGGGGTTACTAACATCAGCTGAAACAAACCCCAACTGTCAGAATGAAAATGGTTCAGTCCTGGATGTGATTAACAGCAGCAATAACAGCAGAATCCAACCCCCACAGTCACTTGTGAACTCACAGGTTGGACGACTGAGTGAATCCCTTCCCACACACGGAGCAGGTGAACAGTCTCTCTCCAGTGTGAACTCACTGGTGTGTCCGCAGGTTGGATAAATTAGTGAATCCCTTTGCACACTCGGGGCAGGTCAACGGCCTCTCCCCTGTGTGAATTCGCTGGTGTGTCCGCAGGTAGAATAAATTAGTGAATCCCTTTGCACACTCAGGGCAGGTGAATTGCCACTCCCCAGTGTGAACTCGCTGGTGTGTCAGCAGATCCTTTGTGCTTTTAAAGCTCTTCTCACACTCAGAACATTTAAAAGGTCTTTTATTAGTGTGAACAAGTTGGTGTGTCCGGAAGTTGGATGACTGAGTGAATCTCATCCCACACACACAGCAGGTGAACGTCCTCTCCCCAGTGTGAATGCGCTTGTGTGTCAGCAGGTTTGATGAACAAGTGAATTCTTTCCCACACACGGAGCACGAGAATAACCTCTCCCTGGTGTGAGCTCGCTTGTGTGTCAGTAGGTTGGATGAACGAGTGAACCCCTACCCACATACGGAGCAAGTGAAAAACCTCTCCCCAGTGTGAACTCGCTGGTGTTTCAGCAGGTTGGATGAACGAGTGAACCCCTTCCCACATACGGAGCAAGTGAACGATCTCTCCCCAGTGTGAACTCGCTGGTGTTTCAGCAGCTGGTTGGATTGAGAAAATCCCTTCCCACACACAGAGCAGGTGAACAGCCTCTCCCCAGTGTGAACTCGCTGGTGTTTCAATAAGTTTGATGATTCTTTGAAAGTCTTCAGGCAGTGAGAGCGACTGAATGGTCTCTGCCCAGTGTGACTGCGTTGATGAGTTTCCAGTTGGGATGGGTAATTGAATCCCTTTCCACAGTCCTCACATTTCCACGGTATCTCCGTGGTGCGCGTGTCCTTGTGTCTCTCCAGGTTGGACTATCAGTTGAAGCCTCATCCACACATAGAACACGTGTATGGTTTCTCTCCGCTGTGAATGTGCGATGTTTTTTCAGGCTGTGTAACTGGTTAAAGCTCTTTCCACAGTCGGTGCACTGGAACACTATCACTTGGGTGTGTGTGTCTCGGTGCTTTTCCAGTCACACTGATGTTTGAAATCTTTTCCCACAGACAGAACAGACAAATATTTCTCATTCCACATTCAGAGGCTGATGATATTCGGGTCCTGATGAATTAAGTGACTGTCAGATCTTGACCTGACAGTCTCACAGCCTGTAAAAATAGTTTACAAAGGTCATCACTGCAAAGCGAGGATAGAAAATCAGAACAGACAATTCTAGGTGCTGACTCTGGCTGGGTTCCGTTCTACACTCACTGGTTCCCCTCCCTCTCCTCCCCTGAAGGTGCTGACTCTGGCTGGGTTCAGTTCTACACTCACTGGTTCCTCTCCCTCTCCTCCGCTGAAGGTGCTGACTCTGGCTGGGTTCAGCTCTACACTCACTGGTTCCCCTCCCTCTCCTCCCGTGAAGGTGCTGACTCTGGCTGGGTTCAGTTCTACACTCATTGGTTCCCCTCCCTCTCCTCCCCTGAAGGTGCTGACTCTGGCTGGGTTCGGTTCTACACTCACTGGTTCCTCTCTCTCTCCTCCCCTGAAGGTGCTGACTCTGGCTGGGTTCAGTTCTATACTCACTGGTTCCCCTCCCTCTCCTCCCCTGAAGGTGCTGACTCTGGCTGGGTTGAGTTCTAAACTCACTGGTTTCTCACCCTCTCCTCCCCTGAAGGTGCTGACTCTGGCTGGGTTCAGTTCTACATTCACTGGTTCCCCTCCCTCTCCTCCCCTGAAGGTGCTGATTCTGGCTGGGTTCAGTTCTACTCTCACTGGTTCCCCTCTCTCTCCTCCCCTGAAGGTGCTGACTCTGGCTGGGTTCAGTTCTACACTCACTGGTTCCCCTCCCTCTCCTCCCCTGAAGGTGCTGACTCTGGCTGGGTTCAGTTCTACGCTCATTGATCCCCTCTCCCTCCTCCCCTGTAGATGCTGACTCTGGCTGGGTTCAGTTGTACACGCACTGGTTCCCCTCCCTCTCCTCCCCTGAAGGTGCTCACTCTGGCTGGGTTCAGTTCTACACTCACTGGATCCTCTACCTCTCCTCCCCTGAAGGTGCTGATTCTGGCTGGGTTCAGTTCTACACTCACTGGTTCCCCTCCCTCTCCTCCCCTGAAGGTGCTGACTCTGGCTGGGTTCAGTTCTACACTCACTGGTTCCCCTCCCTCTCCTCCCCTGAAGGTGCTGACTCTAGCTGGGTTCATTTCTGCACTCACTGGTTCCCGTCCCTCTCCTCCCCTGAAGGTGCTCACTCTGGCTGTGTTCAGTTCTACATTCACTGGTTCATAAGAAGATAAGAAATAGAAACATAGAAGATAGTAGCAGGAGTAGGCCATTTGGCCCCTCGAGCCTGCTCCGCCATTCGATGAGATCATGGCTGATCATCCAAACTCAGTACCCTGTCCCTGCCTTCTCTCCATATCCCTTGATACCTTTAGCTCTAAGAAATATATCTAACTCCTTCTTGAATATATTTAAAGACTTGGCCTCAACCGCCTTCTGTGGTAGAGAATTCCACAGGTTCACCACTCTCTGGGTGAAGAAATTCTTCCTCATCTCTGTCCTAAATGTTTCCTGTCTGTTAACCAATTTTCAATCCATGCCAGTTTATTACCCCCAATCCCATATGCTTTAATTTTGCACACTAACCTTTTATGTGGGACTTTATCAAAGGCCTTCTGAAAATCCAAATACACCACATCCACTGGTTCTCCCTTATCTATTCTACCAGTTACATCCTCAAAAAACTCCAGTAGGTTTATCAAACATGATTTCCCTTTCATAAATCCATGTTGACTTTGTCTAATCCCGTTGATATTTTCGAAGTGTTCTGTTATCACATCCTTTATAATAGACTCTAGCATTTTCCCTACTACTGATGTTAGGCTAACCAGTCTGTAGTTCCCTGTTTTCTCTCTCCCTCCTTTTTAAAATAGTGGGGTTACATTTGCCACCCTCCAATCTGCAGGAACTGTTCCATAATCTATAGAATATGAGGCATAAGGTTGTCAGTTCAAGTCCCACTCCAGAGACTTGAACACAAAAATCCAGGCTGACACTCCAGTGCAGTACTGAGGCACTGTCAGAGGTGGCGTCTTTCGGATGAGACATTAAACTGAGGCCCTGTCTGCTCTCTCAGGTGGATGTAAAAGATCCCATGACACTATTTCGAGAAAGAAAGACTTGCATTTATACAGTGCTTTCATGACCACCAGACATCTTGAAGTTCTTTACAGCCAATGGAGTACTTTTGAGGTGTAGTCACTGTTGTAATGTGGGAAAGAGCAGGGGAATTATCCCTGGTGTCCTAGCCAATGTTTATCCCTCAATCAACATAACAAAAGGATAATAGCGAAATACTGCGGATGCTGGAAATCTGAAATAACAACAGAAAATGCTGGAAACACTCAGCAGGCCAGGCAGCATCCTTAGAGAGAGAAACAGAGTTAACAAAATGATAGATTATCTGGTCATTATCACATTGCTGTTTGTGGGAGCTTGCTGTGCGCTAACTGACTGCCACATTTCCTACATTACAACAGTGACTACACTTCAAAAGTACTTAATTGGCTGTAAAGCACTTCAAGATGTCTGATGGTCATGAAAGGCGCTATATAAATGCACCAGCGACCACTTCTGGCTGATGGTTGATTGACAGCTGAGAGTCCGCGCATGCGCATGCGATACGGCAGCTTGGCCGAGTGCGGCACAGCGACCCCTCCCGGCCACCAAGGGTAACAACGGCGCATGCCCAGAGGACACCAACCCCCCTCCCCCACTCGGAGCTGCGCCTGCGCACTCAGATTCTGTCGGACGGAGGCGGCGCGGGGCATTCCGGGAAAGGCCTTGGTGTCGGTTACTGATGCACTATCAACAACACCAAAGACTACGAGTCGAACTTATACGAAGTAGGCTTTTATTGACTAAGAACTGGAGCATGCCTCTGCTAGTGGATCCATCCTAAGAGCTCCCGGGGGAAGGGTGGTGAGTCACCTTTATACCCGGGCATAGGGGTGGAGCCAGGGGCGGAGACATGCCCGGACCTGTACAGAGTTAACAGTGGTTTACCACACAGACATGTACAGAGTTAGCAGTGGTTTGCCACAGTTACAGAGTCGCGATCGGTGACGGAAAATGAGTTTTCTCCGCTCCGATTGGGTGGAGAATCGCGCGGGGTGGGGGGAGGGGTGGATTGGGAGAGAATAAAGAGAAATAGAAAAATCTGAGAGTCCGCGAGGCCCCAGACTGAGCGGCGTCAGTTGGACGGTGCACGTGATCTCCTCGGGGACACGTGACCCGGGCCCACGGCCTGATTGACAGGAGCTTCCGACCAGTAGGGAGCGAGCGGGGCGGGGCTGGAGGAGCGAGCCGGCGGCGGGTCCTCTAACCAATCGGGGAGCCCGAGGGGTGGGACTAGCGCCGGCTGATTGTCTGATCCACAGGGCAGCGAGTTTCTCCAGTCCCTTGTTCAGGGCCCGGGGCCAGGGGAGGCTGTGGGCCTTTATTCCCCTTATTGGACACAAGGCTCTTTGTCTCACAACACACTGGCTCAGGTTTTAATAGAGACTTTTTAAATTCTTCAATAAAAGCAGATAAACCCCGTGCTTCTGTGGAACAAACTTTATGATATTTTATAGAATCATAGAATGGTTACATCACAGAAGGAGGCCATTTGGCCCATCGAGCCCGTGCTGGCTCTCTGCAAGACCACTTCAGCTAGTCCCACTCCCTGCCCTTTCCCCGTAACCCTGCACATTTCTTTACTTCAGGCACTTATCCAATTCCATTTTGAAAGCCGTGATTGAATCTGCCTCCACCACCCTTTCAGGCAGTGCATTCCAGATCCTAACCACTCGCTGCATAAAAAAGTTTTTCCTCACATCGCCTTTGGTTCTTCTGCCAATCACCTTAAATCTGCGTCCTCTGGTTCTCGACCCTTTCGCCAATGGGAACAGTTTCTCTCTATCTACTCTGTCCAGAACCCTCATGATTTTGAACACCTCTCTCAAATCTCCTCTCAACCTTCTCTGCTCTAAAGAGAACCACCCCAGCTTCTCCAGTCTATCCACGTAACTGAAGTCCCTCATTCCTGGAACCATTCTTGTAAATCTTTTATGCACCATCTCTAAGGCCTTCACATCCTTCATAAAGTGCGGTGCCCAGAATTGGACACAATACTCCAGTTGAGGCCGAACCAGTGTTTTATAAAGGTTCATCATAACTTCCTTGCTTTTGTACTCTATGCCTCTATTTATAAAGCCCAGGATCCCGTATGCTTTTTTAACCACTTTCTCAACCTGCCCTGCCACCTTCAATGATTTGTGTACACATACCCCCAGGTCTCTCTTTCATGCATCCACTTTAGAATTGTACCCTTTAGTTTATATTGCCTCTCCTTGTTCTTCCTAACAAAATGTATCACTTCGCACTTTTCTGCGTTAAATTTCATCTGCCACGTGTCCGCCTATTCCACCAGTCTGTCTCTGTCCTCTTGAAGTCTATCACTATGCTCCTCACTGTTCACAATACTTTTAAGTTTTGTGTCATCTGCAAATTTTGAAATTGTGCCCTGTACACCCAAGTCTAAGTCATTAATATATATCAAGAAAAGCAGTGATCCCATTACTGACCCCAGGGGAACACCACTGTGTACCCTCCTCCAGTCCGATAACAACCGTTCACCACGATTCTCTGTTTTCTGTCACTTAGCCAATTTTGTATCCGTGCTGCCACTGTCCCTTTTATTCCATGGGCTTCAACTTTGCTGACAAGCCTATTATGTGGCACTTGTCGAACGCCTTTTGGAAATCCATGTACACCACGTTAACCGCATTGCCCTCAGTTCTACCCATACAGATTCCACATCATCAGAGCTAATATCCTTCCTTACAATTGTGTTAATCCCCTCTTTAACCAGCAATGCTACCCCACCTCCTTTTCCTTTTTGCCTATCTTTCCTGAATATTGAATACCCCTGGATGTTGAGTTCCCAGCCTTGGTCACCCTGGAGCCATGTCTCCGTAATCCCAATCATATCATATCCGTTTACCTCTATTTGCGCAGCTAATTCATCCACCTTATTACGAATGCTCCTCGCATTAAGACACAAAGCCTTCAGGCTTGTTTTTTTAACACTCTTAGACCTTTTAGAATTATTATTTGCTGTGGCCATGTTTGGTTTACATCCTTGATTTCTCTGACTCCCACCTTTGCTTTTCTCCTTCCTGTCTTTTGCTTCTATCCTTGTTTCCCTTTCCTCTGTCTCCCTGCTCAGATTCCCAACCCCCTGCCATTTTAGTTTAAACCCTCCCCCAGAGCACTAGCAAACACTCCCCCTAGGACATCGGTCCCGGTCCTGCCCAGGTGCAAACCGTCCAGTTTGTACTGGTCCCACCTCCCCCAGAACCGGTTCCAATGTCCCAGGAATTTGAATCCCTCCCCCTTGCACCATTCCTCTAGCCACGTATTCATCTGAAATATCCTTCTATTTCTACACTGACTAGCACGTGGCACTACTACCTTTGAGGTCCTATTTTTTAATTTACCTCCTAACTCCCTATATTCAGCTTTTCGGACCTCATCCCATTTTTTACCTATATCATTGGTACCTATATGCACCATGACAACTAGCTGTTCACCCTCTCCTTCCAAAATGCTCTGCAGCCGCTCTGAGACATCCTTGACCCTTGCACCAGGGAGGCAACATACCATCCTGGAGTCTCGTTTGCAGCCGCAGAAATGCCTAGCTATTCCCCTTACAATAGAATCCCCTATTACTATAGCTCTACCCCTCTTTTTCCTCCCGTCCTGTGCAGCAGATCCACCCATGGTGCCAGGAAGTTGGCTGCTGCTTCCTTCCCCTGATAAGCCATCCTCCCCAACAATCCGAAGTAGTATATCTGTTTGAGAGAGGGATGGTCACAGGGGATCCCTGCACTACCTGCCTGTGCCTACTACTCTGCCTGGCGGTCACCCATTCCCTTCCTGCCTGTGCAGCCTTTACCTGCGGTGTGACCAACTCATTAAACGTGCTTTCCACGATGTCCTCAGCATCGCAAATGCTCCAGTATGTATCCATTCGCAGCTCCAGTGCCGCAATGCGGACTGCCAGTAGCTGTAGCTGGATACACTTCCCGCACACATGGTCGTCAGGGACACAGGAAGTGTCCCTGATTTCCCACATAGTGTAGGAGGAGCATACCACGGCGCTGAGCTGTACTGGTGTGATTTACCCTTTAATTAATTCAACTTAAATTAAATCAAATCAATCCCACCAATTATGCTATAACTAAATGATATACTCAAGGGCCCTTGTTTACCAGCAGTCCCCGCTACACAACAGAGACCTTAGAAACTATAAACCACAAAATTTAAGTTTGGAAAAAAGCGAGAGAGAAATACTCACCAACCAATCACTTACCTGCTTTCTGGTGACGTCACACTTCGATTACTTTTTACTTCTCTCTCTCCTCTCGCAGGTCCGCCTCTCCCGCTCTCGGAGCTCAGTTTAAATCAGCCTCTCCTGCCTCTCCTCTCACAGATCCGCCTCTCCCGCTCTCGGAGCTCAGTTTAAATCTTGGGATGTGGGTGTCGCTAGCAAGAGCACCATATATTGCCAATCCCCAGTTGCCCGTTGAGAAGGTGGTGGTGAGTCGCCTTCTTGAACTGCTGCAGTCCGTGTGGTGAAGGTACTCCCACAATGTTGTAAGGTAAGGAGTTCCAGGATTTTGACCCAGCAACGATGAATATGTCTCAGTCAGGATGGTGTGTGACTTGGAGGGGAACTTGGAGATGATGGTGCTCCCATGCACCTTCTGCCCTTGTCCTCCTAGGTGGTGGAGGTTGCGGGTTTTGGAGGTTCTGTCAAAGTTCTGGTTGAGTTGCAGATGTATAAAGTTCCTTTCCTTCGACCCCTCCCACTCCCACCTCTCGCTCTCTCTCCTCCCATTGAGGCCAGAGTCGTGTGTAGGCCCAGGCCAGGTGGTGGATTCCCTTCCCTGAAGGACGTTAGTGAACCAGTTGGGTTTTTATGATAATCCGGCAGCTTTCATGGTCACTTTTTTCTCGTGCCGGCCCCACAAATGACCAGATTCATTGAGCTCAATTTCACAACCTCCCGTTGTTTTCTTGTGGGTTCTCTCTCATGCTCCCTGTTTTAAATTAATTTTACAGGGCATTAGAAGGGGAGGATTTACAGACGGTAAGCTCAAACCAAACATCGCATCAAGATCTGACAGAGTCACTCGACTCTTCGGATCTGAATATCACCGGCCTCGGAACATGGAAGCAAAAAGCACCGTTCACAGCAGGGAGAAACCGTACACGTGTTCTGTGTGTGGACGAGGCTTCAGCCGATCCTCTGGCCTATCGAGACACAAGTGCAGTCACACTGGGGAGAGGCCGTTCACCTGCTATGAGTGTGGGAAGGGTTTCACTAATTCATCTCACCTACTGATACACCAGCGAGTTCACACTGGAGAGAAGTCGTTCACCTGCTCCGTGTGTGGGAAGGGATTCACTCAGTCATCCACCCTGCTGAGACACTGGGGAGAGGCTATTCACCTGCTCTGTGTGTGAGAAGGAATTCACTCAGTCATCCACACTGCTGAATCATCAGCGTGCTCACACTGATGAGAGACCTTTTAAATGCTCGGACTGTGGGAAGTGCTATAAAAGTTCTGGGGAACTGACATGCCATCAACGTGTTCATACTGATGAGAGACCGTTCAGGTGCTCTCACTGCGGGACTGGGTTCAGGCGATCATCTGAACTCACTGTACACCAGCGAGTTCACACTGGAGACAGTTCACCTGCTCCATGTGTGGGAAGGGATTCACTCAGTCATCCACCCCACTGAAACACCAGCGAGTTCACACTGTGGAGAGGCCA
The DNA here is from genome assembly GCF_052327205.1 of Somniosus microcephalus. Taxonomy (NCBI): domain Eukaryota; kingdom Metazoa; phylum Chordata; class Chondrichthyes; order Squaliformes; family Somniosidae; genus Somniosus; species Somniosus microcephalus. The sequence goes on along the minus strand of NC_140990.1, from coordinate 63,813,616 downwards.
TTCACCTGCTCTGAGATTGGGAAGGGATTCACTCAGTCATCTGACCTTCAGACACACCAGCGTGTTCACACTGGGGAGAGGCCGTTCACCTGCTCTGAGTGTGGGATTGGATTCAGTCGTTCATCCAACTTGCTGACACACCAACTTGTTCACACTGATAAGAGACCTTTTAAATGTTCTGTCTGTGAGAAGGGATTTAAAAGCAAAACGCATCTGCTGAGACACCAGCGAGTTCACACTGGGGAGAGACCGTTCTCCTGCCCTGTGTGTGGGAAGAGATTCACTCAGTCATCCACCCTGCTGAATCACCAGTGAGTTCACACTGATGAGAGACCTTATAAATGCTCGGACTGTGGGAAGTGCTATAAAAGTTCCGGGGAACTGACATGCCATCAACGTGTTCACACTGACGAGAGACCTTTCAGGTGCCATCACTGTGGGACTGGGTTCAGGCGATCATCTGAACTCACTGTACACCAGCGCACTCACACTGGGGAGAGGCCGTTCACCTGCTCCATGTGTGGGAAGGGATTCACTCAGTCATCCAACCTGCTGAAACACCAGCAAGTTCACAAGTGACTGCAGCAGTTGGATTCTGCTGTTATTGTTGCTGTTAATCACATCCAGGACTGAACCATGTTCATTCTGACAGTTGGGGTTTGTTTCTGCTGATGTTATTAACTCTTGTAACTGGGCTGGAGTTTAATATTCTGGATAGATGTCAAATAAACCAGCTTTGTTTTAAACACATTGTTGTAGATTGTCTTCCTTCCCACCTGAGTGTTTAGCATCACCTGGCTGGAGCTCAGAAAGGACAATCTGGGGGAGGATCGTACGGCGGGAACAGAACTTCAGCCTGGACACAGTCCTTCAGGGCCACACTGAGAGGGGCAAACGGCACTTTGGTCTTTCTCGTCTCTCTTCACTGACAGCAAAGGCTCCGTGTGGGTTAATCTCGAAGCGTGTGAGAAACGTGTCCCAGCCGCTCTCTGCCATGGTTCAGAGCTCCAAGGCATGGAACAGATTGTTCCTTTAGGAATGTACCCAGTGCTTTTTTTTAATGGCCTTATTAACCTGTGTCATTACTTTTAGTGATTTGTGTATCTGTATCCCTGGATCCCTCTGCTCCTCCAGCCCATTTAGACTCTTAGGGGTAAAACTCGGTGACACCCCCTTTGGGTCGCTAACGTCGCCAGGGCTCATTTTAGCGCCCCGAAAAAGTTAGCGCCCCTGCACATTAAATTAAGTGGTAGCGCCCCAGGCAGGAGGCGGGGTGCTACTGGAAGCGCTCCCCTCCCTCGAGGCACTACTAGTGAAATTTGCGGTGCTTCGTGTAACAGCGCCACGCCGGTCGGCATATAGCACCGTGTCATAGCAGACCTCCCTCCCCGATTAAAGGGGAGGGGCCTAGCACTGCGCACACCGGGGCCCTGCTGGACCACCGGGGAGCGGGGTGTCGGATCAAGAGGAGTGCCGGGCTGAGCGATCGCGGCCGACACCCCGAAGAAGGGGAAGAGGGCAGGTGCTGGCAGTCGGCCAAAATAAAAAGTTGCCGCCCGACATCTGCCCTTTAAGTGGCGCCGCCACGGCTGCAGGAACGACCCCTGGCCCTGTCGGACATATCGTCCAGCGATAGGTCAGGGGTCACAACCCAAGGTTGCAGCCGGGGTGCTGCGCACGGCGATGATGTCATTGCCGGCGGTGCAGTGCCACGGGGCGCTACCGGCTACCACTAACCTCCCGCTGAATATCACGGGAGGCACAAAGCAACCCAATTTCACCCCCTTGTTGTCCAAGTAGTGAGTGGCCTCCTTATTCTTCCCACCAAAACACACCACCTCACACTGATCTTCATTGAATTCATTTGCCAATTACACCCCCATTCTGAAATTTATTCATGTCTTCTTGCATTTTGTCTTCCTCAGTATTAACTCTACCTCCCAATTTGGTGTCCTCGACAAACTTTGAAATTGTACTTCTGATTCCCGAGTCCAAATCGTTTATTAACAGCAGTGATCCCAGCACCAATCCCTGTGGAACACCACTTTCCACCTTTTGTCAGTCTGAGTAGCTACTCCCAACCCCTACTCTGTTTTCTGTTTTGTGACCAGCTTGCTATCCATAAACAGTTTGTAAGATCGACAAGATGACCCAGGTCAGGCTGTGTGGAGTGAAGGGCCAGGCAGCAGAGTGGTTGGAAAGATGGCTACAAAACAGAAATCAGAGGGTTGGAGTTAAGGGAAGTTTGTTGCGATCTTTCCATCCATTCTGCTGCCTGGCCCTTGACTCCACATGGCCTGACCGTGGTCATCTTGTAGACCGTACATACTGCAGACACAGTGCACCAGTGGTGGAGGGGGTGGATATTGAGTCCTGTGGCAGGGGCGCTGATGAAGTGGATTTTTCTGTCCGTGAGTTTTGAGGCATCGCTAGTGGCGTTTTTCACTTCCTTCCACCTTTAAAAACAACCTTGCTGCCAGTTTATTAAAGCCATTAACAGCTGCTCGGGTGGGACACACCAATAAATGAGGCCTTGTTTCCCTCAGAATGACAGGCCTGAACCCGAGTTAGAAAACATTTAGTAATTAAACCAGACTGGGCGGGGCCTGAGGTGCGAGTCAGTAACGGAAAATTGGTGGCCAGCGTACTTCACACCAGGGCTGAGGACCCGGGCACTCGGGTTTCTGTATAATTTATTTATTAATTTTGTTTATTGCCCAATCTCAATCAGACTGGCGGGTCATCTTGCTGTCTGGTGGAGGCGAGGTTCCCCAATGGAGGGCTCTCTATGCGGGGGTCCTTCCCTGCACCATTGGGGATCTGGGGTAGAGACTGTTGCAGGGAGCTGTCGTGTGCAACAGTTTTTAAGCTCCTTTCCGCCTCCAAGTCCAGATGTGTTTTTTGCAGCCTAGAGGAGTCCACGGGCCGTGTATATATTCAGTGTGAGAGGTTGCAGCCCCTGTATAGTTACCTGAAGGGGCTGCTCCTCAACTCTTGGTTACACTTTAGCCCCACGCTCCTAATCTTTGTCCGCCCAGTGTGGAGGAGGGTGGGTAAGTCGGAGGATCTTCTCCTGGACCTGATCTTGGGCCTGGCGAAAACAGCAATTTGTAGGCCCAGGATGGGCGGGGCCCATGGGGGGTCACTCTGGCTGCCTGCCTCTCTCCCGTGGTCTTGTCCCTGCCCGGATGGCCCTGGAGAGGGAGCAGGCGGTGTCCACCGGTTCACTTGATACCTTCCTCGACCGGTGGGCACAGAAGATATCAAGAGGTGATAATCGATCCTCACAATCACATTGTGATGTAATTATTAATTGTGTGTGTGTCACAAATACATTTCTTCTATTTTGATACAAAAGCTCTACTAGACATGTTAAACTACTAGTGATTTAATCAGGGCTGCAGCTGCTGAAAGGTTGACTGTACTGAGGTTTGTGGCCAGAGCTGGCAGACGTGTTGTTCTGAAGTCTGATGTCTCACACCTGAAGAGTCTGTTTATGTCGTGTTGTAGTGACCTTTTTCTGTTGTCTGGTGTCAGAAATAGAAATCAAAGGGAGATGATGCTCCACTCTGTTAATCAACTCTTTGACACATTTCCATTTCTTAATTTACAAAGATCACAACTCCATTAGTGAACAATGGATTGCCAGTCTGCCACTTTTTAGTGAGGCTTGAAAGGATTCACTGTGAAGCTACACCTGCCCATCTGTCTGTGTGTCAGTGTGTTTGGATTGTGTTAGACAACAGTCCTAATATCTCGCTTACATCCATTACAATTTTTGAAATGTTAGATTGCACTTGGAAGAAGTTGAGTTTGAATCTGACAATTCTGAAATTGGGAGTTGTTAATGATTTCTGTTTTTCACATAACTATATAGTGATGTGATCAGTCAAAGCAAATTAAAAGATGCTGCTATTTACTGAACACAACTGAATAATTCTACAAGGATGTTATCGCAGTCTTCCTCAGTATTAACTACACCCCCCATTTTAGTGTCATCTGCAAATTTTGAAATTGAACTTCTGATTCCCAAGTCCAAATCATTCATGTAAATGGTGAACAACAGTGGTCCCAGCACTGATCCCCGTGGAACACCACTTCCCACCTTCCGCCCATCTGAGTAAATACCTTTAACTCATCCCGTCACTATAACTGGACTTGTCTCCATTCCCGTGCCGAGGGGATTGCTGTACCAGACGGGAGTGGCAACATTTGGGGACTCTCGATTCTCCAGCAATTCCCATTCCCCGTCTTTCTGGTGGATAATGGAGGTGCCACTGTGTGTAATGTGCAAGTCAGTAAGAATTGTCCACGAGGATTAATCAGCACTTTCTAATTGAAGATGTTAATCAGCGGAACCTTTCAGACACTGAATTGTACCAAAGATTAATATAGGGTTGCAGTAAAATGTATAATTTAATTGTGAACGAATTTCTGATGAGAGTCCCTGAATTAAGTGGAAGGATCGCAGAGAGCGGTTCTTAAAGGGACACTGCAGTCCCGAGAACACAATCAGCTATATATCCAGAATATTAAACTCCAGCCCAGTTATAGGGGTTATTAACATCAGCAGAAACAAAACCCACTGTCAGAATAAACATGGTTCAGTCCTGGATGTGATTAACAGCAGCAATAACAGCAGAATCCAACCTCTGCAGTCACTTGTGAACTCGCTGGTGTCTCAGCAGGTGGGATGACCGAGTAAATCCCTTCTCACACACGGGGCAGGTGAACGGTCTCTCCCCAGTGTGAACTCGCTGGTGTCTCAGCAGAGTGGTTGACTGACTGAATCCCTTCTCACACATGGAACAGGTGAACGGCCTCTCCCCAGTATGAACTCGCTGGTGTGCAATGAGGTTTGATGAACTCCTGAACCTCTTGCCACAGTGAGAGCAACTGAATGGTCTCTCACCAGTGTAAACTCTCTAGTGTGACTGGAGGCAGAATGACTGAGTGAATCCCTTCCCACACTCAGAGCAGGTGAACGGCCTCTCCCTGGTGTGAGTGCGCCTATGATTTTCCAGCTGGGACGGGTAATTGAATCCCTTCCCACAGTCCCCACATTTCCCAGGGTTTCTCCATGGTGCAGTTGTCCTTGTGTCTCTCCAGGTTGGACAATCGGTTGAAGCCTCGTCCACACACACAACACGGATACGGTTTCTCCCCACTGTGAACGTTGCGATGTTTTTTCAGGCTGTGTAACTGGTTAAAGCTCTTTCCACAGTCAGCGCACTGGAACACTCTCACTTGGATGTGGGTGTCTCGGTGCTTTTCCAGTCACACTGATGTTTGAAATCTTTTCCCACAGACAGAACAGACAAACATTTCTCCTTCCACATTCAAAGGCCGATGATATTCGGGTCCTGATGAATGGAGTGACTCTGTCAGATCTCGATGTGATGTTTGGTTTGAGTTTGTGGTGTGTAAATGCTGCCCTTCTCACAGCCTGTAAAAGGAGTTTACAAAAGCCATCACTGTGAGTCCAGGATAGAAATTGACAAGATTCTCTCCTCCTGGTTCCTGGCCAAGGGGACCGCGCATGCGCCCTGCTGCCCCCTGAGCCTCTCAAGATGGCGGCCGTTAACCCGGGCCTGTCACCGGGAGAAAGCCCCGCAGCTGCCGCCCCACTCGGGGCAAACGCCCGGCCCGGAGGCTCTTGTTCAGGGTCTGAGGCCCACACTGGGTGTTTATAAAGCCTCCCCGCCGGTTCTATTGCTCCCCTGCGCTCCGCAGCCTCCTCCCCGCTCCGGAATCTTCTCTCCGCCTTCCGCCGCCATCACCCAACTGGCGGCACTGAGCACACGCCAAACCCGCCCCACACCGAGCCCTCCCCGCGCCTGTGCACACCAGCTCCTGCAGCATTGATAGGGCCTATTCTAGCACGCAGACTGTTCTGGGTAACAATCACCGCCATTTTGGGTCAACAACAAGGTGGCAGAAAAGTGAGTGGACTAGCTGAGGACAGAGATAACTTTGGAGGAGGGACAAGGAGGAGGATGAGCTGTGTGGCACGGAGCTGGAGAACTTACTTAACGGAGTGGCTTGCTGAACAGAGTGGTAAGGGAAATTTGGTGAGAATGGGAATTGGATGCTGAGGGGGAAGGAGGTGATCAGTAATTTAAACCAAGGAGCAACAGTAAATAATAAATAATCGCACCGGAGGACACAGAAAAGGTGACATCATAATCAACACAGAGCAGAGCAAATTAACATAAGTATATCGGTTAGTGCATTGATATTCATTTGTTAGTTTAGTCTCGTTAGTGGTTAGTGAAACAATGCTGCAGGAAAATCAATGCTGGAGCACTCAAAGACCCCACTAAGAAAGCCTTATTCAGCCTGTGCCTCACAGCCAACCTGACGACTCCCAGTGATGCAGAGACACAGAGTGTCCACAGCGCCTGGTCTGCACGCAAGGCCTCCATAATCAGCACCTGTGAAGAGACGCTCGGTCACTCGACCAGGAAACACCAAGACTGGTTTGACAAGAATGACCAGGAGATCCAGGAGCTAATAAGCCACAAGCGCAAGGCATTCCTGATCTGGAAACAGCAACAGAACTTGAGAGCAAGAAAGCAGCTCTACAGACGCCTGAAGGCCGAGGTCCAACAAAAAACTCGTGACCTAAAGAACAGGTGGTGGGTGGAGAAAGCGCAGGAGATCCAGCAGCTGGCTGACAACCACGACATGCGTGGATTCTTTAGCACAGTCAAGACCGCCTACGGCCCAAGCACCCAATGTCCTACCCCACTGCGGGCCAAGAATGGAGAGGTACTCATCAAGGACAGAGAGGCAGTCAGTGCCCGCTGGAAGCACTTCGAAGGTCTCCTTAACCGCGACTCTGTTTTCGACGCAAGTGTCCTCAACTCCATCCCGCAGCATGCTACCCACCACCTCAGAACAATCCCAGCCCGGCATCAGGTTGAAAAGGCCATCTGACAACTAAAGAACAACAAGGCCTCAGGAGCAGATGGAATCCCCGCCGAGGTACTAAAGCATAGCGGAGAAGCACTACTGGTGCAAATTCATGAACGAATTTCTCTTATCTGGAAGGAGGAGAGCATGCCAGGGGATCTCAAAGATGCCGTAATTGTGACCATCTTCAAGAAAGGTGACAAGTCCGATTGCGGTAATTACAGAGGAGTTTCCCTGCTGTCTGCTACAGGGAAAGTCATCGCAAGAATCCTCCTCAATCGCCTTCTCCCAGTGGCTGAAGAGCTCCTCCCAGAGTCGCAATACGGATTACGCCCACTAATGGGCACAATGGACGTGATCTTCACTGCACGTCAATTACAAGAGAAATGCAGGGAACAGCACCAACCGCTGTACATGGCCTTCTTTGATCTCACAAAGGCCTTCGACACTGTCAACCGTGAAGGATTATGGAGTGTCCTCCTCAAATTCGGCTGCCCTCAAAAGTTTGTCACCATCCTCCGCCTGCTTCACGACAACATGCAAGCCGTGATCCTGACCAACGGTTCCACCACAGACCCAATTCACGTACGAACTGGGGTCAAGCAAGGCTGTGTCGACGCACCAACGCTCTTCTCGATCTTCCTTGCTGCAATGCTCCATCTCACCCTCAGTAAGCTGCCCGCTGGAGCGGAGCTAATTTACAAAACAAACGGGAAACTGTTCAACCTCCGTCGCCTCCAGTCCAGATCCAAGGTCGTCCCATCCTTTGTCGTCGAATTACAGTATGCAGATGATGCTTGCGTCTGCGCTCACTTGGAGGTCGAACTCCAAACCATCGTCAACACCTTCACCGAAGCGTACGAGAGCATGGGCCTTACACTAAACATCCGTAAGACAAAGGTCCTCTACCAACCTGCCCCCCCGATTATCAAAATCCACGACAAGGCCTTGGACAACGTGGACCACTTTCCATACCTCGGGAGCCTACTGTCAACAAGGGCAGACATCAACAACGAAGTCCAACACCGCCTTCAGTGTGCCAGTGCAGCCTTCGGTCGCCTGAGGAAGAGAGTGTTTGAAGACCAGGACCTCAAACCCGGCACTAAGCTCATGGTCTGCAGAGCAGCTGCGATACCTGCCCTGCTGTATGCTTCAGAGACATGGACCATGTACAGCAGGCACCTCAAAGCACTGGAGAGGTACCACCAATGCTGCCTCTGCAAGATCCTGGAAATCCATTGGCAGGATAGTCGCACCAACGTCAGTGTTCTTACTCAGGCCAACATCCCCAGCATCGAAGCTTTGACCACGCTTGATCAGCTCCGATGGATGCATACCACGACACCGAGCTGTCCTGCCATGACTTACACTTTAATTAATTCAAATTAAATTAAATCAAATCAATTCCACCAATTACACTACAATTAAATTATATACTCAAGGGCCCTTATTTACCAGCAGTCCCAGCTACACAACAGAGACCCTAGAAACTATAAACCACAAAATTTAAGTTTGGAAAAAATGAGAAAGAGAGAAATACTCACCAACCAATCACTTAACTGCTTTCTGGTGACATCACACTTCGATTACTTGTTACTTCTCTCTCCCGCTCTCGGAGCTCTGAGGTTGGTTGGCCTACCTGCACCTCGGACTCAACTTTTATCGCCGCCGCCGCTCCTCCCAGGTCCACACTGCCGCTGCTGCTGCTGTGGGGCCTACCTGCACCTCGGGCTCACCTTTTATCACTGCCGCCACCTCGCCGCTCCTCCCAGGTCCGCACTGCCGCCGCTGCTGCTGCTGCTGTGGGGCCTACCTGCACCTCGGGCTCTCCTTTTATCGCCGCTGCTGCTCCTCCCAGGTCCGCACTGCCGCCGCCGCTGCTGCTGCTGTGGGGCCTACCTGCACCTCAGGCTCTCCTTTTATCGCCGCTGCTGCTCCTCCCAGGTCCGCACTGCCGCCACCGCTGCTGTTGCTGCTGTGGGGCCTACCTGCGCCTCAGGCTCGCCTTTTATCGCTGCCGCCGCCTCGCCGCTTCTCCCAGTTCCGCACTGCCGCCGCCGCTGCTGCTGTGGGGCCTACCTGCGCCTCAGGCTCTACTTTTGTCACTGCCACCGCCTCGCCGCTCCTCCCAGGTCTGCACTGCCGCTGCTGCTGCTGCTGTGGGGCCTACCTGCACCTCGGGCTCTCCTTTTATCACTGCCGCCTCGCCGCTCCTCCCAGGTCCGCACTGCCACCGCCGCTGCTGCTGCTGTGGGGCCTACCTGCACCTCGGGCTCTCCTTTTATTGCCGCCACCTCGCCGCTCCTCCCAGGTCCGCACTGCCACCGCCACTGCTGCTGCTGTGGGGCCTACCTGCACCTCGGGCTCTCCTTTTATTGCTGCCACTCGCCGCTCCTCCCAGGTCCGCACTGCCGCTGCAATGCAAGAGGCCAAGGACGGTGAGGTCCGAGTGGGAATGGGGCGGTGAATTAAAGTGACAGGCCACCGGGATCTCGGTGTCACCCTTACGGACTGAACGGAGGTGTTCCACAAAGTGGTCACCCAATCTGCGTTTGGTCTCCCCAATGTAGTGGAGACTGCATCGTGAGCAGTGAATACAGTATACTAAATTGCAGGAAGTACAAGTAAATCGCTGTTTCACCTGGAAGGGGTGTTTGGGGCCCTGGACAGTGGGAAGGGGGGAGGTATAAGGGCATGTGTTGCATCTCCTGCGCTTGCACGGGAAGGTGCCAAGCGAAGGGGAAGGGGTGCTGGGGGTGGTAGAGGAGTGGACTAGGGTGTCTTGGAGGGAGTGGTCCCTACGGAATGCTGAAAGGGGAGGTGAGGGGAAGATGCGTTTGGTGGTGGGATCACGCTGCAGGTGGCGGAAATGGTGGAGGATGATCCGTTGAATGTGGAGGCTGGTGGGGTGAAAGGTGAGGACAAGGGGAACCCTATCGTGGTTCCGGGAAGGAGGGGCAGGGGTGAGGGCAGAAGTGCGGGAAATGGAACGGACACGGTCGAGGGCCGTGTCAACCACGGTAGAGGGGAATCCTCGGTTGAGGAAAAAGGAAGACATGTCGGAAGCACTGGTGTGGAAGGTGGCATCATCAGAGCAGATTCGGCGGAGACGCAGAGGGATCTGGCCCAGGTGGATTGGAATCAAAAAATTGGTAGGCAAAACAGTAATTGAACAATGGGAGGCCTTCAACCAGGACATAGTTCGAGTACAGAGTAGACACATTCCCACAAGGGGGAAAGGAGGGGCATCCAAAGCTAGAGCTCTCTCGATGACAAATGATATAGAGAGGTTAAAATGAGACTGAAAATGAAGCTTATGACAAAATACAGTGGAGAACCAAGCTGAATATAGAATGTACAGAGGAGATTTAAAAGGGAATAAGAGGGGCAAAGAGAGAGTATGAGACTAGATTAGTGTTGTGAGGGAAAACTTTTTTATGCAGCGACTGGTTAGGATCTGGAATGCACTGCCTGAAAGGGTGGTGGAGGCAGATTCAATCACGGCTTTCAAAAAGGAATTGTAAAGAAATTTGCAGGGTTACGGGGAAAGGGCGGGGAGTGGGACTCGCTGAAGTGGTCTTGCAGAGAGCCGGCACGGGCTCAACGGGCCGAATGGCCTCCTTCTGTGCTGTAACCATTCTATGATTCTACAAAATATTAGAAAGTTTGTTCCACAGAAGCACGGGGTTTATCTGCTTTTATTGATGAATTAAAAAAGTCTGTATTAAAACCTGAGCCAGTGTGTTGTGAGGCAAAGAGCCTTGTGTCCAATAAGGGGAATAAAGGCCCACAGCCTCCCCTGGCCCCGGGCCCTGAACAAGGGACTGGAGAAACTCGCTGCCCTGCGGATCAGACAATCAGCCGGCGCTAGTCCCGCCCCTCGGGCTCCCCGATTGGTTGGAGGACCCGCCGCCGGCTCGCTCCTCCAGCCCCGCCCCGCTCGCTCCCTATTGGTCCGAAGCTCCCGTCAATCAGGCCGTTGGTCCAGGTCACGTGTCCCCGAGGAGATCACGTGCACAGTCCAACTGCCGCCGCTCGGTCCGGGGCCTCGCAGACTCAGGTTTTTCTATTTCACTTTATTCTCTCCCGATCCACCCCTACCCCCACCCCGCGCGATTCTCCACCCAATCGGAGCGGAGAAAACTCACTTTGCGTCACCGATCGCGACTCTGGAACCGACACCAAGGCCTTTCCCCGGAATGCCCCGCGCCGACTCCGTCCGACAGGATCCAAGTGCGCAGGCGCAGCTCCGAGTGGGGGAGGGGGGGTTGGTCTCTGGGCATGCGCAGTTATTATCGTTGGTGACCGGACTCGGCGCAATTCGCTGTTCCGCGTACGCATGCGCGGACTCTCGGCTGTCACTCAAGAGGTCGCTGGTGAGAAGAAAGTCTTGCATTTCTATAGCACCTTTCACCACCACCGGACGTCCGAAAGTGCTTTACAGCCAATGAAGTACTTTTGAAGTGTAGTCATTGTTGTAATGTAGGAAACGCAGCAGCCAATAAGCGCACAGCAAGCTCCCACAAACAGCAATCTGATAATGAGCAGATTATCTATGTTTTTTGTTATGTTGATTGAGGGATAAACACATTGGCTCGGACACCAGGGATAACTCCCCTGCTCTTATTCAAAATAGTGCCATAGGATCGTTGACGTCCACCTGAGAGAGCAGACGGGGCCTCAGTTTAACGTCTCCTCCAAAAGACGGCACCTCCGACAGTGCCGCACTCTCTCAGCACTGCACTGGAACGTCAGCCTAGATTTTTGTGCTCAAGTTCCTGGATTGGGACTTAAACCCACAACTTTCTGACTCAGAGGTGAGAGTGCTACCAACTGAGCCACTGGCTGACACTAAAGAACAAGCAGTTCTGACAAAAGGTCATCGACCTGAAACTTCAACTCTTTCTGTTTCCACAGATGCTGCCTGACCTGCTGAGTATTTCCAGCATTTTCTGTTTTTATTAAAGAACCGAGGGAGTGATTGCTGACAGGAAGAATGTTGGGTCGTCCTGCGCATGCGCACCTCCCTGGCTGCTGAGGCGAAACACGGACTCGCCCCCACCTGAGCCGCGCACGCGTACCAGATGTTGCGGCTCAGCATGTGCGCCCGATGTTCCAACCGCGGGGTTTTGTGTGCTGAGCATTCGCGTTGTGGACCGATCGGGACGGGCAATTGTGGAGCAGGAGGGAGAGCGCAGGGGCCATGAGCACATGCGCAGGACTCAGAGTCAACAGAGTGCTTTCTGGAGCTTGTGGGTATTACAGCCGTCATTACTATTGATCCTTTCAACCAACCTGTGCAGCAACTGGGGCCTGAAAATCAGCTTCACTGCCCCTAGGGTCAGAAAGAGGAAAATTAAACAACAGTTTGCCTCTGATCCTTTTCTGATCTCAATTTACAGGGTTATAGAAGTGGACAGTTACAGGCGGGAAGCTCAGACCAAACATCACGTCAAGATCTGACAGAGTCGCTCGATTCATCAGGACCTGAATATCATCGGCCTTTGCACATGGAAGGAGAAACCAGTGATCGCAGTGATGACAAACCGCACACGTGTTCGGTGTGTGGACGCAGATTCAGCCGATCGCCTGACCTGGCGAGACACGTGCACCGTAACACCGGGGAGAAACCGGGTAAAGGTGGGGACGGCGGGAAGAGATTCAGTTCCCCATCTGCATTGGAAGTTCAATGGCGCAGTCGCACCAGGGACAGTCCGTTCACCTGCTCCGTGTGTGGAAAGGGATTTGTTTGTTCATCCCACCTGCAAACACACCAGCGAGTTCACACTGATGAGAGACCATTTCAGTGTTCTGACTGTGGGAAGAGCTTTAAAAGCCCCCAGGATCTGAAGCGACACCAGCTTGTTCACACCGACGAGAGACCATTTCAGTGTTCTGACTGTGGGAAGAGCTTTATAAGCCCCGGGGAGCTGAAGAGACACCAGCGAGTTCACACTGGGGAGAGGCGGTTCATCTGCTTTGTGTGTGGGAAGGGATTCACTGAGTCATCCCACCTGCTGTCACATCAGCTTGTTCACACTGGAGAGAATCCCTTTAAATGTTCTGACTGTGGAAAGATCTTTATAAGCTCCGGGGATCTGAAGAGACACCAACACCTACACACTGGGGAGAGACCGTTCACCTGCTCCGTGTGTGGGAAGGGATTCGCTCAGCCCTCCAACCTGCTGGCACATCAGCGAATTCACACTGACGAGAGACCCTTTAAATGTTCTGACTGTGGGAAGAGCTTTAAAAGCCCCCAGGAGCTGAAGGTACACCAGCGAGTTCACACTGATGAGAGACCATTTCAGTGTCCTAACTGTGGGAAGAGCTTTAAAAGCCCCCAGGAGCTGAAGCAACACCAGCTAGCTCACACTGATGAGAGACCGTTTAAATGTTCTGACTGTGGGAAGAACTTTAAAAGCTCCGGGGAGCTGAAGAGACACCAGCGAGTTCACACTGGGGAGAACCCCTTTAAATGTTCTGACTGTGGGAAGAGCTTTAAAAGCGTCCAGGAGCTGAAGGGACACCAACACCTACACACTGGTGAGAGGCCGTTCACCTGCTCCGTGTGTGGGAAGGGATTCACTCAGTCATCCCACCTGCTGGAACATCAGCGAGTTCACACTGGAGAGAGACCCTTTAAATGTTCTGACTGTGGGAAGAGCTTTAAAAGGTCCAGGGAGCTGAAGAGACATCGGCTCCTCCGCACTGGTGAGAGGCCGTTCACCTGCTCCATGTGTGGGAAGGGATTCACTGAGTCATCCAACCTCCTGTCACACCAGCTTGTTCACACTGACGAGAGACTCTTTAAATGTTCTGACTGTGGGAAGAGCTTTAAAAGCTCTAAGAGCCTTAAGAGACACCAGCGTCTTCACACTGATCATAGAATCTAACAGCACAGAAGGAGGTGATTCGGCCCATCGTGCCTGTGCCGGCTCTTTGAAAGAGCTGTCCAATTTAGTCCCAAACCCCAGCTTCATCCCCAGAACTCTGCAAACTAGTCCTCTTCAAGTACATGTCCAATTACCGTTTGATAGTTCCTGTGGAACCTGATTCCAGCATCCTTTCAGATGGTGCGTTCCAGATCTTAACAACCCTCTGTGTGAAAACAATTCTCCTCATTTCCCTCTAGTTTTAGCAACTATTTTAAATCTGTGACCTTTGGTTACCGACCCACTTGCCAGAGTGAACAGTTTCTCCCTACTTGCTCGATCAAAACCCCTCATCATTTTGAACACCCCTATTAGGTCTCCTCTTAACCTTCTCTGCTCTAAGAGGAACAATCCCAGCTTCTCCAATCTCTCCACATAACTGAAGTCCCTCATCCCTGGTACCATCCTGGTCAACCTCCTCTGTACCCTCTCCAAGGCCTTGACATCCATCCTAAAGTGTGGTGCCCAGAATTGTACACAAGACTCCAGCTGAGGCCAAAACCCTGCAGCTGTACAAAACCCTGGTTAGACCACACCTGGAGTACTGTGAGCAGTTCTGGGCACCACACCTTAGGAAGGATATATTGGCCTTGGAGGGAGTGCAGCATAGGTTTACCAGAATGATACCCGGACTTGAAGGGTTAAGTTACGGGGAGAGATTACACAAATTAGGGTTGTATTCCCTGGAATTTAGAAGGTTAAGGTGTGATCTGTTCGAAGTTTTCAGGATATTAAGGGGAACAGATAGGGTAGATAGAAACTATTTCCGCTGGTTGGGGATTCTAGGACTGGGGGCATAGTCTAAAAATTAGAGCCAGACCTTTCAGGAGTGAAATTAGGAAACACTTCTACACACAAAGGGTGGTAGAAGTTTGGAACTCTCTTCTGCAAACGGCAACTGATGCGAGATCAATTGTTAATTTTAAATCTGAGATTGATAGGTTTTTGTTACCCAAAGGTATTAAGGGATATGGGCCAAAGGCGGGTGTATGGAGTTAGGTCACAGATCAGCCATGATCTCATTGAATGGTGGAACAGGCTCGAGGGGCTGAATGGCCTCCTCCTGTTCCTATGTTCCTAACTAGTAATTTGTAAAGGTTTAGTGTAACTTCCTTGTTTTTGTATTCAATGGCCCTATTTACAAAGCCAAGTATCCAAGACACTTTATGAACCGCCTCACCAACTTGCCGTGGCACTTTCAAAGATTTGTGAATATGGACCCCCAGGTCCCTCTGCTCTTGCACCCCCTCAAAATAGTCCCATTTAGATTATACGGCCTCTCCCTGTTGTTTCTCCCAAAGTGCATCACTTCACACTTATCCTCATTTAATTTCATCTGCCTTGTGTCTGCTCATTTCACAGTCTGTCTCTGTCCTTCTGAAGTCTGCTACTACTATGCTCACTATTTACTGCGTTGCCAAGTTTTGTATCATCTGTAAACTTCAAACTTGTACACCTATACCCAAGTCCAGGTCAGTTATATATAACAAGAAAAACAATGGTCCTAATCCCGACCCCTGGGGGAACCCACTGCATACTTCCCTCCAGTCAGAAAAACATCCCTCAGCACTGCTCACTGCCTCCTCTCCCTTAGCCAATTATATACCCAAATTACCATCAGCTCTTTAATTCCCTGTGCTCCTATTTTCCGAGTAAGTCTCTTATGTGGTACTTTTTCAAATGCCTTTTAAAAGTCCATATATACAACATCTGCTGCACTACCTTCATCAACCCTCAACAAAGAACTCAATCAGGTTAGTCAGACATGATTTACCTTTAACAAATCCATACTGGCTGCCCCTTATTAACCCATGCTTCTCCAAGTGAGAATTAATTTTGTCCTTGACAATGGTCTTGAGTTCATTGAGTGTATTAGGGATGGGTTTCTTGAGCTGTATGTAACTGAACCGACCAGGGGGCAAGCAACCTTAGATTTGGTCCTGTGTAATGAGACAGGATTAATTAAAAATGTCCTAGTAAAGGATCCCCTTGGAATGAGTGACCATAACATGGTTGAATTCCATGTTCAAGTAGAGGGTGAGAAGGTTGGATCTCAAACAAGCGTGCTGAGCTTGAATAAAGGAGACTATGAAGGTATGAGAGCGGAATTGATTAGAGTGGACTGGGAAAATAGATTAAAGGGTAAGACGGTACATGATCAGTGGTGTACATTTAAGGAGTTATTTTACAACTTCCAAAAAAAAAATATTCCACTGAGGAAAAAAGGGTGTAAAAGAAAAGATAGCCATCCGTGGCTAAGTAAAGTAATTAAGGATCGTATCCGATTAAAAACAAGGGCATATAAGGTAGCCAAATCTAGTGGGAGGATAGAAGATTGGGCTGTCTTTAAAAGACAGCAAAAAATAACTAAAAGATTGATTAAGAAAGGGAAGATAGATTATGAAAGTAAATTAGCAAAAAATATAAAAACAGATAGCAAAAGTTTCTATAGTTATATAAAAAGAAAAAGGGTGGCTAAAGTAAATTTTGGTCCCTTAGAGGATGAGACCGGGAAATTAATGGTGGGAAACATGGAGATGGCAAAAACGCTGAACAAATATTTTGTATCAGTCTTTACGGTAGAGGACACTAAGAATATCCCAACACTGGACAAACAGGGGGCTCTAGGGGGAGAGGAGCTAAATACGATTAAAATCACTAAGGAAGTGGTACTTGGTAAAATAATGGGACTGAAGCCGGATAAATCCCCTGGACCTGATGGCTTACATTCTAGGGTCTTGAGGGAAGTGATGGTAGGGATTGTGGATGCATTGGTAATAATTTTCCAAAACTCCCTGGACTCAGCAAAGGTCCCGGCAGATTGGAAAACTGCTAATGTAACACCCTTATTTAAAAAGGGTAGTAGGCAGAAGGCTGGAAACTATAGACCTGTTAGCCTAACATCTGTGGTTGGTAAAATGTTAGAGTCCATTATTAAGGAGACAGTAATGGGACATTTGGATAAACATAATTTAATAGGACAAACTCAGCATGGTTTCATGAAGGGGAAGCCATGTTTCAGAAATTTGCTTGAGTTCTTTGAGGAAGTAACATACAGGGTGGATAAAGGGGAACCAGTGGACGTAGTGTATTTAGACTTCCAAAAGGCATTTGACAAGGTGCCACACAAAAGATTTTGCTCAAGATAAAAAATCACGGGATTGGGGGTAATATTCTGGCATGGGTGGAGGATTGGCTCTCTAACAGAAAGCAGAGAGTTGGGATAAATGGTTCATTCTCAGACTGGCAATCAGTAACTAGTGGTGTTCCGCAGGGGTCAGTGCTGGGTCCCCAACTCTTTACAATCTATATTAACGATTTGGAGGAGGGGACAGAGTGTAACATATCAAAGTTTGCAGATGATACAAAGATGGGAGGGAAAGTAGTGAGTGAGGAGGACATAAAAAACCTGCAAAGTGACATAGACAGGCTAAGTAAGTGGGCAGAGATTTGGCAGATGGATTACAATACTGGAAAGTGTGAGGCTATGCACTTTGGCAGGAAAAATCATAGAGCAAGTTATTATCTTAATGGCAAGAAACTGGAAAGTACTGTAGTACAAAGGGATCTGGGGGTCCTGGTGCACGAAACTCAAAAAGTTAGTATGCAGGTGCATCAAGAAGGCCAATGGAATGTTGGCTGTTATTGCTAGGGGGATAGAATATAAAAACAGGGAGGTATTGCTGCAGTTATACAAGGTATTGGTGAGACCGCACCTGGAATACTGCATACAGTTTTGGTGTCCATACTTAAGAAAAGACATACTTGCTCTCGAGTCAGTACAAAGAAGGTTCACTCGGTTAATCCCGGGGATGAGGGGGTGGTCATATGAGGAGAGGTTGAGTAGATTGGGACTCTACTCATTGGAGTTCAGAAGAATGAGAGGCGATCTTATTGAAACATATAAGATTGTGAAGAGGCTTGATCGGGTGGATGCGGTGAGGATGTTCCCAATGATGGGTGAAACTAGAACTAGGGGGCATAATCTTAAAATAATGGGCTGCTCTTTCAAAACTGAGATGAGGAGAAACTTCTTCACTCAGAGGGTGGTAGGTTTGTGGAATTTGCTGCCCCAGAAAGCTGTGGAAGCTACATCATTAAATAAATTTAAAACAGAAATAGATAGTTTCCTAGAAGTAAAGGGAATTAAGGGTTACGGGGAGCGGGCAGGAAATTGGACATGAGTCTAGGTTCGGAATGGTCATGGCCCTGTGGGTAGTGGAGCGGGCCCAGGGGCCGCGTAGCCTGGTTCTGCTCCTACTTCTTGTGTTCTAATTCTGTGTTAGATTTCAGGAGATGGTTTTATTCCTGTTCCTGGCTGGGGTGGAGATCGCCTTTACAGAAGGTAAGTACTGTAGAAAATATAGGGACAGAGTGATCTCCTGGAAGAGTTTCGATCGCCTAGATGGGTCAGAGAGGAATTTCCCAGATTTTTTCTCCCAAATTGGCCATTGGGTTTTTTATCTGGTTTTTCGCCTCTCCCGGGAGATCACATGGGTTCGGGTGGGATGGAGAGTGATAGTAGATTTGAGGTTAGGATCAGATCAGCCATGATCTTATTGAATGGTGGAGCAGGCTCGAGGGGCCGATTGGCCTACTCCTGCTCCTATTTCTTATGTTCTTATACACCCATCACTGACATTAGACTGATTGGCCTGTAGTTACCAGGTTTACCCCTCTCCCCTTTTTTAAACAGGGTGTAACATTTGCAATCCTCCAGTCTTCTGGCACCACTCCCATATATCTGAGGGAGATTGAAAGATTGTGGTCAGAGCTTCTGCTATCTCCACCCTAGCTTCCCTCAGCAATCTAGGATGCATCACATCTGGACCGGGTGACTTGTTAACTTTGAGTGATGACAACCTATTTAGCACCTCCTTTCTATCCATTTTTATGCAATTTCTCTACTCCCCCCTCCTCTACTGCGACATTAACTTCATCCTCTTCTGTTGTGGAGACAGATGCTAAGTACTCATTCAGTACCTCAGCCACGCCCTCTGCCTCCGTATGATGAGCTCCTATTTGGTCCCTAATCGGCCCCTTTAACTATCCTTTTACTTTTCATACGTTTATAAAAGATTTTTGGGTTCCCTTTTACGTTACCCACTAATCTTTTCTTGTAATCTCTCCCTTGTGTCAGCTGTGGCTCAGTGGGTAGCACACTCGCCTCTGAGTCAGAAGGTTGTGGGTTCTAGTCCCACTCCAGGGACTTGAGCACATAAAGCTAGGCTGACACTCCAGTGCAGTGCTGAGGGAATGCTGCACTGTCAGAGGTGCCGTCTTTCTGATGAGACTTTAAACTGAGGCCCTGTCTGCACTCAGGTGGATGTAAAAGATCCCATGGCACTATTTTGAAGAAGAGTAGGGGAGTTATCCCCAGTGTCCTGGCCAATATTTATCCCTCAATCAACATAACAAAAACAGATTACCTGGTTATTATCACATTGCTGTTTGTGGGAGCTTGCTGTGCGCAAATTGGCTGCTGTGTTTCCCCCATTACAACAGTGACTCCATTTCAAAAAGTACTTCATTGGCTGTAAAGAGCTTTGAGATGTCTGGTGGTCGTGAAAGGTGCTATATAAATGCAAGCCCTTCATATATCCTTTTTCAATTTCCCCCGCACTCACTGTATTCTCCTGGTTTTTGACGGTATTCTGTACCTGACATTTGTCGTAAACCTTTTTCTGTTTTATTCTAACCTCTACATCCTTTGTCATCGGGAGCTCGAGCTTTGGACGCCCCATCTTTCCTCCTTATGGGAATATGCTTGGTTTGTACCCGGTGCCATATTTTGTTTTATAATGTGAAGTGCGTTGGGACATTTTACTACATTAAAGACGTTATATAAATACAAGCTGTTGTTATTGTCTGAAACTAACAAATTCCACAGAGGAAAAATAACAGTATTTTTACTCCCAAATATTAAATATTTTGTTCCACGAGGTTTAACTGCTTTTATTGATGAATTTAAAAAGTCTGTATTAAAACCTGAGCCAATGTGTTGTGAGACAAAGAGCCTTGTGTCCAATAAGGGGAATAAAGGCCCACAGCCTCCCCTGGCCCCGGGCCCTGAACAAGGGACTGGAGAAATAACAACAGAAAATGCTGGAAAAACTCAGCAGGTCAGGCAACATCCGTGGAGAGAAAATAGAGTCAACGTTTCGGGTGAAAATCCTTTGTGAAGACTAAAGAAGCACAGGAAATGAAATAGATTAAGAGGCCAGGCTGGGAGAGAACAAAAGAGAAGAAGCGACATTAAGAGGTATTCAAAACGAGACGAGATGCTGATAGGACTAGTGGAGGCAAAAGACGGCTCTAGATTAGGTGTGAAATGCGCTGGCAGATTGGGAGACAGCTGCCATGTGGGAGAGAGAAAAAAAAAGGTGGGGGGGGAAGGCCAAAACAAAGGCGTGGATAAAAAATATAAGTAAAAATGTAATAGGGGCCGACAGACAGGAAGTGAGTCAGGGAGCGTCTGTAAATGAAGGAGAAATGCTGACTGGTCAGGGAGCATCTGTAAATGGAGGAGAAATGGTGACTGGTCAGGGAACGTCTGTAAATGGAGGAGAAATGGTGACTGGCCAGGGAGTATCTGTAAATGGAGGAGAACTGGTGACTGGTCAGGGAGCGTCTGTAAATGAAGGAGAAATGGAGACTGGTCAGGGAGCGTCTGTAAATGAAGGAGAAATGGTGATTGGTCAGGGAGCGTGTGTAAATGGAGGAGAAATGGTGACTGGCCAGGGAGTGTCTGTAAATGAAGGAGAAATGGTGACTGGTCAGGGAGTGTCTGTAAATGGAGGAGAAATGGTGACTGGTCAGGGAACGTCTGTAAATGGAGGAGAAATGGTGACTGGCCAGGGAGCATCTGTAAATGGAGGAGAACTGATGACTGGTCAGGGAGCGTCTGTAAATGAAGGAGAAATGGAGACTGGTCAGGGAGCGTCTGTAAATGAAGGAGAAATGGTGATTGGTCAGGGAGCGTGTGTAAATGGAGGAGAAATGGTGACTGGTCAGGGAGCGTCTGTAAATGAAGGAGAAATGGTGACTGGTCAGGGAGCGTCTGTAAATGGAGGAGAAATGGTAATTGGTTAGGGAACATCTGTAAATGGAGGAGAAATGGTGATTGGTCAGGGAGCGTGTGTAAATGGAGGAGAAATGGTGACTGGCCAGGGAGCATCTGTAAATGAAGGAGAAATGGTGACTGGTCAGGGAGCGTCTGGAAATGGTGATTGGTCAGGGAGTGTCTGTAAATGGAGGAGAAATGGTGACTGGTCAGGGAGTGTCTGTAAATGGAGGAGAAATGGTGACTGGCCAGGGAGCATCTGTAAATGGAGGAGAAATGGTGACTGGTCAGGGAGCGTCTGTAAATGAAGGAGAAATGGAGACTGGTCAGGGAGCGTCTGTAAATGAAGGAGAAATGGTGATTGGTCAGGGAGCATGTGGAAATGGAGGAGAAATGGTGACTGGTCAGGGAGCGTCTGTAAATGGAGGAGAAATGGTGACTGGTCAGGGAGTGTCTGTAAATGGAGGAGAAATGGTAACTGGTCAGGGAGCATCTGTAAATGGAGGGGAAATGGAGACTGGTCAGGGAGCGTCTGTAAATGGAGGAGAAATGGTGACTGGTCAGGGAGCATCTGTAAATGGAGGAGAAATGGTGACCGGTCAGGGAGCGCCTGGGAGAAATCATTCAGCATTTTTTGGGGGTTGGTTAGTGTGAACAAATATATCAGTGATTTTATTGAGACTCTTTCTGTGTCCCAGCTCCTGTAAATACTGCTGGAAAGGGGCCAGACTCTCAGGAGGCTCCACACCGCTGGCTGCTCATGTGTCAGTGATCTCCCATCAGATTAATGTGCTTCTGCTGTGTGTGTGTTTAACTAAGTGCCCGAAGCCCTCACTGTAACACTCTCACATATCCCACCTGCAGTGTAATGTCCGTGCTGTGTGCTTCCTGTCCAATATCCCCCTGATCCCTAGCTCTCCTGTTGCACCAACTCGGTATAATGGGACAAGAAGTACCAGCTCAAGAGATTCCCAAATCAGGGACGGAATGAAAGGTTCAGACATGTGGAATGTTAATCTTACACAATGTGTGAGATGCTGAGCACCCGCCCAACATTTCACCACCACATCTTCTTTCAAATAGTTTCTTCAATCTCTCTTCTGAAGCCATAGTTTTGTGACAGAGTCAGGTGAGTGAAAAAGCTGGGATTGGAGGAAAATACTATGGGGTTTGTTTTCAGGAGAGGGAGGAGGGAGAGTGTGTGGGACCGGGATTTACAGCTTTAGGAGTAAGAACAAACAATGTTCCACAGAAACTAAAATTGTCTGTTCTGAATTTCTATCCTGTACTTACAATGCTGCCTTTATAAACTCCTTTTACAGGCTGTTGGAAGGGGAGGATTTGCAGACAGGAAACTCAATTCAAACATCACTTCAAGATCTGACAGTCACTCGGTTCACAGGACCTGAATAACACTGGCCTTTGAACATAGAATGAGAAATGTTTTAACCAGTTTCACAGCCTGAAAAAACATCCCACTGTTCACAGCGGGGAGTAACCGTACACGTGTTCTGTGTGTGAACGAGGCTTCAACCGATCATCCAACCTGGAGAGACACAAGGACATCCACACCACGGAGAAACCGTGGAAAAGTGGGGACTGTGAGAAGGGATTCAATTACCCATACCAGCTGGAAACTCATCGAAGCAGTCACACTGGGGAGAGGCCATTCACCTGCACCTTGTGTGGGAAGGGATTCACTCAGTCATCCAAACTGCTGGCACACCAGTGAGTTCACACTGGGGAGAGACCGTTCACCTGCACCTTGTGTGGGGAGGGATTCACTCAGTCATCCAACCTGCTGAGACACCAGCGAGTTCACAACTGACTGCGGGGGTTGGATTCTGCTGTTATTGCTGCTGTTAATCACATCCAGGCCTGAACCATGTTTATTCTGACAGTTGGAGTTTGTTTCTGCTGATGTTAATAACTCCTGTAACTGGGCTGGAGTTTAATATTCTGGCTATATGTTAAATAGATCAGCTTTGTTTTAAACATGTTGTAGATTTATGTCTTTCCCACCTGAGTGTTTAGCATCACCTGGCTGGAGCTCAGAAAGGACAATCTGGGGGAGGATCGTACGGCGGGAACAGAACTCCAGCCTGGACACAGTCCTTCAGGGCCACACTGAGAGGGGCAAACGGCACTTTGGTCTCTGTCGTCTTCTCGAGTGAATTTCTCACGTGTTCAGGATAATTTTCTGCAACAATATAACCTAGGACCAACAAGGGAGCAGGCCATATTAGATTTAGTAATGTACCAGATTTAGTGAACAGCCTAACTATGAGTGAACATTTATCTAACAGTGATCATAACATGATCGAGTTCCACATTATGTTTGAAAGGGAGAAATGTGAAACAGCTTCTAAGATTCTGGTAGGATAAAGGGTTTTGACCCGAAACATCGACTCTAATTTCTCTCCACGGATGTTGCCTGGCCTGCTGAGTTTTTCCAGCATTTTCTGTTGTTACTAAGATTCTAGTGTTAGTTCAGGGCAAATTCAACAGGATGAGACCAAGACTGTCCACAGTAAACTGGGGAAATCTGTTAATGGGTAAAACAACAGAAGATCAGAGGGAGATGTTCAAAAAATAATTTACGGTGATACAGAAGCAGCTTCTACCCCCGAGGGGCAAGAGCTCTACTTACCTAAAAACCCCAGCCATGGACGACTAAAGAGAGAAGGGACAACATCAAACTAAAAGAACAAGTACACAGAAATACAATAAATAGCACAAATCCTGGTGATTGGGAGAAATACAAAGAACAACAAAGGGTGACAAAATAGAGAGTAAGAGCTACAAAAAGGGAGTATGGAAAGAAACTTGTAAGGATTATCAAAATCAACACAATTTTTATTACAATTATCTGAGGAAAAAAATGGTGGTCAGGAGCAATGTGGGCCCCTTGAAAACTGATAATGGTGACATTGTAAATGATAATAAAAAGGCGGACATGTTGAATAATTATTTTGTGTCAGTATTGACAGAGTGGAAGAGGATAGCAGGCCGGACATCCTAAGGAAACTAATATTGAATCAGGGACGGGGACTCACCAAAATAACAGTAATGAAGAAAATAATGGCACTAAAGAGTAACAAATCCCCAGGACCAGATGGTTTCCAAGCCAGGATTTTAAAGGAAGTAAGTGAGAACATTGCAGATGCCCAAACTATAATCTTCCAAAGTTCTCTCGATTTGGTAACCATTTCATCAGATTTGAAAATTGCGCGTCACTCCGTTATTTCAGAATGGTGAGAGAGGGAAACCAGAGGATTAGAGACCAGTTAGCCTAACATCTGTTGTGGGGAAATTACTAGAGTCTATAATTAAGGACAGGGTGACTGAACACCTTGAAAATTTTCAGCAGATTAGAGAGAGCCAGCATGGATTTGTGAAAGGTCGGTCATGTCTGCTGAACCTGATTGAATATTTTGAAGAGGTGACTGAAGTAGTGGACAGAGGAATGTCTATGGATGTTATTTATATGGACTTCCAGAAGGCATTTAATAAAGTCCCTTATAAGAGTCTGTTAGCTAAAGTTGAAGCCCATGGAATTGGCTGAGTAGCAGGAGACAGAGAGTGGGGATAATGGGCAGGGACTCTAATTGGCAGGATGTGACTAACGCTGTCCAGCAAGGATCTGTGTTGGGGCCTCAACTAATCACCGTATTTATTAATGACTTAGATGATGGGATAGAAAGCCACACATGCAAGTTGCCGATGACACAAAGATAGGTGGCATTGCAAGCAGTGTAGATGGAAGCATAAAATTAGAGAGATATTAATTGATTAAGTGAATGGGCAAAACTGTGGCAAATGGATTTCAATGTAGGCAAATGTGAGGTCATCCACTTTGGACCTAAAAAGGATAGAACAGAGTACTTTCTAAATGGTGAAAAGCTGGAAACAGTGGAGGTCCAACGAGACTTGGGGATCCAGGTACATAGATCATTAAAATGTCATGAACAGGTACAGGAAATAATCAAAAAGGCTAATGGAATGCTGGCCTTTATATCTCGAGGACTAGAATACAAGTGGGTAGAAGTTACACTACAGCTATACAAAGCCCTGGTTAGACCACACCTGGGGTACTGAGAGCAGTTCTGGGCACCACACCTTGGGAAGGATATGTTGGCCTTGGGAGGAGTGCAGTGCAGGTTTACCAGAATTATACCCGGACTTCAGGGGTTAAATTACAAGGAGAGATTAAACAAATTAGGGTTGTATTTCCTGGAATTTAGAAGGTTAAGAGGTGATTTGATTGAAGTTTTCAAGATATTAAGGGGAACTGATAGAGAGAAACTATTTCTGCTGGTTGGGGAGTCTAGGGCTAGGGGGCAGAATGTAAAAATTAGAGCCCGACCTTTCAGGAGTGAAGTTAGGAAATACTTCTACACACAAAAGGTGTTAGAAGTTTGGAACCCTCTTCCACAAACAGCAGTTGATGCTCGGTCAATTGTTAATTTTAAATCTGGGACTGATAGATTTGTGTTAAGCAAAGGTATTAAGGACTATGGGGTAAAGGCGGGTATATGGAGTAAGATCTCATTGAATGGTGGGCAGGCTCGAGGGGCTGAATGGCCTACTCCTGTTCCTATGTTGCCAAGCTCTGGAATTTCATTCCTATACCTTGCCGCCTCTCTACAACTCTTTCCTCCTTTAAGATACTCCTTAAAACCTACCTCTTTGACCAAGATTTTGGTTACCTGCCCTAATATCTCCTTATATGACTCGCTGTCAAATTTTGTTTGAAAATGTTCCTGTGAAGCAACTTGGGATGTTTACTATGTTAAAGGCACCATATAAATGTAAGTTATTGTCTGTGACCACTTACACTTTGAGACCAAATCGAGGTACCATTTACTGTGGCACAAAATCCTGTGACCATTTACACTGTGACACCAAATCCAGGGACCACTTACACTGAGGCTATAAATGGGAATCAGGGAGCCTCAGTGTGGAGAATGGTCATGGTTGTGAAACCAGCTCTAGTGAGGGTGAA
The DNA here is from genome assembly GCF_052327205.1 of Somniosus microcephalus. NCBI lineage: Eukaryota > Metazoa > Chordata > Chondrichthyes > Squaliformes > Somniosidae > Somniosus > Somniosus microcephalus. Next base: position 63,787,698 of record NC_140990.1, on the reverse strand, counting down.
AGGCGGGTAATGGATGAAGATATGATGATGGAATCAGATGGTGATTGGTGGGGCCTGGTGACAGGTTATTGTCAGAAGCCCTTTTCAGGCAGGCTGATGACTGGATGTAATCTGCACAATACCTGGGTCCGCCTGTTCTTGTCCAAAATTAGAAAGTCTAATGTCTGTGATGTCTATTTCTGTGAGAATTGTAGAGATGTGAAAGAAGAGAGGAAATCAGGCTCAGGCCAGAAAGAAGGTTCCTTGAATGAACAATTCATGAGGCTGTTTTGTGACTCGTCTGTGTGAGGTTCAAAAACATGAAATGGAAAAGGACGCATCTAGTGACACTGGTGTTGTCAATAGTGGTTTCTAACCTTAATCACTATTTCCTAAGCCTAATATCCTATCGACTACCCCCAAGCACTGACCCCAATCCTGACCACTAACCCCAATCCTAACCAATAACTACGAGCCCCAACCACTAACCCCAATCCTAACCAATAACCACAAGCCCCAACCTCTAACTTCAATCCTAACCAATAACCACTAGCCCCAACCACTAACCCCAATCCTAACCAATAACCATGAGCCCCAACCAGTAACCCCAGTCCTAACCAATAACCACTAACCCCAACCACTTACCCCAATCCTACACCTTAACCCCAGCCCCTAAACTGTTAACCCCAATCCTAACCAATAACCACTAGCCGCAACCACTAACTTCAATCCTAACCAATAACCACTAGCCCCAACCACTAACCCCAATCCTAACCAATAACCACGAGCCCCAACCAGTAACCCCAGTCCTAACCAATAACCACTAACCCCAACCACTAACCCCAATCCTACACCTTAACCCCAGCCCCTGACCAAGGATTATTGACAGGGATCAATGGAGGAGCTAAAGACCTGATAAAGGAAGTATTTGAAACAATTATCTTGATTAAAGAAATAGTGCAAGGTATGTTAGTAACAAGAGATTAAATCAAAGAGACCATCAAAATCAGCAATGACAATTACAAAGATCAAAACATTTCTAAGGCTGTCACATGCAGTATTTGTGGAGTTTTTTTTAAAATCGGATCCAAGAGATGTTAAATGATGCAGAAAATAACAGATTTCAAATCTTATGCAAGGTAGTTCTGTAAAGGGGTGGTTCAAAGGAATTTCAGATGAGTGTAAAGTGAGACACTACAGTTCAGTCTATGACACCCACAAGCCGTGTACACAAATGGAACAAGTTTGGGGTTTGATGTGGTAGAAGGTGAACTAGATGAGAACTGAAATAATCCAGAGTAAGAAAAGGCCCAAAAATGGAACAGTCAGTAACAGAACATCAATTAGACTCCTCTTATCATGGAGAAATCAAATATTAGACACACTGTGTGTTTGAAACAAAGCTGATTTATTTAATATTTGTCCAGAATATTAATCTCAAGCCCAGTTATTCTAGTTATTAACATCAGCAGAAACAAAGCCCAATTGCCAGAGTGAACATGGTTCAGTCCTGGATGTGATTAACAGCAGCAATAACAGCAGAATCCAACCTCTGCAATCACTGGTGAACTCGCTGGTGTCTCAGCAGAGTGCATGACTGAGTGAATCCCTTCCCACACACGGAGCAGGTGAATGGTCTCTCCCCAGTGTGAACTTGCTGGTGATTAAGCAAGTTAGACTTCCAAGTGAAAACCTTCCCACAATAGGAGCAGGTGAAAGATCGCTCCTCAGTGTGAACTCGCTGGTGTCTCAGCAGAGTGCATGACTGAGTGAATCCCTTCCCACACACGGAGTAGGTGAATGGTGTAATGTATGTACCTTTAAAAGAGGAACTATGTTTTACAGCCCCTGTATACTGCAGTACCAGTAGTGACCACACCTGTATATAACACCGTGTAGTAATTTGTACAGTTAGTTCCAGCATACCCTCTGTTCAGTAAACACCTGTTATTACCGTTCTCCTGCAGTCCGTGTGTTATTTATACGCGGACACTACAGTGGCGACGAGCAGGTTTGAACTCACCTGCAGTACTGCATCACCTCACGGGGATCCATCCCTGAAAAGAAGCATCTTGGAGGTCGAAGCCAGAGCAACGGGCGTCGACCGCGGGCAACCGCCCAGTGATCCATCGGAGTTCAGAGAATCGCAGGGAAGGTGTTCCAGCAAATCGGGCTGGTAGCAGGTAGTGCGCTGACCCTTCCCGGACTGCGGCGGGCTAGAGCTCGATCGAGCGGCTCTGCAAGGGGGCCGAGCAGCGTCGTCGGGAAGAAAAAGAGAGAGAGAAGGTGGAGCACAAGAGCCGGGCAGCGTTAAAGAAACAAAAAAAGGGGGAAGGAAAAGAGACGCGCAGTGGACAGCGTCGAAGAAGAATAAAACGAAGAAAATTAATTAACAAAAGAGAGACGCGCAGAAAGCCGCGGGGTGCCGCCATTGCCATTTAGAACGCTAGGAGCAGCGTTGGCAGCAGCGGGGGAAGAAGGAAAAGCGCGGGAGGCGCCATTTTAAGCCATTGGGGAAGAAGGAAAAGTGTGGGAGGCACCATTTTAAACCACCCAAGATGCCAAAGAGTGGCAGCATCACTGCTTTCGACAATGAAATAGAAGACTGGACCACATATGTGGAAAGAATTGAAGTGTACTGCAAGGCAAATGAGGTGCTGATGAAAAGAAGGCGACGGTATTATTGAATTTGATGGGCGCGAGAACGTACGGCCCATTGCGGAATTTAATTACCCCAGCTAAACCAATGGAGAAAAGCTTTGAAGAGATTGTCAATATCTGACAGGAACATCTAAACCCTACACCGCTGCTGATAGCAGAAAGATTCAAGTTCCATAAAAGAAACCAGCACAAAGACGAAAGTAATGCTGACTATCTTACGGAACTACGCAAGTTATCGAAACACTGCCAGTTCGGAGCAGGACTGGCAGATACCTTAAGGGATAAGTTTGTCTGCGGGCTCCAGAGTGAAGGAACCCAGAAACGACTACTTTCGGAAAAGGACCTGATGCTAGAAAAGGCTTTCAGCGTTGCAGTATCCTACGAAGCAGCAGCACGGGGAGCTGTGGAAATACAACAGAAACCGCAAGAATATAGCACCAATGAAATGGCATATGGAGCAGAAAAGTGCTATCGCTGCGGCAGAACAACCCATGACCAGAAGGACTGCTGGTTTAAGGACAAAGTATGCAGGCAATGTGGAAAAGTGGGACACATAGCACGAGTCTGCAGGTCGGGAAAGAAAACCAACACTAAAAGAAGTACTAAGGAAAAGTACAAGAAAGTACAAAAGATGACGGACAGTAGTTCAGAAGATCAGAAGAGTGATAATGACTCCGGGAGCAGGAGACTAAGTTGTCTAAAGTTACACAATGTGATCGCAAAGGAGGATCACCGAAACATTTGGGTCACCCTCATGATAGCAGGGTCCCAAGTAAAGATGGAATTGGACACAGGATCAGCCCTAACAGTCATGAATCGACGAGACTACGAGTGGCTATTCTCACACATACCCTTGAAGGACACGTCCATTGTCTTGAAGACATATACGGGGCAAAAAGTCTACCCCAGAGGAAAAATAAGGGTGCCCGTTAAATACAACAGCAAGGAAACACAGAAACTGTATCTATATATACTACAAGATGGAGGACCACCATTATTGGGACATGAATGGATCCGAAAAATACAATTGGATTGGCATTCCATTCAGGCGCTAACTGTGGCTGACAAAAAGGATGACGACGTCACACCTGGACGACTGTCAAAAATTCTAACTGACACGAAAGAGGTGTTCCAGCAAGGACTTGGGACTCTAAAAGGCATAACGGCAACGATAAAAATTGAAGATAACGCAAACCCAACATTTTTTAAGGCCAGACTGGTACCGTATGCGACCCGCCCAGCCGTCGAAGCAGAGCTGGAGAGTCTGGAGCATTTGGGTGTGCTGTCCAAGGTGGACTGGAGTGAGTGGGCCACACCGATTGTTCCTGTAATGAAGAAATCATTGAGCAGCACGCCTGGGGAGCCGAAGAAGGTTCGCATCAGTGGGGACTTTAAGGTAACTGTGAACCCAGTCCTTCACACAGTACAATATCCACTTCCGCAGATGGAAGATATTTTTGCCTCACTATCTGGAGGGAAACGCTTTACGAAGATTGATCTGGCCCAAGCGTATCTACAAATGGAGGTAGAAGAAGCATCTAGAAAATACCTCACGATAAACACTCACAAAGGTCTTTACCAGTACAACCGACTGGTATTCGGGGTAGCATCAGCTCTGGCTATTTGGCAGAGGGCGATAAAACAAGTCCTGCAAGGGATCCCGGGGACCCAGTGTTATTTGGACGACATCCTGGTTACGGGCGAAAATGACAGTGAACACCTTGCCAACCTGGAGCAGGTGCTCACTAGATTACAAGAATATGGGCTATCTCGTATTGTGGCCACGTGATTGATGAAGAGGGGTTACATAAGTCCCTAGACAAGATTGAGGCTGTAGTCAAGGCTCCAGCACCGGAAAATGTGTCGCAACTGAGGTCGTTCCTCGGGTTGCTGAACTACTACCATAAGTTCTTGCCAAATTTGTCTACAATTCTGCACCCACTGAATGCCCTGCTGCAAACTGGAGTAGCATGGAAATGGAGTGATGAGTGTAAGCATGCCTTTCAGAAATGTAAATGCCTAATCACTTCAAAAGAAGTATTGGCCCACTACAATCCAACACTACCGATTCAGTTGGCATGTGATGCATCTCCCTCCGGCATTGGAGCGGTGCTGTCGCACAAATTCCTTGATGGTTCAGAGAGGCCAATAGCCTTTGCGTCATGCTCGTTAACCTCAGCCGAGCGCAACTACACCCAGATTGACAGGAAGGCCCTCAGCCTGGTGTGGGGGGTGAAGAAGTTCAATCACTATCTGCACGGGCAGAAATTCACCTTACTGACTGATCACCAGCCTCTTGTCTCCATTTTTAACTCAAAGAAGGGCGTTCCGGTGATGACGGCGCAATGGCTGCAAAGATGGTCCCTTTTTCCAGGGGCACATCAATAGGAAATAGAGTATAAGGGCACAAAACAGCATGGAAACGCTGATGGGCTGTCGCGCCTGCCGCTGCCTATGGTGGAAGAAGCACCTGCAGTGGACCCTGTTGAGATATTCCATTCGACCATAGTCGAATGTCTACCTGTTACAAACTCAAGTATAGAGAAGGAAACCCGAAATGACCCAACACTCTCTCGGGTCTATGATTTGATGGTGAAGGGATGGCCAGCACATAGCGACTCACTGTTGCCAGCATTCTCGCCAAGGAGAGAACAGCTGTCAGTGTGCCGGGGGACCTTGATGTGTGGATCCAGAGTGGTAATTCCACCCAAGTTGAGAGATAGAGTGCTTAATGAGCTTCATGAGGGTCATCTGGGAGGGGTAAAAATGAAGAACCTAGCCAGGGCGTTTGTGTGGTGGCCGGGAATCGATAAAGAAATTGAGGAAATGACCAAGAGCTGCACAGGATGCCAGAAAGTCCAAAACGCTCCACCACAGGCCCCGCTACACCCATGGGAGTGGCCCTCATCTCCATGGCAATGGGTACACATTGATTTTGCTGGTCCATTTATGGACTCAATGTTTTTAATCACCGTGGATGCACATTCGAAATGGCCAGAGGTCATCAAAATGTCCTCCACCACCACGGAGAAAACTATTGCAGTCCTATGGACCATCTTCGCCAGGAATGGCTTGCCAGAACAGATTTGCTCCGACAATGGACCACAGTTTGTGTCCGAGGATTTCCGGAGGTTTTTGAGGAATAATGGGGTAAAGCATTACACATCTGCCCCATATCATCCAGCCACAAATGGATTGGCTGAGAGGTTTGTTCAAACCTTTAAAAAAGCAATAAAGGCGATGTATAACGACAACATACCACTGCAACACAAGGTGGATAATTTCTTGTTTGCTTACCGGAATGCGACACATGCAGTCACCAACCAATCTCCAGCCATGGTGTTCTTTAACCGAAGGTTAAGATGTCGCCTGGATTTGCTCAAACCAAACATAAGACGAGATGTTGAGAATAAGCAATTCTAGCACATCAATGAGAAGCCAACCAGGAGCTTCAAGATAGGGCAACCAGTCTTGGCCCACGACTACCGAACAGAAAAATGGCAGCCAGGAACGATATGCACACGGCAGGGACCACTAATGTACACAGTGGACGTTGGAGAGAGCATCGTGAGACGCCATGCTGACCAGATCCTAGAGTCACAGGAACAAGTCAAACCTATGCCACGATCATACGCACCTGGTGATGAACCCGAAGTACAGATTGCGTCTACCTCAGAATCAGTGGTATTGGAAGCTGACGAACCAACCAATGACAATGAGCCAGAATTGACTCCGCCGCAAGAACAGGATACTAGAGAAAGGCGCTATCCAGACAGGATCAGGAAGCCTCCTCAAAGACTGAATTTATAAATGATTACTTTCAGCTGATGTATATAGTACAAAGAAAATTGTAATTGTAATTAGTTATTATTTAATTGTTAAATGAATTTTATGTACTGTTTATCTAAAAGGGGAGGAATTGTAATGTATGTACCTGTGCAGAGATGGAACTGATGTTCTCGGGGTAATTTTTGATAAAGCAGTTCGGGAGCATTTAAACTAGTATGGCAGGGGGCTAGAAACCTATGTAGTGAAATAGAGGAAAGTGAAAGGCAGACAGAAATAAATGATAAAAGGGTGAGGAACAAAAAACAAAGGGCCAAACTAATTCATAAAAAATGTGAGCATAAAAAAAGCCTGAGGGTTTTATACCTTAATGCGAGAAGCATCAGGAACAAGGTAGATGAATTAGCTGTGGAAATAGAGGTTAATAATTATGATCTAATTGGGATTACGGAAACATGGTTGCAGGGTGAGCAGGGCTGGGAGCTTAACATACAGGGGTATTCAGTATTTAGGAAGGATCGACAAAAAAGAAAGGGAGGAGGGGTAGCATTGCTAGTAAAAGAGGGGATAAATGCAATTGAAAGGAAGGATATTAACTCAGTTAATACAGAATCTATATGGGTGGAGCTAAGAAATAGCGAGGGGCGAAAAACATTAATAGGAGTGGTATATAGGCCTCCAAATAGTAAAATAGAGGTTAGGGAGGGCATCACGAGGGAAATTAGAGAAGCGTGCAATAAGAGCACAGCTGTCATCATAGGTGACTTTAACTTACATATAGATTGGACTAGCCTAATCAGTAAAAATAATGAGGAGGAGGAATTCCTTGAGTGTTTGAGGGATGGTTATCTGGATCAATATGTCGAGGAACCAACTCGGGAACAGGCTATATTGGACTGGGTACTGTGCAATGAGAAGGGACTAATCAGTAATCTTGTTGTACGGGGACCCTTGGGTCAGAGCGATCATAACATGATCGATTTCTCACTCGAAATGGAGAGCGAAGAAATTGACTCAGAGACTAAGGTCCTGAATTTAAACAAGGGGAATTATGATGCCATGAGACGGGAACTGAGTAGGTCTGAGTGGACAACGTTCCTGGGAGGACTGGAGGTAGATAAACAATGGCAAACATTTAAAGATAGAATGACAAAATTGCAAAAATTGTTTATACCAATCTGGCATAAAAGGAAATCTAAAAAGGTGACTCAACCGTGGATAACAGGGGAAATTAGAGACAGCATAAAATCCAAAGATAGGGCGTATAAAATAGCCAAAAAAAGCGCCAGAGCGGAAGATTGGGAACAGTTTAAGATAGAGCAAAGGAGGGCAAAGGGCATAATCAAGAGGGGCAAAATAGCTTACGAAAACAAGCTGGCGGAAAATATAAAAACTAACTCCAAAAGCTTTTATAAGTATATCAAAAGGAAAAGACTGGTGAAAACCAAAGTTGGTCCATTGCAGTCAGATACGGGGGAATATATAATGGGAAATAAGGAAATGGCAGATCAACTAAATGCATACTTTGGGTCAGTCTTTACGAAGGAAGACACAAAAAACCTCCCTGGGATATCGGGAAAAATAGGGACATTGGCAAAGGAGGAACTGACGCAAATCAATATCTCTAAGGATATGGTGTTAAGGAAGCTAAAGGGATTGAAGGTGGACAAATCCCCAGGGCCTGATAACATGCATCCTAGGGTACTGAAGGAGGTGGCCCTAGAGATAGCGGATGCACTAAGGATGATTTTTCAGAATTCATTAGACTCGGGAACAGTACCGATGGATTGGAGGGTAGCTAACGTTACCCCACTATTCAAAAAGGGGGGTAGGGAAAAAGCAGGTAATTACAGACCTGTAAGCCTTACATCAGTTGTGGGCAAAATGCTGGAGTCCATCATTAAGGATGAAATAGCGGAGCACTTAGCAAATGGGGACAGGATAGGACAGAGTCAACATGGATTTACAAAGGGTAAATCGTGCTTGACTAATCTATTGGAATTTTTTGAGGGAGTAACTGGTAGAATAGATGGGGGAGAGCCAGTAGATGTGGTGTACCTGGACTTCCAAAAGGCCTTCGATAAGGTCCCACATAAAAGATTAGCATGGAAAATTGAGGCTCATGGGATAAAGGGGAAAGTTTTGGCGTGGATAGGGAACTGGCTGTCAGATAGAAAACAGAGAGTTGGAATAAACGGCTCATTTTCTGAATGGCAGGCAGTAACAAGTGGGGTACCACAGGGATCTGTCCTGGGCCCCCAGCTGTTCACAATTTACATTAATGACCTGGATCAGGGAGTCGGATGCAGCATTTCCAAATTTGCAGACGACACTAAACTAGGAGGGGGGGTGGGCTCAGAGGAAGAGACCAGGAAGCTCCAGAGCGATTTGGACAGACTGGGCGATTGGGCGGATAAATGGCAGATGCACTATAATGTGGACAAGTGCGAAGTTATCCACCTTGGGTGCAGGAACGGGAGGGCAAATTATTATTTAAATGGCAATAGATTGGGAGAGGGGGAAGTACAGAGAGACCTGGGTGTTCTTGTACACCAGTCACTGAAGGTGAGCATGCAGGTGCAACAGGCGGTCAAGAAGGCAAACGGTATGCTGGCCTTCATAGCAAAAGGGTTAGAATACAGGAACAGGGATACCTTGCTGCAGCTGTACAGGGCACTGGTGAGACCACACCTCGAGTACTGTGTACAGTTTTGGTCGCCTCATCTGAGGAAGGATGTTCTTGCCATGGAGGGGGTGCAGCGGCGATTCACCAGGCTGATACCAGGAATGGCGGGAATGACCTATGAGGAGAGACTATGTAGTTTAGGGATGTACACACTGGAGTTTAGAAGATTGAGAGGGGACCTCATAGAAGTGTATAAAATTCTGACAGGTCTAGACAGACTGGATGCAGAAGGAATGTTTCCCTTGGCGGGTGAGAACAGAACTAGAGGACATAATTTAAGGATAAGGGCTAAACCATTTAGGACAGAGATGAGGGGGAATTTCTTCACTCAGAGAGTGGTGAACCTGTGGAACTCATTGCCACAGAGGGCAGTGTACGCCAGCTCATTAAATATATTTAAGAGGGAATTAGATATATTTCTACGGGCAAAAGGGGTTAAGGGTTACGGAGAGAAGGCGGGGACGGGATACTGAATTAAAGGATCAGCCATGATCTCATCGAATGGCGGAGCAGGCACGAAGGGCCGAATGGCCTACTCCTGCTCCTATCTTCTATGTATCTATGTATGTACCTTTAAGAGAGGAACTATCTTTTACAGCCCCTGTATACTGCAGTACCAGTAGTGACCACACCTGTATATAACACCATGTAGTAATTTGTACAGTTAGTTCCAGCATACCCTCTGTTCAGTAAACACCTGTTATTACTGTTCTCCTGTAGTCCATGTGTTATTTATACGTGGACACTACAAATGGTCTCTCCCCAGTGTGAGTGCGTTGGTGGGTCAGCAGGTCGCTTGTGTTTTTAAAGCTCTTCTCACAGCTCCTTCAACAGCACCTTCCAAACCCATGACCTCTACCACTTAGAAGGACAAGGGCAGCAGACACATGGGAACATCACCACCTACAAGTTCCACTCCAAGCCACACACCACCCTGACTTGGACCTGTATCGCCGTTCCTTCACTGTCGCTGGGCCAAAATCCTGGAATTGCCTTCCGAACAGCATTGTGGGTGTACCTACACCATATGGACTGCAGCGGTTTAAGAAGGTGGCTCACCACCATCTTCTCAAGGGCAATTAGGGATGGGCACTAAATGCAGGCCTAGCCAGCCAGCGATGCCCACATCCCATCAATGAATAAAAAATAAAAAAAACATCTAAATGGTCTCTTAACAGTGTGAACAAGTTGGTGAGTCATAAGATGGGATGACTGAGTGAATCCCTTCCCACACACAGAGCAGGTGAATGGGCTCTCCCCAGTGTGAACTTGCTGATGTATCTGGAGCTTGGATAACTCTGCGAATCCCTTCTCACACACGGAGCAGGTGAATGGCCTCTCCCTGGTGTGAGTGCGCCGATGAGTTGGTACGATGCCAGACGCAAGGAAAATAGCGTTACTGCTCACGGTTGCAGGCCTGCAGGCGATAGAGGTATTTAATACATTTCTATTTGATCAAGAGGAGGACAGAGAAAAAATGGATGATGTGCTAAAGAAGTTTGATACACATTGTTCTCCCAAAAAGAACGAGAACCTATGAGAGGTATGTGTTCCATTCACGGACACAGCAGCAAAATGAGACTTTTGATAGCTTTGTGACCGATCTAAAACTGAAAGCACAGACATGTAATTTCTCTGAATTGAAATCATCCATGATTCGTGACCAGATTGTGTTTGGTATTCATGATAAAAAAGTCAGGGAACGTTTGTTGAGAGAAACCGAACTAACATTGGAGAATGCTATGAAAATATGCCATGCCAGTGAGCTAGCTCAGAAGCACGTAAAGACTTTCAGTGAAATTAATAATGATGCGACTGTAATGAGTGACTGTGCTGCTGTCAGTGCTGTGTCCTACAAAGGGAAGAAATATGGGCAGAACAGAAATGCAAAGCAATCGGAGGATGGAATTTTTAATTGTAAACGCTGTGGTTACCAGCACCAGTCAAGACAATGCCCAGCGTTTGGCAAAATGTGCACAAAGTGTAATGGAAAGAATCACTTTGCCAAACAATGCTTTTCAAAAGTAAAAACAAAGAAAGGGCAACAAGTCAATGTGATTGAGGACAATGAGACATTTTTTGTAGGAATGGTGTCATGTGACAATATAGAAAAGGATACAGAAAATGTGCAGCCCTCAGGAATGGACAATGCTGAACATAAAGTTAATACAGTAAAAGAGGACAAATGGATGATGCCACTGCAGGTAAATGGAGCATTAGTTACATTGAAACTAGACACTGGGGCAAAAGCAAACTTAATCGGTATGAGTGACATTAACAATATGAAAGAAAAGCCCAAAATACAGAAAAAGTCAGTACTACTGAAGAACTATAATGGACAGAAAATAGATAGCTTAGGTGTATGCAGACTTAAAGTGACAGTCAAAGACAAAGTGCATCATCTCATGTTTTCTGTTGTGGCTGAAGGACTTGATTCACTACTAGGTGACAAAGCTTGTGAGGACTTAGAACTGGTCAAGAGAGTATACTGTATAAACTGTGCCATAAGCAAACCAGATGACTCAGTAGATTCTGTAGTGAGTAATTTCCAGGATGTGTTCAAAGGATTTGGAGTTCTACCATTCACATACAAGATCCAGCTAAAGGAGAATGCTCAGCCAGTGGTACATGCTCCATGGAGAGTTCCAGCACCCCTGCGTGACTGGCTATAGAAAGAACTGGACAGAATGACCACACTAGGAGTCATCAGGAAAGTCGAAGAGCCAACAGACTGGGTTAACTCCATGGTATGTGTAAAGAAAAAGAACAATGATCTAAGAGTATGCATGGATCCAAAGGACTTAAATGCAAACATAAAACGTGAACACTACCAGATTCCCAAGCGAGAAGAAATCACCAGTGAAATGTCAGGTGCCAGATACTTCACAAAGCTCGATGCCTCAGAAGGATTTTGGCAACTAAAACTGGATGAAGAGAGCACCAAATACTGTACCTTCAACACACCATTTGGCAGGTATTGTTTCCTCAGAATGCCTTTCGGGATAATATCTGCATCTGAAATCTTTCATAAAGCGACGGAATACATAATTGAAGGTCTGGAAGGAGTTCGGATCTATGTTGATGATATCATCATCTGGGGCTCCACACTGAAAGAACACAATGAGAGACTGACTAAAGTGCTACAGAGCATACGCCAGAATGGACTGAAGCTCAACAAAGCCAAGTGTCAGTTTGGCGTCCAGGAAGTCACTTTCCTAGGAGATAATCTATCTGGTAAAGGAATAGAGCCAGATATGGAAAAAGTAAACGCCATACTCAACATGCCCCGACCCACTGACAAAAAAGGAGTGCTATGCATCATGGGGATGATAAACTTCATTGGAAAGTTCATTCCTAACTTGTCAGCCAAGACAGCCTGTCTGCGAGACCTGCTACATAAAACAAATGAGTTCGCATGGACAGAAAGACATGAACAAGAGTGGATGAACCTTAAAACAGTGCTGACAACCACACCTGTACTCACCTTCTTTGACCCAACAAAGAGAATCAAAGTGTCAATGGATGCATCAAAAGATGGCCTAGGCATGGTCTTGCTACAAGCAGAGGGTGAAGATTGGAAGCCTGTTGCCTATGCCTCCAGGTCTATGACTGATTCTGAGTGTCGATACGCCCAGATTGAAAAGGAATGTCTGGGCTTGGTAGTTGGACTAGAAAAGTTCCATGGCTACATATATGGACTTCCCACCTTCACAGTTGAGACAGATCACTGCCCACTGGTTGCCATCATAAAAAAAAACCTGAATGAGATGTCTCCAAGGATTCAACGACTCATGATGAAGCTGCAAAGATATGACTTTGAACTGATCTACACACCAGGCAAACACATAGTGTTAGCAGATGCACTATCCCGAGCACCCACAATGAGTCATGTGAGCTCTACTGAGGAAGACGTGGATGTTCATGTGAGTATGGTCACTGCTGCGCTACCCGTGTCAGACACAAAATCAAAGCAAATAGCAGAAGAAACAGTAAAAGATACAGTGTTACAAACAGTAATAGAGAACATTCATCATGGTTAGCCAAAAGGTTCCTGTCCAAAGTACTTTCACATTAGGTCAGAGTTGAGTGTCGCAAGTGGACTATTACTAAAACAGAACAGAATAGTCATTCCACAGGCTCTACGTCGAGACATGCTCAAAAGGATTCATGAGGGACACCTCGGAATTGAAAAATGCAAAAGGAGAGCAAGAGACACTGTTTATTGGCCTGGCATAAATAAGGACATTGAGAACATGATAGGTGAATGTGAGACATGTCAGAAACACCAAAACAAACAAGCAAACGAACCAATGATAGTAGCTGACTTACCAACAGCACCATGGCAAAAGGTTGGTATGGACCTTTTTCATTTGAATGGTAAAGACTATCTAATAGTGATTGACTACTATTCTAACTATCCTGAGATGGCACTGTTCTCAAGCACATCAGCAAGCAGTGTCATAATGCATGTTAAATCCATCTTCACCAGATATGGAATTCCCAGGATTGCCGTTAGCGACAATGGTCTGTGCTTCAACTGTAAGGAGTGGCAACAGTTTGCAGCACATTATGACTTTCAGCATATCACATCCAGTCCTCTGTATGCTCAGTCAAATGGTAAGGCAGAGCAAGGTGTTCAAGTTCTCAAACAGCTACTGAAGAAAGCAACAGAAAGCAAGTCTGATCCTTATCTCGCCCTGCTGAGCTACCGAGCCTCCCCTTTAGACTGTGGTTCTTCACCTGCTGAACTCCTAATGGGTCGCAAGTTGCGCACCATGCTACCCTGCTGTGCAAAAGAAAAGCAGAGTAAGGAACTGAGACAGAGACTTCAACTGTTAAAGCTGAAACAGAAATCACACTATGACAAGTCATCCAAAACTCTGAAACCATTGACAAGGGATGATGTTGTCAGGATTGAGGATCCAAATGCATGGAACAGGAAAGCTACAGTTCTTGTGGAAGTAGGACCAAGGTCATACACTGTTAGAACTGAGGGAGAACAGATTCTCAGGAGGAACCGCCGTTCCCTCCTGAAAACATAAGAAACTATCCAAGAGCAAATCGATGACAATGCTGCAACTGAATCTTGTCACTCACCACCAGAACAATCTAACACAAACACACATACAGGCTCTCATGCAAACACATCAGACTTACCTGTGCTGAGAAAAAAAGAATGAAAAGCTTAGAGTTCATAAAGTAAAGCTTTGAAAATGTGTTGACTGTTGTGAAGATGTTTATGTCATTATGTAAAAAAAAAACAAGTTCATTCGAAGGTTTATAGAGCACTAACAAAAGTGTTACTGATATCATCTTTATCATTTTTCTTGAAAGTTGATTGATATTGATTTTGTTTAACCTCAAAGAAAGGGGGATGTAATGATCAGTAACATGTCATTCTAGAATGGTACACTAGGTGGAGCTGTATGTTTAGTAGGGGCTACCCACGATGCAGTAGTCAAGATGGATGCTGTACACTAGTCCACATGGCTGAATAAATGACTAGCTCAAGCTAGCTGTTCATAATGAAAACGTCTACTTATTTATGAACATAATAACACTTGTGTCTCTCCAGGTTGGACGATCGGTTGAAGCCTCGTCCACACACAGAACACGTGTACGGTTTCTCCCCGCTGTGAATGGTGCGATGTTTTTTCAGGTTGTGTAACTGGTTAAAGCTCTTTCCACAGTCAGTGCACTGGAACACTCTCACTCGGGTGTGTGTGTCTCCGTGCTTTTCCGGTCACACTGATGTTTGAAATCTTTTCCCACAGACAGAACAGACAAATATTCCTCCTTCCACATTCAAAGGCCGATGATATTCAGGTCCTGATGAATGGAGTGACTCGTTCAGATCTTGATGTGATGTTTGGTTTGAGTTTCCCATCTGCAAATCCTCCCCTTCTAATACCCTGTAAAAGGAGTTTACAAAAGTCATCACTGTAAGTACAGGATAGAAATTCAGAACAGACAATTCTAGTTTCTATGGAACATTCTTTCCTCTCTTGCTCCCACAAAGCTGTAAATCCCCATCCCACACACTCTCCCTCCTCCCTGTGCTGAAATCCAAACCCATCGCACCATCTCCAACATTTCTTTCCTCCACTCCCAGTTTTTCCCCTCCCTCTACTCTGGTTGGGTTCAGTTCGCCACCCACTGTGTGCAGAGTGAGAACAAAATCAATGAGTCAATGATTGTCTCTCCTGGTCACTGGGACCCTGAAGCCCCACCCACTCTCTGTTCCTGTACCAAGATGGCCGCACAAGCGCCGTGCTGCAGGTGGAACCGATCCGTCTTCGCTCCACCAAGATGGCGGCGCGTAAATGATGAGTGGTTTTGATCGAGCAAGTAGGGAGAAACTGTTCACTCTGGCAAGTGGGTCGGTAACCAAAGGTCACAGATTTAAAATAGTTGCTAAAAGAACTAGAGGGAAATGAGGAGAATTGTTTTCACATAGAGGGTTGTTAAGATCTGGAACGCACCATCTGAAAGGATGCTGGAATCAGGTTCCACAGGAACTTTCAAATGGTAATTGGACATGTACTTGAAGAGGACTAGTTTGCAGAGTTATTATGGGGATAAAGCTGGGGTTTGGGACTAAATTGGACAGCTCATTCAAAGAGCCGGCACAGGCACGATGGGCTGAATCACCTCCTTCTGTGCTGTTAGATTCTATGATCAGTGTGAAGACGCTGGTGTCTCTTAAGGCTCTTAGAGCTTTTAAAGCTCTTCCCACAGTCAGAACATTTAAAGAGTCTCGTCAGTGTGAACAAGCTGGTGTGACAGGAGGTTGGATGACTCAGTGAATCCCTTCCCACACATGGAGCAGGTGAACGGCTTCTCACCAGTGTGGAGCAGCCGATATCTCTTCAGCTCCCTGGAGCTTTTAAACCTCTTACCACAGTCAGAACATTTAACGGGTCTCTCTCCAGTGTGAACTCGCTGATGTTCCAGCAGGTGGGATGACTGAGTGAATCCCTTCCCACACACGGAGCAGGTGAACGGCCTCTCACCAGTGTGTAGGTGTTGGTGTCCCTTCAGCTCCTGGAAGCTTTTAAAGCTCTTCCCACAGTCAGAACATTTAAAGGGGTTCTCTCCAGTGTGAACTCGCTGGTGTCTCTTCAGCTCCCCGGAGCTTTTAAAGCTCTTCCCACAGTCAGAACATTTAAACGGTCTCTCATCAGTGTGAGCTAGCTGGTGTTGCTTCAGCTCCTGGGGGCTTTTAAAGCTCTTCCCACAGTGAGAACAGTTAAAGGGTCTCTCGTCAGTGTGAACTCACTGATGTGCCAGCAGGTTGGAGGGCTGAGCGAATCCCTTCCCACACACGGAGCAGGTGAACGGTCTCTCCCCAGTGTGTAGGTATTGGTGTCTCTTCAGATCCCTGGAGCTTATAAAGATCTTTCCACAGTCAGAACATTTAAAGGGATTCTCTCCAGTGTGAACAAGGTGATGTGACAGCAGGTGGGATGATTAAGTGAATCCCTTCCCACACACAAAGCAGATGAATGGCCTCTCCCCATTGTGAACTCGCTGGTGTCTCTTCAGCTCCCCGGGGCTTATAAAGCTCTTCCCACAGTCAGAACACTGAAATGGTCTCTCGTCAGTGTGAACAAGCTGGTGTCGCTTCAGCTCCCCGGGGCTTTTAAAGTTCTTCCCACAGACAGAACACTGAAATGGTCTCGCCTCAGTGTGAACTCGCTGGTGTGTTTGCAGGTGGGATGAACAAACAAATCCCTTTCCACACACGGAGCAGGTGAACGGACTGTCCCTGGTGCGACTGCACTGTTGAACTTCTAATGCAGATGGGGAACTGAATCCCTTCCCGCTGTCCCCACCTTTACCCGGTTTCTCCCCGGTGTGATGGTGCACGTGTCTCGCCAGGTCAGGCGATCGGCTGAATCCGTGCCCACACACTGAACACGTGTGCGGTTTGTCATCGCTGCGATCACTGCTTTCTCCTTCCATGTGCAAAGGCCGATGATATTCTGATGAATCGAGTGACTCTTGTCAGATCTTGACGTTATGTTTGGTCTGAGCTTCCCGCCTGTAACTGCTCCACTTCTATAACCCTGTAAATTGAGATCAGAAAAGGATCAGAGACAAACTGTTGTTTAACTTTCCCCTTTCCGACCCTAGGGGCAGTGAAGCTGATTTTCAGGCCCCAGCTGCTGCACAGATTGGTTGAAAGGATCAGCAGTAATGGCGGCTGCAATACCCACAAGCCCCCGCACTCCAGACAGCGCTCTGTTGACGCTGAGTCCCGCGCATGTGCTCATGGCCCCCGCACTCTCCCTCCAGCTCCATAATCGCCCATCCCGATCGGTCCGCAACGCGCATGCTCAGCGCACAAAACCCCGCGGTTGAAACATCGGGTGCACATGCGAAGCCGCAACATCTGGTACGCGTGCGCGGCTCAGGTGGGGGCGAGTCAGTGTTTCGCCTCAGCCGTCAGGGAGGTACGCATGCGCAGGATGACCCAACATTCTTCCTGTCAGCAATCACTCCCTCGTTTCTTTAATAAAAACAGAAAATGTTGGAAATACTCAGCAGGTCAGGCAGCATCTGTGGAGAGAGAAACAGAGTTAACGTTTCAGGTCGATGACCTTTCGTCAGAACTGCTTGTTCTTTAGTGTCAGCCAGTGGGTAGCACTCTTGCCTCTGAGTCAGAAAGTTGTGGGTTCAAGTCCCACTCCAGAGACTTGAGCACAAAAATCTAGGCTGGCACTCCAGTGCAGTGCTGAGGGAGTGTGGCACTGTTGGAGGTGCCATCTTTCAGATGAGACATTAAACTGAGGCCCCGTCTGCTCTCTCAGGTGGATGTAAAAGATCCCATGTCACTATTTTGAGAAAGAAAGACTTGCATTTATATAGTGCCTTTCATGACCACCAGATGTCTTGAAGTGCTTTACAGCCAATGAAGTACTACAATGAAGTAGTCACTGTTGTAATGTGGGAAAGAGCAGGGCAGTTATCCCCAGTCTCCTAGCCAATGTTTATCTCTCAATCAACATAAAAAGATAGATTATCTGGTCATTATCACATTGCTGTTTGTGGGAGCTTGTTGTGCGCTAATTGACTGCTGCGTTTCCTACATTATAACAGTAACTACACTTCAAAAGTACTTCATTGGCTGTAAAACACTTTGGGATGTCCGGTGGTGGTGAAAGGCGCTAAAGAAATGCAAGTCATTCTTTCTTCACTGGTCTCACCAGCGACCTCTTCTAGCTGTTGGTTGATTGACATTACAAGAGGATTTGAGTACAGGACTAAAGAAGTCTTACTCCAATTATATCGGACCTTGGTGAGACCACACCTGGAGTACTGTGTACAATTTTGGTCTCCTTACCGAAGGAAGGATATACTTGCCATAGAGGGAGTGCAACAAAGGTTCAACGAGATCGATTCCTGGGATGGCGGGACTGTCAGGTCGTAGAGAGAAAACGGGGAATTATAGACCGGTAAGCTTGACATCGGTAGTGGGGAAAATGCTGGAGTCCATTATAAAAGATGTAATAGCAGAACACTTGGAAAACAGTGACAGGATCGGACAAAGTCAATATGGATTTACAAAAGGTAAATCGTGCTTGACTAATCTACTGAAATTTTTTGAGGATGTAACTGGTAAAATAGATAAGGGAGAACAAGTGGATGTGGTGTATTTGGGCTTTCAGAAGGCTTTTGATAAGGTCCCACATAAGAGATTAGCATGTAAAGTTAAGGCATATGGGATTGGGGGCAAGGTACTGACTTGGATAGAGAACTGGTTGGCAGACAGGAAGCGAAGAGTTGGAATAAATGGGCCTTTTTCCAAGTGGCAGGCAGTGACTAGTGGGATCGGTCCTAGGACCCCAGCTATTCACAATATATATAAATGATCTAGACGAGAGAACTAGATGTAATATCTCCAAGTTTGTAGACGACACAAAGCTGGGTGGGTGTGTGTGCTGTGAGGAGGATGCCGAGGAACTCCAGTATGATTTGGACAGGTTGGGTGATTGGGCAGATGCATGGCAGATGCAGTATAATGTGGATAAATGTGAGGTTATCCACTTTGGCGGCAAAAACAGGAAGGCAGATTATTATCTGAACAGCAATAGATTGGGAGAAGGGGGAGTGCAACGAGACCTGGGTGTCCTTGTGCACCAGTCGCTGAAGGTAAGCATGCAGGTGCAGCAGGCGGTTAAGAAGGCAAATGGTATGTTGGCCTTCATAGCAAGAGGATTCTAGTACAGGAGCAAGGATGTCTTGCTGCAGTTGTACAGGGCCTTGGTGAGTCCACACCTTGAGTATTGTGTGAAGTTTTGGTTGCCTTATCTGAGGAAGGATGTTCTTGCCATGGAGGGAGTGCAGCGAAGATTCACCAGACTGATACCTGGGATGGCAGGAATGACGTATGAGGAAAGATTGGGTCGATTGGGCTTATACTCACTGGAGTTTAGAAGAATGAGAGGGGAGCTCATTGAAACTTATAAAATTCTATCAGGACTAGACAGACTAGATGCAGGAAGGATGTTCCCGATGGTGGGGGAGTCCAGAACCAGGGGTCACAGTCTAAGGATAAGGGGTAAGCCATTTAGGACAGAGATGAGGAGGAATTTCTTCACCCAGAGAGTGGTGAACCTGTGGAATTCTCTACCACAGAAGGCAGTTGAGGCCAATTCATTAAATATATTCAAGAAGGAGTTGGATATATTTCTTAAGGCTAAAGGGATCAAGGGATATGGGGAGAAGGCAGGGAAAGGGTACTGAGTTTGGATGATCAGCCATGATCTCATTGAATGGCAGAGCAGGCTCGAGGGGCTGAATGGCCTACTCCTGCTCCTATCTTCTGTGTTTCAATGGTTATCCCTCAGTTAACATAGCAAAATGATAGATTTGCGGCAGAGACCACAAAGGGACAATAAACACAATTCACTTTGTATAGCAATGCTGTGGTATGTACATGCTGGGTTGGGTTATTGGTGCAGGGTCCCTTTAAGAGCATCGGGAACGTGATGACATCATGACGTCGGTTGCGTGATGACGTCATAGCCCCTGCATAGCCCCTGCACGGGGCTGGGCTTAGCAGGCCTCGTGGAGATGTGATTAAAGTAAGACACGTTTTGTTGTTGCCTAAAGAAAAGTCTCAGTCTGTTGTTTTCTGTCGATCCCAACAGATTATCAGATTGCTGTTTGTGGGAGCTTGCTGTGTGCTAATTGGCTGCTGCGTTTCCTACATTACAACAGTGACGACACTTCAAACAGTACTTCATTGGCTGTAAAGCGCTTTGGGACGTCCGGTGGTGGTGAAAGGCGCTATATAAATGCAAGTCTTTCTTTCTTCACTGGTCTCACCAGCGACCTCTTCTGACTGATGGTTGATTGACAGCTGAGAGTCTGCGCATGCGCACGCGGGTCGGCGGTTTGGGCCGAGTCCGGCACAACGACCCCTCCCGGTCACCAAGGGTAATAACTGCGCATGCCCATAGGAGACCAACCCCCTCCCCCACTCGGAGCTGCGCCTGCGCACTGGGACACTGTCGGACGGAGTCGGTGTGCGGCATTCCGGGAAAGGTCTTGGTGTCGGTTACAGAGTCGCAATCAGTGATGCAAAGTGAGTTTTCTCCGCTCCGATTGGGTGGAGAATCGCGCAGGGTGGGGGGGAGGGGTGGATCGGGAGAGAATAAAGAGAAATAGAAAAACCTGAGAGTCCGCGAGGCCCCGGACCGAGCGGCGTCATTTGGACGGCGGACGTGATCTCCTCGGGGACACATGACCCGGGCCCGCGGCCTGATTGACGGGAGCTTCCGACCAATAGGGAGCGAGCGGGGCGGGGCTGGAGGAGCGAGCCGGCGGCGGGTCCTCCAACCAATCGGGGAGCCCGAGGGGCGGGACTAGCGCCGGCTGATTGTCTGATCCGCAGGGCAGCGAGTTTCTCCAGTCCCTTGTTCAGGGCCCGGGGCCAGGGGAGACTGTGGGCCTTTATTCCCCTTATTGGACACAAGGCTCTTTGTCTCATAACACACTGGCTCAGGTTTTAAAAATCAGTTTACAGGGAATAGTGAATTGAAAATTGCAAAACTGAGATTGTTAGAATACAGGATATACGGCACAGAAACTGGCCACTCGGCCCAACCAGTCCATGCTGGTTTTTATGCTTCACTCGAGCCTCCTCCCGTCTTTCCTCATCTAAATCTATCAGCATAACCCTCTATTCCCTTCTCCCACATATGCTTGTCCAGCCTCCCCTTAAATACATCGATACTATTCGCTTCAACCACTCCCTGTGGTAGCGAGTTCCACATTTTCAACACTCTCTGGGTAAAGAAGTTTCTTCTGAATTTCCTATTGGATTTCTTGGTGACTATCTTATATTGATGGCCTCTAGTTATGCTCTTCCCCACAAGTGGAAACATTCTCTCTGTATCCACTCTATCAAAAAAAATTCATAATTTTAAGGACCTCTATTAGGTCACCCCTCAGCCTATTTTCAAGAGAAAAGAGACCCAGCCTGTTCATCCTTTCCTGATCTGTATACCCTCGCATTTCTGGTATCATCCTTCCAAATCTTCTCTGCACTCTCTCCAGGGCCTCGACATCCTATTTATAATATAGTGACCAGAATGTACGCAGTTTTCTAAGGGCTGAATTTTGCCGATGCTCAGAGTGCGGATTTAGAGGCGAGTCCGCTGTCAAAACCACAAAGACTGACAGCGGGTCGTTATCCCTCCTTGTGAGTTTCCTAAGTGTCGGGTCTGTCATCCCTGACCTAGCACAAAGGAAGTTGGCTGTGGTTGTTGGAGGTCATTCATCTCAATCACATGACATCACTGCAGGAGTTCCTCAGGGCAGTGTCCTAGGTCCAACCATCTTCAGCTGCTTCATCAATGACCTTCCCTCCATCATAAGGTCAGAAGTGGGGATGTTCGCTGATGATTGCACACTGTTCAGCACCATTCGAGACTCGTCAGATACTGACGCAGTCCGTGTCCATATGCAGCAAGACCTGGACAACATTCAGACTTGGGCTGACAAGTGGCAAGTAACATTCGCACCACACAAGTGCCAGGCAATGACCATCTCCAACAAGCGAGACTCTAACCATCTCCCCTTGACAGTCAATGGCATTACCATCACTGAATCCCCCACTATCAACATCCTGGGGGTTACCATTAATCAGAAACTGAACTGGACCAGCCATATAAATACTGTGGCTACAAGAGCAGGCCAGAGGCTGGGAATTCTGCGGCGAGTGTCTCACCTCCTGACTCCCCAAAGCCTTTCCACCATCTACAAGGCACAAGTCAGGAGTGTGATGGAATACTCTCCACTTGCCTGGATGAGTGCAGCTCCAACAACACTCAAGAAGCTCGACACCATTCAGGATAAAGCATCCCGCTTGATTGGCACTCCATCCACATTCAACATTCACTCCCTCCACCACCGGCACACTGTGGCTGCAGTGTGTACCATCTACAAGATGCACTGCAGCAACTCGCCAAAGCTCCTTCAACAGCACCTTCCAAACCCGTGACCTCTACCACTTAGAAGGACAAGGGCAGCAGACGCATGGGAACATCACCACCTACAAGCCACACACCACCCTGACTTGGACCTGTATCGCCGTTCCTTCACTGTCGCTGGGCCAAAATCCTGGAACTCCCTTCCTAACAGCATTGTGGGTGTACCTACACCATATGGACTGCAGCGGTTCAAGAAGGCGGCTCACCACCGTCTTCTCAAGGGCAATTAGGGATGGGCACTAAATGCAGGCCTAGCCAGCCAGCGACGCCCACATCCCATCAATGAATGAATAAAAAAGACCCGACACCAAGCGGCAGGTCAGCCAATTTAGATACTTTAAAGCTTGTTAAAAGGTAGTTGGGCACCATTTTCCCATGTACTTACCATTTTCCCAGGTTTTTAACAAGGTTCCCGGAGAGTGACTATCACGTCAGGTAAGTATGTCGGGTTCTCAATGACTGTGGATTGCTGTGAATAGGTGAAAGCTGCAGAAGTGGTCTAAAACCTACCATTTCACAGCTGTTCACTTCCCAATCTTAGAATCTGGAGCATTAATGATTTGGAACCCACTTTTGAGCTTTATGCAAACACGATTTCATAAAACCACGCTGACTCTGCCTAATCATATAATCATTTTCTAAGTGCCCTGTTCCACTTCCTTAATAATGGATTCCAGCATTTTCCCCAGGAATGATGTCAGGCTAACTGGCCTGTAGATCCCTGTTTTCTCTCTCCCTCCTTTCTTGAATAGCAGGGTTACATTTGCTACCTTCCATTCCACGAGGACCTTTCCAGAATCTAGTGAATTTTGGAAGATCACGACCAATGCATCCACTATCTCTGCAGCCACCTCTTTTAGAACCCTAGGATGTAGACCGTCAGGTCCAGGGGATTTGTCGGCTTTTAGTCCCGTTAGTTTCTCAAGTACTTTTTCTCGACTGATATGAATTACTTTAGGTTCCTCACTCTCATTAGTCCCTTGGTTCCCCACTATTACTGGAATCTCAACCTTCTCCAGTGTAGCTCACGTGGCTCCAGCTCGCACAGCCTAAGCCCGGGCTGTCCGCAGTGCGGCCGCAACATGCCCGTAGACTTGTACGAGTGGTCGGGACCTCTCGCCCTGACCGAGGTGGACGAGAAGCCTGCGCAGCCCCTCCGTGTCAAGTATGACAACATGGACAGAGATGTGCTGGGTAAAGTGCTGACCCCAGCCCAGGTACTGACTGCAGCTGAGAGCTGAACACACAGGAACCACTCCAGTGCCTGGAGCCAGCAACAAGAGGCAACAAAAGCAAGGAAGGCACAGAGTACAAAAGCAGAGAAGTTATGATGAACCTTCATAAAACACTGGTTCGGCCTCAACTAGGGTATTATGTCCAATTCTGGGCACCGCACTTTAGGAAGGATGTGAAGGCCTTAGAGATGGTGCAGAAAAGATTTACAAGAATGGTTCCAGGGATGAGGGACTTTCAGTTACATGGATAGACTGGAGAAGCTGGGGTTGTTCTCATAAGAGCAGAGAATGTTGAGAGGAGATTTGATGGAGGTGTTCAAAATCATGAGAGTTCTGGACAGAGTAGATAGAGAGAAACTATTCCCATTGGCGGAAGTGTCGAGAACCAGAGGACACAGATTTAAGGGAATTGGCAGAAGAACCAAAGGCGACATGAGGGAAAACTTTTTTACGCAGTGAGTGGTTAGGATCTGGAATGCACTGCCTGAAAGGGTGGTGGAGGCAGATTCAATCACGGCTTTCAAAAGGGAATTGGATAAGTATCTGAAGGAAAAACATTTGCAGGGCGACGGGGAAAGGGCAGGGGAATGGGACTAGCTGAGGTGCTCTTGCAGAGAGCCAGCACGGGCTCAATGGGCCGAATGGCCTCCTTCTGTGCTGTAACCATCCTCTGATTCTAAGCTTATATTGTGGTTAATAACAGACACACCCTGTTCTTTCCCTGATCTGATTACAGATTCCAACCAGTCGATTCAGTGATAACAACAGAAAATGCTGGAAAAACTCAGCAGGCCAGGCAACATCCATGGAGAGAAAATAGAATGGAATGTCTTATCAGTGATGCAATGGTGACATGTCTGCAGTGAAACACCTGTTTGAGTTTCTAACTCAGACTAAACTTCTCTTTCCCATAATACACACTGGCCCAGAAATTCGGCTCTCCACGGGTGAGTACGCATGGGGTACTCACCCGTAGGCTGAATGGAAGTGCCGGTTTTCTGCATGCACTGCGCATGCGCGGGAAACCGGCACTTCCAATCCTCTGAATGAAGAGGTTCAGAGGTCGAACGCGCGCGCAGGAGAGGCTGCGCATCGAACTTACGTTTTTTTTGCAGGTTTTCCCGGGATCGTAAGCCTGCAGGATTTTGAAATGTAAAAAGCAGGCGTAAGGCCTGCTTTTTACAAGGTAAGTGGTGAATTAATTAAAATTAAAACATTTTTTCCACAGGTTTATTATTTTTAAATACTTTAAAGCAAGGTAAGTTTATTTTTAGCCCCATTAGAATATAAAATAATTATTTTCAAAAATTTAAATTATTGTTTAAAATAGTTATTTCATGTAATTTATAGTTTATTTAAAAAATGTGATTTAAAAAAAATGTATTTGAATGTTTAGTGCTATTTTGGGGCCGTAGTATTTATAAGTTTAGACAGGTCTTCCTGTCAATCTTATGAATGGGCTTTTCCCTCCTCCGGTTGGCTGCCCATGGCCCATGTAATCCCAGGGGACGCATCGCACTAACTGCGCCCCTGGGATACGCAAGCACTGCACGCCGGCAGCTGGGCCAGGCCCCGGAGTGGAATTCCACGGGGCCCTACAGCTCAACGGCCGACGCGCAAGTTAAGTGCAGGTCGGGAAGGCCCCGACCCGAATTTCTGGGCCATTATATCAGACATTTGATGTCAATGTATTTCAGCCATGTTATGTTAATATCTCTAAAATCTACAGGGATATAAGATATAAAAATCTGTAAAAGTTGGAGGACAAGTTTATAAAGTGGTTTAAAAATGTTACCCGAGGTTTTTTATAAATGGGGCGTAGAAAACAAAATCATCGGTTCGGCTGCAGTTAGAATAAGTTTTGGGAATCTTACACTGGGAAGGATGTCGGGGCCACAGAGAGGCTGCAGAATAAATTCACTGAGGTTATACCACGGATGAGAGGCTTTAGTTATCAAAGAATCATAGAATGATACAGCACAAAAGGCGGCCATTCGGCCCATCATGCTTGTACCAGCTCTTTGGGAGAGCTATCCAATTAGTCCCACTCCCTTGCTCTTTCCCCATATCCCGGTAAATGTTTTCCCTTCAAATATTTATCCAATTCCCTTTTGAAAGTTACTCTTGAATCTGCTTCCTCCACCCTTTCAGGCAGTGCATTCCAGATCATAATAACTCACTGGGTAAAGAAATGTTTCCTCATGATGGCCTGTCTGCAGTGAAGTGCCTGTTTGAGTTTCTAACTGAGGTGAACTTCTCTTTCCCAGGAGGAGAGACGAGAGAAACTGGGGCACTTCTCATTAGAACAAAGCAGGGTGAGAGGAGATGTGAGCGAGGTGTTTAAACTTGATCAACGACACCAACCAAAATATCAGAGACACTCCCTATCCTTCAGGACCTGTGTCCAGGGGAGAAGCTGATGGGTTTATCAGATCATCTTTGGGTTAAATGTTGTGCTCGTGGAGCTGAGCCCCTAGTGTCAGCATCAAACACTCTCCAGTCAGGTACAGCACGGGTTAGATACAGAGTAAACCCATCAGCCGCTCCCCGACACAGATACCGAGGGACAGGGAGTGTCCGGGACAATAACATTTCTCACTCAATAAGGTATAAATTGATCCTGTACCTCTCCCCATTAATCCTGGGCTCCACACGGGGCGAATCCTGCTCCTGTTTCCCTTCCTGTAACAGCACTGAGCTAAACCCAGCCCATAATGAGCAGGGCCCAGGGAGGCTGGTTGCTAGGTGCTGCAGTGATGTCATAAAGCAGGGCCATTCAGCCCAGCTGGTTGTCTCCTTGTCCCTTTAAAGGTGGAGAGCCGGGACACCCTGTCTCCAAACACATCCCACCTGTTCATACTGAGAATCCCCGGGGAAGGCCCAAGGCCCAGAGTGTGGAACACAACCAAGGGGGAAAGAGGAGGAGAGAAGGGGAGGTAAATCAAGGAGTCGGGACTGAGGGACGCCAAGCTTCAGTTTTAGAGCCTGTAGACTTCAGGAGGGGAAGAGTGAGTTCAGTAGTTTTAGGATCCCGGGAGAGAACAAGGAGCAGATGGGGAGACTGGTGTGGATTCCAGCACAGTGAGGATGTAGGGGGAGGGAGATTGTGTCGGGCCGTGTATTAGGGGTGTAGGAGGGACAAGAGAGGAAAGGTCAGAGGAGCAATTACTGCAGCAGTGCCCATAAATAGTGAGAGAGAAGGTGGGGGTTCGAGTGGACCAGGGACAGTCTGTTAAACTCTATGTTTGCTGTGACCAGTTTTCCTTCTGTTAAAAATGGCCTCCTGTAGCCCAGTGACACAAACAGCCCATTAAACTCCACCAATGGCCTTTGGTCTGGTGAGGTCTCCCTTTGTGAAACATCGGCTGTTGTTAAAGCTTTTCATTCTGACACGCTCACACTGAGAAATGAGCTGCAGAACTGCCGACACCGTCAGCTTTAAGGAGACGTTTCCCTTTGGAGATCGGATTGTCCATTGAGTTTGATTAAACTGATGTTAAAGTAATAAGGCTGCTTTGCCCCGTGACAATAACAGATTATCAGAATATTTCCCATAGGTTAAAATCCAATATTACAGGGGCTCACTGCCCTGGAGGGTTGAAGTGGACCCTGTGATATAATAGAATTTTCTGTCTTGTCAGACTTGGACATCTTGTAGATCCATCTTTTAAAAAGTTGTGGGATCTCAGTTCTCAGATGGATTCCACTCAGTTTGTAACAAGTCCTCAATCAGCTTGTCTTATTGTCGAGATATCAAGGACTTGACACACTGCGTGTGTGAGAAACAAAGCTCATTTAATTGACATTGATACAGATTAAACTCCAGCCCAGTTATAGCGGTTACTAACATCAGCTGAAACAAACCCCAACTCTCAGAATGAACAAGGTTCACTCCTGGATGTGATTAACAGCAGCAATAACAAAATCCAACCCCTGCAGTCACTTGTGAACTCGCTGGTGTCTCTGCAGGTTGGATGAATCAATGAATCCCTTCCCACACTCGGAGCAGGTGAACGGCCTCTCCCTAGTGTGAACTCGCTGGTGTGTCAGCAGGTTGGATGAATCAATGAATCCCTTCCCACACACAGAGCAGGTGAACGGCCTCGCCCCAGTGTGAATTCACTGGTGTGTCAGCAGGTTGGATGAATCAATGAATCCCTTCCCACACACGGAGCAGGTGAACGGCCTTTCCCCAGTGTGAACTCGCTGGTGTCTCAGCAGGTTGGATGAACGAGTGAATCCCTTCCCACAATCCCCAGATTTCCACGGTTTCTCCGTGGTGCGGGTGTCCTTATGTCCCTCCAGGTTGGACGATCAGTTGAAGCCTCGTCCACACACAGAACACATGAACGGTTTCTCCCCGCTGTGACTGGTGCGATGTTTTTTCAGGCTGTGTAACTGGTTAAAGCTCTTTCCACAGTCAGTGCTCTGGAACACTGTCACTCGGGTGTGGGTGTCTTGGTGCTTTTCCAGTCACATTGATGTTTGAAATCTTTTCCCACAGACAGAACTGACAAACATTCCTCCTTCCACATTCAAAGGCTGATGATATTCAGGTCCTGATGAATGGAGTGACTGTCAGATCTTGACGTGATGTTTGGTTTGAGTTTCCAGTCTGCAAATCCTCCCCTTCTAATACCCTGTAAAAGGAGTTTACAAAAGTCATCACTGTAAGTACAGGATAGAAATTCAGAACAGACAATTCCAGTTTCTATGGAACATTCTTTCCTCTCTTGTTCCCTGAAAGCTGTAAATCCCCGTCCCACACACTCTCCCTCCTCCCTGTGCTGAAATCCAAACCCATTGCACCATCTCCATCATTTTTCCTTTCGGTCGACTTTTCTCCCTCTCCTGAAGGTGCTGACTCTGGCTGGGTTCAGTCCTACACTCACTGGTTCCCCTCCCTCTCCTTCCCTGAAGGTGCTGACTCTGGCTGGGTTCAGTTCTACACTCACTGGTTCCCTCCCTCTCCTTCCCTGAAGGTGCTGATTCTGGCTGGGTTCAGTTCTACACTCACTGGTTCCCCTCCCTCTCCTTCCCTGAAGGTGCTGACTCTGGCTGGGTTCAGTTCTACACTCACTGGTTCTCTCCCTCTCCTCCCCTGAAGGTGCTGACTCTGGCTGGGTTCAGTTCTACACTCACTGGTTCCCCTCCCTCTCCTTCCCTGAAGGTGCTGATTCTGGCTGGGTTCAGTTCTACACTCACTGGTTCCCCTCCCTCTCCT
The DNA here is from genome assembly GCF_052327205.1 of Somniosus microcephalus. Classification (NCBI taxonomy): domain Eukaryota; kingdom Metazoa; phylum Chordata; class Chondrichthyes; order Squaliformes; family Somniosidae; genus Somniosus; species Somniosus microcephalus. Next base: position 63,758,625 of record NC_140990.1, on the reverse strand, counting down.
CCCCTGAAGGTGCTGACTCTGGCTGGGTTCAGTTCTACACTCACTGGTTCCCCTCCCTCTCCTTCCCTGAAGGTGCTGATTCTGGCTGGGTTCAGTTCTACACTCACTGGTTCCCCACCCTGTCCTCCCCTGAAGGTGCTGACTCTGGCTGGGTTCAGTTCTACATTCACTGGTTCCCCTCCCTCTCCTCCCCTGAAGGTGCTGACTCTGGCTGGGTTCAGTTCTACATTCACTGGTTCCATTTCCTCTCCTCCCCTGACGGTGCTGACTCTGGCTGGGTTCAGTTCTACACTCAATGGTTCCCCTCCCTCTCCTCCCCTGATGGTGCTGACTCTGGCTGGGTTCAGTTCTACACTCACTGGTTCTCCTTCCCAGAAGGTGCTTACTCTGGCTCTAACCTTCTTTCCAATACTCTGTCCTTCCTTATAAGCTTTTCTTCTGTTATATCTCACTATTTTGGTGAGGGGCACGCCTTGACGTGTCACAATTTCTCTTCCATTTACAGACGCTCCCTGACCAATCTCCCTTTCCCCTTCATTTACAGACACTCCCTGACCAGTCTCCATTTCTCCTCCATTTGCAGACGCTCCCTGACCAGTCACCATTTCTCCTTCATTTACAGACGCTCCCTGACCAATCACCATTTCTCCTCCATTTAGTGACGCTCCCTGACCAGTCACCATTTCTCCTTCATTTACAGACGCTCCCTGACTTTCTCCATTTCTCCTCCATTTACAGACGCTCCCTGACCAGTCACCATTTCTCCTCCATTTACAGACGCTCCCTGACCAGTCACCATTTCTCCTCCATTTACAGATGCTCCCTGACCCCTCGCCATTTCTCCTTTATTTAGACACTCCCTGACCAGTCACCATTTCTCCTCCATTTAACGACGCTCCCTGACCAGTCACCATTTCTCCTTCATTTACAGACGCCCCCTGACTTTCTCCATTTCTCCTCCATTTACAGATGCTCCCTGACCAGTCACCATTTCTCCTCCATTTACAGACGCTCCCTGACCAGTCACCATTTCTCCTCCATTTACAGACGCTCCCTGCCCCGTCTCCATTTCTCCTTTATTTACAGACGCTCCCTGACCAGTCACCATTTCCCCTCCATTTACAGACGCTCCCTGACCCATCTCCATTTCTCCTTTATTTACGGACGCTCCCTGACCAGTCCCCATTTCTCATAGAGTCATACAGCACAGAAAGAGGCCATCGTGTCTGCGCCAGCCATCAAGCCCTGTCCATTCTAATCCCATTTTCCAGCACTTGGTCCGTAGCCTTGTATGTTATGGCATTTCAAGTGCTCATCTAAATGCTTCTTGAATGTTGTGAGGGTTCATAGAAACATAGAAGATAGGAGCAGGTGTAGGCCATTCGGCCCCTCGAGCCTGCTCCGCCATTCAATGCGATCATGGCTGATCATCCAAATTCAATACCCGGTCCCTCCTTTCTCCCCATACCCCTTGATGGCTTTAGCCTTAAGAAATATATCCAACTCCTTCTTGAATATATTTAATGTATTGGCCTCTACTGCCTTCTGTGGTAGAGAATTCCACAGGTTCACCACTCTCTGGGTGAAGAAATTCCTCCTCATTTCTGTCCTAAGTGGCCTACCCCTTATCCTTACACTGTGACCCCTGGTTCTGGACTCCCCGACCATCGGGAACATCCTTCCTGCATCTAGTCTGTCCAGTCCTGTCAGAATTTTATAAGTTTCAATGAGATCCCCTCTCATTCTTCTAAACTCCAGCGAGTACAAGCCCAATCGACCCAATCTCTCCTCATATGTCATTCCTGCCATCCCAGGTATCAGCCTGGTGAATCTTCGCTGAACTCCTTCCATGGCAAGAACATCCTTCCTCAGATAAGGCGACCAAAACTGCACACAATACTCAAGATGTGGTCTCACCAAGGCCCTGTATAACTGCAGCAAGACATCCTTGTTCCTGTACTCAAACCCTCTCGCTACGAAGGCCAACATGCCATTTGCATTCTTAACCGCCTGCTGCACCTGCATGCTTACCTTCAGCGACTGGTGCACAAGGACACCCAGGTCTCGTTGCACTTCCCCTTCTCCCAATCTATTGCCATTTAGATAATAATCTGCCTTCCTGTTTTTGCCACCAAAGTGGATAACCTCACAGTTATCCATGTTATATTGCATCTGCCATGTTTTTGCCCAATCACCCAACCTGTCCAAATCATCCTGGAGTTTCTCGGCATCCTCCTCACAGCACACACGCCCACCCAGCTTTGTGTCGTCTGCAAATTTGGAGATATTACATCTAGTTCCCTTGTCTAGATCATTAATATATATTGTGACTAGCTGGGGCCCAAGGACCGATCCCTACGCTACCCCACTAGTCACTGCCTGCCACTCGGAAAATGACCCGCTTATTCCAACTCTTTGCTTTCTGTCTGTCAACCAGTTCTCTATCCAAGTCAATACCTTGCCCCCAATCCCATGTGCCTTAACTTTACACGCTAATCTCTTATGCGGGACCTTATCGAAGGCCTTCTGAAAGTCCAAATACACCACATCCACTGGTTCTCCCTTATCTATTTTACCAGTTACATCCTGAAAAAATTCCAGTAGATTAGTCAAGTACGATTTACCTTTTGTAAATCCATGTTGACTTTGTCCGATCCTGTCACTGTTTTCCAAGTGCTCTGCTATTACATCTTTTATAATGGACTCTAGCATTTTCCCCACTACCCATGTCAGGCTTACCGATCTGTAATTCCCCGTTTTCTCTCTACCACCTTTTTTGAATAGTGGGGGAACATTAGCTACCCTCCAATCCATGGGTACTGTTCCAGATTCCATCGAATGCTGGAAGATGATCAGCAAAGCATCAACTATTTCTAGGGCCACTTCCTTAAGTACCCTAGGATGTAGATTATCAGGCCCTGGGGATTTATCGGCCTTCAATCCCATCAATTTCCCCAACACCATTTCCCTACAAATACTGATTTCTTTCAGTTCCTCCCTTTCATCAGACCCTATGTTCCCCGACATCTCTTGGAGGTTATTTGTGTCCTCCTTTGTGAAGACAGAACCAAAATATGTATTTAATTGGTCTGCCATTTCTTTGTTCCCCATTACAAATTCCCCTGATTCTGATTGCAAGGGACCTACGCTTGACTTCACCAATCTTTTTGCCTCTACCACCCTTTCAGGCAGTGAGTTCCAGATTCCAACCACCCTCTGGGTGAAAAAGTTTTTCCTCAAATCCCCTCTAAATCTCCTGCCCCTTATCTTGAATCTATGCCCCCTGGTTATTGACCCCTCTACTAAAGGGAAAAGTTCATTTCTATCTACTCTATCTATGCCCCTCATAATTTTGTACACCTCAATCAGGTCCCCCCTCAGCCTTCTCTGCTCTAAGGAAAACAACCCCAGCCTGTCCAGTCTCTCTTCATAGCTGAAACGCTGCAGCCCAGGTAACATCCTGGTGAATCTCCTCTGCACCCTCGCCAATGTAATCACATCCTTCCTACAGTGTGGTGACCAGAACTGCACACAGTATTCCAGCTGTGGCCTAACTAGCGTGTAGTACAGCTCCATCATAACCTCCCTGCTCTTATATTCTATACCTTGGCTAATGAAGGCAAGTATCCCATATGCCTTTTTAACCGCCTTATCTACCTGTCCTGCTGACTTCAGGGATCTATGTACATGCACACCAAGGTCCCTCTGATCCTCTGTCCTTCCTAGGGTCCTACCATTCATTGTGTACTACCTTGCCTTGTTAGTCCTCCCAAAATGCATCACCTCACAATTTTCAGGGTTAAATTCCATTTGTCACTGTTCTGCCCATCTAACCAACCGATCTATATCGTCCTGTAGCCTGAGGCTTCCCTCCTCGCTATTTACCACGCCACCAATTTTTGTGTCATCTGCGAACTTACTGATCATACCTCCTACATTCATATCTAAATCATTAATGTACAGTACAAACAGCAAAGGACCCAGCACCGATCCCTGCGGTACACCACTGGACACAGGCTTCCAGTCACAAAAACAACCTTCGACCATCACCCTCTGCCTCCTGCCACTAAGCCAATTTTGGATCCAATGTGCCAAATTGCCCTGGATCCCATGGGCTCTTACCTTCTTGACCAGTCTCCCATGCTGGACTTTGTCAAAAGCCTTGCTGAAGTCCATGTAGACTACATCAACTGCACTACCCGCATCCACACACCTAGTCACCCCCTCAAAAAATTCAATCAAATTGGTTAGACATGATCTCCCCCTGACAAAGCCATGCTGACTATCCTTGATTAATCCTTGCCTCTCCAAGTGGAGACTAATTCTGTCCCTCAGAATTTTTTACAATAATTTCCCTACCACTGATGTTAGGCTTACTGGCCTGTAATTCCCTGGTTAGCCCTACTACCCTTCTTGAATAATGGTACTACGTTAGCTATCCTCCAGTCCTCTGGCACATCCCCTGTGGCCAGAGAGGTTCTGAAAATTTGTGTCAGAGCCCCTGCAATCTCCTCCCTTGCCTCACACAGCAGCCTGGGATACATCTCATCTGGGCCTGGGGATTTATCCACTTTTAAGCCTGCTAAAACCGCTAGTACCTCCTCCCTCTCAATACTAATTTGTTCAAGTATATCACAATCGCCTGCCTGATTTCTATGCCTACCTCGTCCTTCTCCATAGTGAACACAGATGCAAAATATCCATTTAAAACCTCACCCACATCTTCCGGCTCTACACACAGATTTCCACTTTTGTCCCTAATGGGCCCTACTCTTTCCCTGGTTATCCTCTTGCCCTTAATATATTTATAAAACACCTTGGGATTTTCCTTTATTTTGCCCACCAGTGTTTTCTCATGCCCCCTCTTCGCTCTCCTAATTTCTTTTTTAAGTACCCCCCTGCACTTTCTATACTCCTGTAGGGCTTCCACTGGTTTTAGTCCTTTGTATCTGCCAGAAGCCTCCCTTTTTTTCCTAATCCATTCTTGTATATCCCTTGCCATCCAGTGTTCCCTGGGCTTGTTGGTCCCACCCTTGACCTTTACGGGAACATGTTGGCATTGTACCCTCTCTATTTCCTTTCTGAAAGACTCCCGCTGCTCTGATGAGGATTTTCCTACAAGTGGGGAAAATCCTACAGTCCATTATAAAAGATGTAATAGCAGAGCACTTGGAAAACAGTGACAGGATCGGACAAAGTCAACATGGATTTACAAAAGGGAAATCGTGCTTGACTAATCTACTGGAATTTTTTGAGGATGTAACTGGTAGAATAGATAAGGAAGAACCAGTGGATGTGGTGTATTTGGACTTTCAGAAGGCTTTCGATAAGGTTCCGCATAAGAGATTAGCGTGTAAAGTTATGGCACATGGGATTGCGGGCAAGGTACTGACTTGTATAAAGAACTGGTTGGCAGACAGGAAGCAAAGAGTTGGAATAAACGGTTCTTTTTCCGAGTGGCAGGCAGTAACTAGTGGGGTACCGCAGGGATCGGTCCTGGGACCCCAGCTATTCACAATATATATAAATGATCTAGACGAGGGAACTAGATGTAATATCTCCAAGTTTGCAGATGACACAAAGCTGGGTGGGCATGTGTGCTGTGAGCAGGGTGCCAAGAAACTCCAGGATGATTTGGACAGGTTGGGTGATTGGGCAGATGTATGGCAGATGCAATATAACGTGGATAAATGCGAGGTTATCCACTTTGGTGGCAAAAACAGGAAGGCAGATTATTATCTGAATGGCAATAGATTGGGAGAAGGGGAAGTGCAATGAGACCTGGGTGCCCTTGTGCACCAGTCGCTGAAGGTAAGCATGCAGGTGCAGCAGGCGGTTAAGAAGGCAAATGGCATGTTGGCATTCGTAGCGAGTGGGTTTGAGTACAGTAACAAGGATGTCTTGCTGCAGTTGTACAGGGCCTTGGTGAGACCACATCTTGAGTATTGTGTGCAGTTTTGGTCGCCTTATCTGAGGAAGGGTGTTCTTGCCATGGAGGGAGTGCAGCGAAGATTCACCAGACTGATACCCTGGGATGGTAGGAATGACATATGAGGAGAGGTTGGGTCGATTGGGCTTATACTCGCTGGAGTTTAGAAGAATGAGAGAGGATCTCATTGAAACTTATAAAGTTCTAACAGGACTAGACAGACTAGATGCAGGAAGGATGTTCCCGATGGCCGGGGAGTCCAGAACCAGGGGTCACAGTCTAAGGCTAAGTGGTAAGCCATTTAGGACAGAGATGAGGAGGAATTTCTTCACCCCGAGAGTTGTGACCCTGTGGAATTCTTTACCACAGAAGGCAGTTGAGGCCAATTCATTAAATATATTCAAGAAGGAGTTGGATATATTTCTTAAGGCTAAAGGGATCAAGGGATATGGGGAGAAGACAGGGACAGGGTACTGAATTTGGATGATCAGCCATGATCTCATTGAATGGCGGAGCAGGCTCGAGGGACCGAATGGCCAACACCTGCTCCTATCTTCTATGTTTCTATGTTTCTAAGTAGCTGATCCCAGTCCACTTTGGCCAGATCCTGCCTTATCATATTAAAATCGGCCTTCCCCCAATTTAGAACCTTTATTTCCGGTCCATCTTCCTTTTCCATGACTACCTTAAATCTCACCGAATTATGGTCACTACCACCAAAATGCTCTCCTACGGACACTTCTACCACTTGCCCGGCTACATTCCCGAGAATTAGGTCCAGTACCGCCCCCTCTCTTGTAGGACTTTCTACATGCTGGCTCAAAAAGCTCTCCTGGATACACTTTAAGAATTCCGCACCCTCTAAGCCTTTCACACTCTGACTATCCCAGTTAATATAGGGGAAGTTGAAATCCCCCACTATTATTACGCTATTATTTCTACACTTCTCTGAGATTTGCCTACATATCTGTTTCTCTATCTCCCCCTGACTGTTTGGGGGCCTATAGTACACTCCCAGCAAAGTGCTTGCTCCCTTTTTGTTTTTAAGTACTACCCATATGGCCTCATTAGAAGAATCTGCTAAGATATCATCCCTCCTTACTGCAGTAATTGACTCCTTGATTAATATTGCGACATCCTCTCCTCTTTTACATCCCCCTCTGTCTCGCCTGAAGATTCTATACCCCGGAATATTGAGCTGCCAGTCCTCCATTTACAGACACTCCCTGACCAGTCACCATTTCTCCTCCATTTACAGACGCTCTGTGACCAGTCCTCATTTGTCCTCCATTTACAGACACTCCCTGACCAGTCACCATTTCTCCTCCATTTACAGATGCTCCCTGACCAGTTCCCATTTCTCCTCCATTTACAGATGCTCCCTGACCAGTCACCATTTCTCCTCCATTTACAGATGCTCCCTGGCCAGTCACCATTTCTCCTCCATTTACAGACGCTCCCTGACCAGTCACCATTTCTCCTCCATTTACAGATGCTCTCTGACCAGTCACCATTTCCCCTCCATTTACAGACGCTCCCTGACCAGTCACCATTTCTCCTCCATTTACAGACGCTCCCTGACCAGTCACCATTTCCCCTCCATTTACAGACGCTCCCTGACCAGTCACCATTTCTCCTCCATTTACAGACGCTCCCTGACCAGTCACCATTTCTCCTCCATTTACAGACGCTCCCTGACCAGTCACCATTTCTCCTCCATTTACAGACGCTCCCTAACTCGCTGGGGATTTCCCAGCACTTCCTGGTTGTCCCGGAGTTTGTGTCTTAAACTGGCGGGTAGTTGTGGGGAGGCGGATAATGTTGAGTGTTTTAATAATGGGGGCTGGGGCCGCACTCGAGGTGTGAGCAGCCCGCGTCCCCCCCGGGGTTTATTTATTTATTTATCTTTGTTTTTTTTTTACATAGTTGGATGAATTTTTAATTATAATCAAGGCCACTGATTACAGCTTCTATGCAAATCTGCACATGCTCATAGAATTTGAGCCCTGTAATATTAACACTCCTATAATGGTGTACAATAAAATCACTATTTAACATTTTTCAATCACAGTAATCATTGACCCCACCAGATTGTATTCACCCTGAGCAACGCCATGAGAGATACACTAGTTACCTGAAGATTACTCTCGATTGCATTGGGAAAATAATTTGACTTGCGAGAAGATTAAGATCCCTGTATAAACCTTCATATAAACTCAGATATATTTCACATATCCTGGACTATAGCAGTTGAAATACACGAGCATTCAGTCACCTGTTTGCCAATACAATAGTTTGTTGAATTTGCTGCCTGTCTGTGAGAAGGTCATTGGCGGCAGCTTGGTAAAAGGAGCCCAGGCCAGTTTCTGATTAGACCTTTCATTGGGTCCGATATAAATGTTGTGATCGTTTCTATAGCAACGAAGCCTGTGTGTGGACCTTGTGGGCAGACTGTGTTTCACTCAATGTAACTTCAGGTGCTGCTTCTGTCAGGAGATTTCTGTTTCTCTCTGCCCTGCTTGAGCAGTCTGAGGGAAGGGCCGATCAAGTAGAAGATTGGAATAGCAAAGATTTCACTATTTTACCATGAGCACTGGGCAGAGCCTGTCCACAGTGCGCTCCGACACTCACACTGCTTTCTTGGTGTAATAATTTAACCCGCTCCCTGAGCTCGGGGTGTGAGCGGCCCGCGTCCCCCCGGGGTTCATGAACCCGCTCCCTGACATCTCACCTGATGTGTCAGCGGCTGTTGCCAAGGTCCGCGCATGCTCAGCTCACACTGCCCGGGTGATTGACGGGAGCTCTGGACCAATAGGAAGAGCGGGGCGGGACTGGAGGACCGAGTGGGCGGCGGGTCCTCCAACCAATCGGAGTGTGTGAGGGGCGGGGCTTGACCTTTAAACTTGAACAACAGAAGGTGAGATTCTCAGCAGCTCAGCTGTGCTCGGTGCTGTGTGAACGGGCTGCTCCACACCCCGGCTGCTTACGGGGAATGCCAGTGCGGAGGGCCCAGTGCAGAAGGCCCAGGGTGGAAGACCCAGGGTGGAAGACCCAGAGGGGAAGACCCAGAGGAGAGTGTCCTAGGCTGGAGGCCCAGCACGGAGGACCCCTAGGCGGGGGGCCTAGGGCGGAGTGGCAGGTCGCCAGAAGCGGAGTCGGGAGATGCTGTGGGTGAGCATGCTGCACAGTTTCTAAAGGTGAAGAACGGTCTCCGGCCCGAATGAGTTCCAGCGGCCCGTCTGTGCTCCATCTGGTGGCAGCTGTGAGGCTTTGTTTCGGTGATGGGATCGGGTTTGTACGCCGCCATTTTGGTGGAGGAAAGGCAGACTGTTCCTATCTATAGTATGGCGCTTGAACAGCCATAAGATGGGAAAAGAGAACGGGATAAAAGGAAAATAAAAGACAAAACAAGGTATATCAGCAAGGAATAACGAATGTCTTGATGGCTGGGTCCTGTGAGTGATAACAGCAAGAAGAAGGGAATTTAAGTAGTCGTTTTCTTTTATGGGATTTGAGTAAGTGGTCGGCTTCTTTTCTGTGGAAAGGTCGAAGACTGGATAAGGATTATGACATTATATGGTTGGATGACATCAAGTGAAGACGAGGAGTTATTAGAGTGCCAATAGGACTGGCATTGAACTGGTATTACTTGTTTTTGAAGAAGTTTCGGGTTCTGGTTAAAAGTAGTTTACTTGAAGTCTTAAGTGATTTTTTGATATGGTTGTGGGATTTTCTATATGGTGGTGTTATTTAGTGTTAAAGCCTTCCTTAATCGAACGAACGAACGCTCTAGTGAACGCACGCATGCGGATACAAATATATGCACGCACGCACGCATACACAATGGAACTTACGTTTGACCGAATGAAGGGCCCTCGCTCCCCAGGATGGGGGTCACTCGGTGAGCGTGAGGCCTGCTGGACGGATGAACGAACGCACGCATGCACACAGGTAGACAAATGATACGCACGCATACACAATGGAACTTACATTCAACCGAATGAAGGGCCCTCGCTCCCCAGGTGAAAGTCGGCTTGGTGAGCGTGAAGCCTGCCGGACAGATGAACGAACACTTGCATGCACGCAGATAGAAACGGCACACAAGTACGCAGTCATGCACATGGAACTTGCGCTTGAGCGAATGAACGGACGAATGAATGACTGAATGAACAATGCCAGTTGGACTGGCGTGTACGGATTCTTGGTTTATTAAATAGTTGCAGTTTGTACTGTAAACATTTAATTAAAAAAAAAATGAACCCCGGGGTGACGCGGGCTGCACACACCCCGAGTGCAGCCCCAAGCCCCTTTTATTAAAACACTCAACATTATCCGCTTTACAAACACCCGGGGTGGGCCTCAGGCCCCGAACAAGAGCCTCCGGGCCGGGTGTTTGCCCCGAGCGGGGCGGCAGCTGCGGGGCTTTCTCCCGGTGATGGGCCCGGGGTAACGGCCGCCATCTTGAGAGGCTCAGGGGGCAGTAGGGCGCATGTGCGGCCCCCTTGGCCAGGAACCAGGAGGAGAGAATCTTGTTAATTTCTATCCTGGACTCCGTGATGGCTTTTGTAAACTCCTTTTACAGGCTGTGAGAAGGGCAGCATTTACACACCACAAACTCAGACCAAACGTCACACCTAGATCTGACAAGGTCACTCCATTCATCAGGAACGACTATCATCAGCCTCTGAATGTGGAAGGAGAAATGTTTGCCTGTTCTGTCTGTGGGAAAAGATTTCAAACATCAGTGTGACTGGAAAAGCACTGAGACACACACACACCCGAGTGAGAGTGTTCCAGTGCACTGACTGTGGAAAGAGCTTTAACCAGTTACACAGCCTGAAAAAACATCGCACCATTCACAGCGGAGAGAAACCGTACACGTGTTGTGTGTGTGTGTGCACGAGGCTTCAACTGATCATCCAACCTGGAGAGACACAAGGACACGCGCACCATGGAGAAACCGTGGAAATGTGGGGACTGTGGGAAGCGATTCAATTACCCATCTGAGCTGAAAACTCATCGACGCAGTCACACCGGGGAGAGGCTGTTCACCTGCTCCGTGTGTGGGAAGGGATTCACTCTGTCATCCAGCCTCCATTTACACCAACGAGTTTACACTGATGAGAGACCTTTTAAATGCTCTGACTGTGGGAACTGCTTTAAACTCTCTGCAGATTTTATTAAACATCAGCTTGTTCACACCGACGAGAGACCATTCAGTTGTACTCACTGCGAGAAGAGCTTCAGGCAGTCATCTCACCTCATTCAACACCAGCGAGTTCACACTGGGGAGAGGCCGTTTACCTGTTCTGTATGTGGGAAGAGATTCACTCATGCATCCAATCTTCGAATGCACCAATGGGTTCACACTGGGGAGAGGCCGTTCACCTGCTCCGTGTGTGGGAAGGGATTCACTAAATCATCCCACCTGCTGACACACCAACTTGTTCACCTTGATAGAGCTTTTAAATGTGCTGACTGTGAGAAGAGCTTAAAAAGTGCAAAGGATCTGCTGCCACACCAACGGGTTCACACTGGGGAGAGGCCGTTCACCTGCTCCATGTGTGGGAAGGGAGTCACTCGATCATCTTACCTGGTGAGACACCAGCAAGTTCATAAGTGACTGTAGGGGTCGGATTCTGCTGTTAATCACATCCTATGTTTGTTTCTACCAATGTTGTTAACCCCTATAACTGGGCTGTGTTATGTTTGTTATTTCTCCAAGATAAGGGACTAATTGATGTCCTTTTCTCCTTTTGAATTCTAGATTAGTTCAGTTCTCATACCTTCAGTTCTCACGGACAAGTCCCAGCTCCCCATACCTTCCAGAGTGCCTCTCCTAGCCTTGGTATCCAGGGAAGGTATCGGTGACGTGCCCGGGATCACTAAACACAAAACCCAGTCTGTTAATCACTTTCAGCTACTGGGCTTAGTGTGTGCCCCACAGCATCTCTCTCTCCTTCGATCTGTGAATAGAGCATCACGCCTCAGAACCTGGTTTTAAATTTATTCAGCAAATCTATTGAACAGAAGCTTGCAGGGTGATGAGGCAGTGTTGAGGTGCTGCTGTACCAGCCTTGGCTCAGTGGGCAGCACTCTCGCCTCTGAGTCAGAAGGTTGTGGGTTCAAGTCCCACCCCAGAGACTTGAGCACAAGAATCTCGGCTGACACTCCTGTGCAGTACTGAGGGAGTGCTGCTCTGTCGGAAGTGCCGTCTTTCGGATGAAACATTAAACCGATGCCCCGTCTGCTCTCTCAGGTGGGAAAGATCCCATGGCACTATTGAGAAGAAGAGCAGGGGAGTGATCTCTGGTGTCCTGGCCAATATTTATCACTAAAATAAAACACATGATCTGGTCATTATCATGTTGCTGTTTGTGGGAGCTTGCTGTGCACAAATTGGCTGCCGCGTTTTCTACATTACAACAGTGACCGCTTCAAAAGTACTTCATTGGCTGTAAAGTGTTTTGGGACGTCCTGAGGACATGAAAGAGGCGGTATAAATGCAAGTCTCATCTTTACTCTGCATTGTGCCTGTAATGGAAATAACTGAAGATTAGTCCCAGTGTAACCTTTTGCTGTCATGAAATAAGTGTGTCTTTGAGCCTCGTGTCCTTGCTCATGTCGGCTGTAATTGTGTAGAAAGAGGATGTGTAAAGAGATGGTCTGTGTATGGAGATGTGAAAGAAGGAAACGGTGTGTGTGTGTGTGATAGTGACACAGCCTTGTGGTCACAGTCAGAACAATGACAGATATCCTTGTGGTTATGGTTTGGGCAGGGCCAGATCAATAATGTAGTAAACAAGTTAAATATAAATATCGCCAGTGTAGTCACAGCTTGTTAGAACAGACCTGGGGAGAAGAGAGCTTGGAATCCACTGTGTTTTCCGTGTTCTCCGGATCGGGTAACTATACTCTGTCTGTATCTTTGTAGTGCTGTTAATAAAGTCAGTGAAAGACAATCTGTTGTTGTGAGATTGATTATCTGGTGTCTGAAACCACAAGACTCAAATTTTAAGAGTCAACAAGATGAACAAGTAAACACATCACTGCCCAATACTCCAGCTATATATTCACAGGAAAAAGTCTGTTATCACACTCCTCGAGTGGACAGAATAAAGAAAGATCCCAACTCAAAGAGCCTCTAAAATCATTTGTAAATACCTTTCAAATCCTGACTGATATCAATTGTCAGTGTATGTTCCATTGAAGTCAATAGCTGATGAGAGAGGGGCTGGAGAGTAGGGGTGAAAGAGGAGTTGGGGTGAGGGGGGTTGGAGAGTAGGGGTGAAGAGGAGTTGGGGTGAAAGGTAGGTAAGTTTTAAAGAATGTCTTGAAGGAGGAACGAGAGGCGGAGAGTTGGAGAGGTTTAGGGAGGGAATTCCAGAGCTTGGGGCCTCGACAGCTGAAGGCACGGCCGCCAATGGTGGAGCGATTAAAATCGGGGATGTGCAAGAGGCCAGAATTGGAGGAGGGCAGAGATCTCAGAGGTTGTAGGGCTGGAGGAGTTTACAGAGATAAGGAGAGGGGAGGCCATGGAGGATTCCTCTGGTGCTGGAATCAAGAACAAGAGGCCAGAATCTTAAAATGAGTGCTCGGCCATTCAGGGGTGAAATCGGGCAGCACTTTTTCACACACAGGGTAGTAGAAATGTGGAACTCTCTCCCCCAAAAGGCTGTGGATGCTGGGGGTCGATTGGAGCTTTCAAGACTGAGATGATCGATTTTTGTGAGGTAATTGTTCCAAGGGATGTGGAATAAAGGCGGGTAAATGGAGTTAAGATACGGATCAGCCCTGATCTAATTGAATGGTGGAGCAGGCTCGAGGGGCTGAATGGCCTCCTAATGTTCCTGTGACACCCTCAGAAATGCCCCGGAGCAGTGAAATCCCACTGGGCCCCAGCACATGCTCAATGGAAAGCCCAGGTCAAGGGCAAAGCCAGCGCGCCCTCTCTGAACCCGGTTTGCTGCTCCCTCTGTGCCCAGCACTGCCTGCACCCCCGGCACACGGCAGTGGAATTTCAGCCTCAGTGTTACAAGTTTCAAGACCTGAGCGGCGGAGCGGACCTGGGTGTGGAGCGAGCAACGAGGCGAGGCGGAGCATAAAAGCGGCGGCGAGGTGAGGCTTACCAATTCAGCAGCAGGAGGGAGAGGTAAAAAGTAATCAAAGTGTGATGTCACCAGAAAGCAGGTAAGTGATTGGTTGGTGAGTATTTCTCTCTTTTTAATCTTAAACTCTGGTTTATAGTTACTAAGGTCTCTCTGGTGTAGCGGGGAATGTTGGTAAACCATTTAACTGTAGTGTAATTAGTGGGATTGATTGATTTAATTTAAATTCAATTAATTAAAGGGTAAGTCATGGCAGGACAGCCCGGTCACATGGTATGCTCCTCCTGCGTATGTGGGAACTCAGGGACACTTCCTGTGTCCCTGACAACTACGTCTGCAGGAAGTGCATCCAGCTGCAGCTACTGACAGACTGCATTGCGGCACTGGAGCTGCCATTGGATGCATACTGGAGCGTTCGCGATGCTCGGGACGTCGTGAATAGCACGTTTACGGAGTTGGACACACCGCAGGTAGAGGCTGGACAGGCAGAAAGGGAATGGGTGACCAACAGGCAGAGTACTAGGCGCAGGCAGGTAGTGCAGGGGTCCCCTGTGGACACCCCCCTCTCAGAGATACACCACTTTGAGTACTGTTGGGGATGGCTTATCAGAGGAAAGTAGCAGCAGCCAACTTCCTGGCACCAGGGGTGGCTCTGCTGCACAGGATGGGAGGAAAAAGAGGGGTAGAGCTATAGTAATAGGGGATTCTATTGTAAGGGGAATAGATAGGCGTTTCCGCGGCCGCAAACGAGACTCCAGGATGGTGTGTTGCCTCCCTGGTGCAAGGGTCAAGGATGTCTCAGAGCGGCTGCAGAACATCTTGGAAGGGGAGGGTGAACAGCCAGTTGTCATGGTGCATATAGGCACCAACGATATAGGTAAAAAGCGGGATGAGATCCTAAAAGCGGAATATAGGGAGTTAGGAGGTAAATTTTAAAAATAGGACCGCAAAGGTAGTAATCTCAGGATTGCTCCCAGTGTCACGTGCTAGTCAGAGTGGAAATAGAAGGATATTTCAGATGAATACGTGGCTAGAGGAATGGTGCAACGGGGAGGGATTCAAGTTCTTGGGACATTGGAACCGGTTCTGGGGGAGGTGGGACCAGTTCAAACTGGACGGTTTGCACCTGGGCAGGGCTGGAACCAATGTCCTAGGGGGAGTGTTTGCTAGTGCTCTGGGGGAGGGTTTAAACTAAAATGGCAGGGGGTTGGGAACCTGAGCAGGGAGACGGGAGGAAAGGGAAACAAGGATAAAAGCAAAAGATAGGAAGGAGAAAAACAAAAGTGGCAGTCAGAGAAATCAACGGTTTAAATCAAACGTGGCCACAGTAAATAATAATTCTAATAGGTCTAAGAGCATTAAAAACAAGCCTGAAGGCTTTGTGTCTTAATGCGAGGAGCATTCGTAATAAGGTGGATGAAGTGGCTGCGCAAATAGAGGTAAACGAATATGATTTGGTTGGGATTACGGAAACGTGGCTCAAGGATGGCCAAGGCTGGGAACTCAACATCCAGGGGTATTCGATATTCAGGAAAGATAGGCAAAAAGGAAAGGGAGGTGGGGTAGCATTACTGGTTAAAGAAGGGATTAACACAATTGTAAGGAAGGATATTAGCTCTGATGATGTGGAATCTGTATGGGTAGAATTGAGAAATACTAAGGGGCAGAAAACGTTTGTGGGAGTGGTATATAGACCTCCAAACAGTAAGGCAAAGGTTGGGGATGGCATTAAAAGGGAAATTAAAGAAGCGTGCAATAAGGGCACAGCAGTCATCATGGGTGACTTTAATCTACATATAGATTGGGCTAACCAAATTAGTAATAATACTGTGGAGGAGGAATTCCTGGAGAGTTTACGGGATGGTTTCCTGGACCAATATGTTGAGGAACCAACCAGAGATCAGGCCATCTTAGACTGGGTATTATGTAACGAGAGAGGATTAATTAGCAATCTTGTTGTACGAGGCCCCTTGGGTCGGAGCGATCATAATATGATCGAATTCTTCATTAAGATGGAGAATGAAGTAGTTGACTCAGAAACTAGGGTCCTAAATTTAAATAAAGGAAACTACGATGGTCTGAGGCGTGAGTTGGGTAGGATTGATTGGGGAATGTCACTCAAAGGGTTGACGGTGGATAGGCAATGGCAAACATTCAAAGACCGACTGGATGAACTACAGAATTTGTTCATCCCAGTTTGGCATAAAAATAAAACAAAAACGGTGACTCAACCGTGGCTAACAAGGGAAATTGG
Organism: Somniosus microcephalus; assembly: GCF_052327205.1. Lineage (NCBI taxonomy): Eukaryota > Metazoa > Chordata > Chondrichthyes > Squaliformes > Somniosidae > Somniosus > Somniosus microcephalus. Next base: position 63,742,334 of record NC_140990.1, on the reverse strand, counting down.
GATAGCATAAGATCCAAGGAGAGGACATATAAATTGGCCAGAAAAAGCAAGAATCCTTAGGATTGGGAGCAGTTTAGGATTCAACACAGGAGGACAAAGGGATTAATTAAGAAGGGGAAAATAGAATATGAGAGTAAGCCCGCAGGGAACATAAAAACTGACTGTAAAAGCTTTTATAGATATGTGAAGAGAAAAAGATTGAAGTCAAGCATAGGTCCCTTGCAGTCAGAATCAGGGGAATTTATAATGGGGAATAAAAGAAATGGCAGACCAACTAAATTCATATTTTGGTTCTGTCTTCACAAAGGAGGACACAAATAACCTCCCAGAGATGCTGGGGAACATAGGGTCTGATGAAAGGGTGGAACTGAAAGCAATCCGTATTTGTAGGGAAATGGTGTTAGGAAAATTGATGGGACTGAAGGCCGATATATCCCCAGGGCCTGATAATCTACATCCTAGGGTACTTAAGGAAGTGGCCCTAGAAATAGTAGATGCATTGCTGATCATCTTCTAACATTTGATGGAATCTGGAACAGTACCCATGGATTGGAGGGTAGCTAATGTTACCCCACTATTCAAAAAAAGGTGGTAGACAGAAAACGGGGAATTACAGACCGGTAAGCCTGACATCGGTAGTGGGGAAAATGCTAGAGTCCATTATAAAAGATGTAATAGCAGAGCACTTGGAAAACAGTGACCGGATCGGACAAAGTCAACATGGATTCACAAAAGGTAAATCGTGCTTGACTAATCTACTGGAATTTTTTGAGGATGTAACTGGTAAAATAGATAAGGGAGAGCCAGTGGATGTGGTGTATTTGGACTTTCAGAAGGCCTTCGATAAGGTCCCGCATAAGAGATTAGCGTGTAAAGTTAAGGCACATGGGATTGGAGGCAAGGTATTGACTTGGATAGAGAACTCGTTGGCAGACAGAAAGCAAAGAGTTGGAATAAACGGCTCTTTTTCCGAATGGCAGGCAGTGACGAGTGGGGTACCGCTGGGATCGGTCCTTGGACCCCAGCTATTCGCAATATATATAAATGATCTGGACAAGGAAACTAGATGTAATATCTCCAAATTTGCAGACGACACAAAGCTGGGTGGGCATGTGTGCTGTGAGGAGGATGCCGAGAAACTCCAGGATGATTTGGACAGGTTGGGTGATTGGGCAGAAACATTGCAGATGCGATATAATGTGGATAAATGTGAGGTTATCCACTTTGGTGGCAAAAACAGGAAGGCAGATTATTATCTAAATGGCAATAGATTGGGAGAAGGGGGAAGTGCAACGAGACCTGGGCGTCCTTATGCACCAGTCGCTGAAGGTAAGCATGCAGGTGCAGCAGGCGGTTAAGAAGGCAAATGGTATGTTGGCCTTTGTAGCAAGAGAGTTTGAGTACAGGAACAAGGATGCCTTGCTGCAGTTGTACAGGGCCTTGGTGAGACCACATCTTGAGTATTGTGTGCAGTTTTGGTCGCCTTATCTGAGGAAGGATGTTCTTGCCATGGAAGGAGTGCAGCGAAGATTCACCAGGCTGATACCTGGGATGGCAGGAATGACATATGAGGAGAGATTGGGTCGATTGGGCTTATACTCGCTGGAGTTTAGAAGAATGAGAGGGATGTCATTGAAACTTATAAAATTCTGACAGGACTGGACAGACTAGATGCAGGAAGGATGTTCCCGATGGTCGGGGAGTCCAGAACCAGGGGACACAGTCTAAGGATAAAGGGTAGGCCATTTAGGACAGAAATGAGGAGGAATTTCTTCACCCAGAGTGGTGAACCTGTGGAACTCTCTGCCGCAGAAGGCGGTGGAGGCCAGTTCATTAAATATATTTAAGAAGGAGTTGGATATATTTCTTAAGGATAAAGGGATATGGGGAGAAAGCCGGGACCGGGTACTGAATATAGACGATCAGCCATGATCGCATTGAATGGCGGAGCAGGCTCGAGGGGCCGAATGGCCTACTCCTCCTATCTTCTATGTTTCTATGTTACAGGCTGGAGAGAGGAATAATTCAATCTGACACCGAGCTGTGTGATTGATTCAGTCTCCACTAATATTGACTGTCAGAAATACCCAAGAAGCAGTTTTTGACCAATATCGGCTCCCACAGGGATGAGGAATTGACAGAGTTACAGAGAGTCTGCAGCACAGAAACAGGCCATTCGGCCCAACTGGTCCGTGCCGGTGTTTCTGCTCCACACGAGCCTCCTCCTGCTCCTCTTCATCCAAACCTATCAGCAGATCCTTCTATTCTTTTCTCCCTCATGTACTTATCGAGCTTCCCCTGAAATGTATCCGTGCTATTCACCTCAACCACTCCATGTGGTAGCGAGTCCCACATTCTCACCATTCTCTGGGTAAAGAATTCCACGTTGGATTTATTGGTGACTCTCTTATATTTATGCCCCTAGTTTTGGATTCCCCCACAGGAGGAAACATCTTCTCTACGTCCACCCTATCGAAACTCTTCACAGTTTTAAAGACTTCTATCAGGTCGAGAGAAAAGAGCCCCAGCCTGTCCAGTCTTTCCTGATAAGTACATCCTCTCAGTTCTGGTATAACCCTGTGAATCTTTTTTGCACTGACTCCAGTGCCTTTATATCCTCTTTATAATATGGAGACCAAAACTCTGCAGAGTTCTCCAAGTGTGGTCTAACCAAGGTTCGATACAAGTTTAACAGAACTTCTCGACTTTTCAATTCTATCGCTCTAGAAGTGAAGCCCAGTGCTTGGTTTGCTATTTTTAACGGCCTTATTAACCTGCTCATCGGAAAACCCCGGGTAAGGTGCACCCAGCGAGCCCACTCTGAACCCGGTCTGCTGCTCATCGGAAAACCCCGGGTAAGGTGCACCCAGCGAGCCCACTCTGAACCCGGTTTACTGCTCATCGGAAAACCCCGGGTAAGGTGCACCCAGCGAGCCCACTCTGAACCCGGTTTACTGGTCATCGGAAAACCCCGGGTAAGGTGCACCCAGCGAGCCCACTCTGTACCCGGTTTACTGCTCATCGGAAAACCCCGGGTAAGGTACACCCAGCGAGCCCACTCTGAACCCGGTTTACTGCTCATCGGAAAACCCCGGGTAAGGTGCACCCAGCGAGCCCACTCTGAACCCAGTTTGCTCATCGGAAAACCCCGGGTAAGGTACACCCAGCGAGCCCACTCTGAACCCGGTTTACTGGTCATCAGAAAACCCCGGGTAAGGTACACCCAGCGAGCCCACTCTGAACCCGGTTTGCTCAACGGAAAACCCCGGGTAAGGTACACCCAGCGAGCCCACTCTGAACCCGGTTTGCTCAACGGAAAACCCCGGGTAAGGTACACCCAGCGAGCCCACTCTGAACCCGGTTTGCTCATCAGAAAACCCCGGGTAAGGTACACCCAGCGAGCCCACTCTGAACCCGGTTTGCTCAACGGAAAACCCCGGGTAAGGTACACCCAGCGAGCCCACTCTGAACCCGGTTTGCTCATCAGAAAACCCCGGGTAAGGTACACCCAGCGAGCCCACTCTGAACCCGGTTTGCTCATCGGAAAACCCCGGGTAAGGTGCACCCAGCGAGCCCACTCTGAACTCGGTTTGTTGCTCATCGGAAAACCCCGGGTAAGGTACACCCAGCGAGCCCACTCTGAACCCGGTTTGCTGCTCATCGGAAAACCCCGGGTAAGGTACACCCAGCGAGCCCACTCTGAACCCGGTTTGTTGCTCATCGGAAAACCCCGGGTAAGGTACACCCAGCGAGCCCACTCTGAACCCGGTTTACTGCTCATCGGAAAACCCCGGGTAAGGTACACCCAGCGAGCCCACTCTGAACCCGGTTTACTGCTCATCGGAAAACCCCGGGTAAGGTACACACAGCGTGCCCTCTCTGAACCCGGTTTGCTGCTCCCTCTGTGCCCAGCACTGCCTGCACCCCCGGCCCACGGCAGTGGAATTTTAAAAGAAGGAAGGAATCTGTCAGCATTTGAAAGGCTTTTAGAAAGAATTCAAGGTGTTTTCAGAGAGTTGGGATCTTTCTCTGTTCTCGGGGAGTTAGATATCAGCCTTTCTCCTGTGAATATAGAGCTGCCTTATAGGGCCGTGATCATCTTTTGACAGAGTTGCCAATTAATCCCACTCCCCGGCCCTTTCCCCACAGCCCTGCAAACTTTTCCTTTAAGTAGATCCAATTCCCTTTTGAAAGTTACTATTGAATCTGCGTCCGCCCCTTTCAGTCAGTGCATTCCAGATCACAACAACTCACTGAGTGAAAATGTCTCATCTCCTCTCTCGATTTTTGTCCATTATTTGTTGAGACGTGTTTACTTGTTAAATATATTTTCTGAGTGGAATTAAATTTAAAACCAGGTTTGCAGGTGTGATGCTCTATTCACACATCGAAGGTGAGAGAGATGCTGTGGGGCACACACTAAGCCCAGTAGCTGAAAGTGATTAACAGACTGGGTTTTTTGTTTAGTGATCCCGGGCGTGTTACCGATACCTTCCCTGGATACCAAGGCTAGGAGAGGCACTCTGGAAGGTATGGGGAGCTTGGACTTGTCCATGTGAGTAACCGAAGGTATGAGAACTGAAATAATCCAGAGTTAGAAAGGAGAAAAGGCCCAAAATGGAGCAGTCAGTAACAGGACATCAATTAGTCTCTTCTCTTGGAGAAATCAAATACTCTACACACTGTGTGTTTGAAACAAAGGTGATTTATTTGACATATCAAAATATTAAACTCCAACCCACTTATGGGGGTTATTATCAGCAGAAACAAACCCCAACTATCAGAATGAACACGGTTCAGTCCTGGATGTGATTAACAGCAGAATCCAACCCCTGCAGTCACTTGTGAACTCGGTGTCTCTCCAGGTTGGACGATCAGTTGAAGCCTCGTCCACACACAGAACACATGTACGGTTTCTCCCCGCTGTGAACGGTGCGATGTTTTTTCAGGCTGTGTAACTGGTTAAAGCTCTTTCCACAGTCAGTGCACTGGAACACTCTCACTCGGTGTGTGTGTCTTGGTGCTTTTCCAGTCACAGATGTTTGAAATCTTTTCTCACAGACATAACAGACAAATATTTCTCCTTCCACATTCAAAGGCCGATGATATTCAGGTCCTGATGAATCGAGTGACTGTCAGATCTTGATGTGATGTTTGGTTTGAGTTTCATAAGAACATAAGAAATAGGAGCAAGAATAGGCCATTCGGCCCCTCGAGCCTGCTCCACCATTCAATAAGATCCTGGCTGATCTTCTACCTCGTCTCCACTTTCCTGCACTATCCCCATATCCCTTGATGCCCTTAATATTCAAAAATCTGTTGATCTGTTTTGAATAGACTCAATGACTGAGCCTCCACAGCCCTCTGGGGTAGAGAATTCCAAAGATTCACCACCCTCTGAGAGAAGAAATGTCTCCTCAACTCAGTCCTAAATGGCCGACCCCTTATTCTGATACTGTGACCCCTGGTTCTAGATTCCCCAGCCAGGGGAAACATCCTCCCTGCATCTACCCTGTCAATCCCTGTGAGAGTTTTGTCTGTTTCAATAAGATCACCTCTCATTCTTCTAAACTCTAGTGAATATAGACCTAGCCTACTCAATCTCTCCTCACAGGACAATATCCCCATCCCAGGAACCAGTCTGGTGAACCTTTGTTGCACTCCCTCTGTGGCAAGTATATCCTTCCTTCGGTCAGGAGACCAAAACTGTGCACAATACTCCAGGTGTGGTCTCACCAAGGCCCTATATAATTGCAGTAAGATGTCTTTACTCTTATACTCAAATCCTCCTGTAATAAAGGCCAACGTTTCCCGTTTGCATATTTTCCCTTCCAATAACCTGTAAAAGGAGTTTACAAAAGTCAGCCCTGTAAGTACAGGATAGAAATTCAGAACATTCTTCCCTGTCCTGTTCCCCAAAACTGTAAATTCTCATCTCACTCGCTCTACCTCCCTCTGCGCTGAAATCCAAACTCATCGCACCATCTCCAATGTTCTTTTCCTTCTGGCTCGGCTTTCTCCCCCCCCCCCCTGAAGGTGCTGACTCTGGCTGGGTTCAGTTCTACACTCACTGGTTCCTCTCCCTCTCCTCCCCTGAAGGTGCTGACTCTGGCTGGGTTCAGTTCTACACTCACTGGTTCCCCTCCCTCTCCTCCCCTGAAGGTGCTGACTCTGGCTGGTTACACATAGTGGCACCTCCATTATCCACCAGAAAGAAGGGGAATGGGAATTAGTGGAGAATCGAGAGTCCCCAAATGTTGCCCCTCCCGTCTGGTACAGCAATCCCCTCGGCACGGGAATGGAGACAAGTCCAATCCAAGTAACAGGCTGAGTATCATCAGCCCTTTGAATGTGGAAGGAGGAATGTTTGTCTGTTCTGTCTGTGGGAAAATATTTCAAACATCACTGTGACTGGAAAAGGACCGAGACACACCCAAGTGAGAGTGTTCCAGTGCACTGACTGTGGAAAGAGCTTTAACCAGTTACACAGCCTGAAAAAACATTGCACCGTTCACAGCTGGGAGAAACCATACACGTGTTGGGTGTATGGACGAGGCTTCAACTGATCATCCAACCTGGAGAGACACAAGGACACCCGCACCATGGAGAAACCGTGTATATGTTGGGTCTGCGGGAAGAAATTCATCGACGCACTCACACCGGGGAGATCCTGTTTACCTGCTTTGTGTGTGGGAATGGGTTCAATGGTTCTTCCCACCTGCTGACACACCAGCGAGTTCACAAGTGACTGCGGGGGTTGGATTCTGCCGTTAATCACATCCAGGACTGAGCCATGATCATTCGGACAGTTGGGGTTTGTTTCAGCTGATGTTAGTAACCCCTATAACTGGGCTGGAGTTTAATCTGTGTCAATGTCAAATAAATGAGCTTTGTTTCCCACACACGCAGTGTGTCGGGTCCTTGATATCTCAACAATAAGACCAGCTGATTGAGGACTTGTTACAAACTGAGTGGAATCCATCTGAGAACTGAGTTCCCACAACTTGTTAAAAGATGGATCTACAAGATGTCCAAGTCTGACAGGACAGAAAATTCTATTATATCACAGGGTCCACTTCAACCATCCAGGGCAGTGAGCCCCGGTAACATTGGATTTTAACCTATGGGAAATATTCTGATAATCTGTTATTGTCACGGGGCAAAGCAGCCTTGTTACTTTAACATCAATTTATTCAGACTCAATGGACAATCCGATCTCCAAAGGGAAACGTCTCCTTAAAGCTGACGGTGTCGGCAGTTCTGCAGCTCATTTCTCAGTGTGAGCGTGTCAGAATGAAAAGCTTTAACAACAGCCGATGTTTCACAAAGGGAGACCTCACCAGACCAAAGGCCATTGGTGGAGTTTAATGGGCTGTTTGTGTCTCTGGGCTACAGGAGGCCATTTTTAACCGAAGGAAAACTGGTCACAGCAAACAGAGTTTAACAGACTGCCCCGATCCACTCGAACCCCACCTTCTCTCTCTCTCTCTCACTATTTATGGGCACTGCTGCAGTAATTGCTCCTCTGACCTTTCCTCTCTTGTCCCTCCTACACCCCTAATACACGGCCCAACACAATCTCCCTCCCCCTACATCCTCACTGTGCTGGAATCCACACCAGTCTCCCCATCTGCTCCTTGTTCTCTCCCTGAATCCTAAAACTACTGAACTCACTCTTCCCTCCTGAAGTCTACAGGCTCTAAAACTGAAGCTTGGTGTCCCTCAGTCCCGACTCCTTGATTTACCTCCCCTTCGCTCCTCTTTCCCCCTTGGTTGTGTTCCACACTCTGGGCCTTGGGCCTTCCCCGGGGATTCTCAGTATGAACAGGTGGGATGTGTTTGGAGACAGGGTGTCCCGGCTCTCCACCTTTAAAGGGACAAGGAGACGACCAGCTGGGCTGAATGGCCCTGCTTTATGACATCACTGCAGTGCCTCGCAACCAACCTCCCTGGGCCCTGCTCATTATGGGCTGGGTTTAGCTCAGTGCTGTTACAGGAAGGGAAACAGGAGCAGGATTCGCCCCATGTGGAGCCCAGGATTAATGGGGAGAGGTACAGGATCAATTTATACCTTTATTGAGTGAGAAATGTCATTGTCCCGGACACTCCCTGTCCCTCGGTATCTGTGTCGGGGAGCGGCTGATGGGTTTACTCTGTATCTAACCCGTGCTGTACCCGACTGGAGAGTGTTTGATGCTGACACTAGGGGCTCAGCTCCACGAGCACAACATTTAACACAAAGATGATCTGATAAACCCATCAGCTTCTCCCCTGGACAAAGGTCCTGAAGGACAGGGAGTGTCTCTGGTATTTTGGTCGGTGTCGTTGATCAAGTTTAAACACCTCGCTCACATCTCCTCTCACCCTGCTTTGTTCTAATGAGAAGTGCCCCAGTTTCTCTCGTCTCTCCTCCTGGGAAAGAGAAGTTCGCCTCAGTTAGAAACTCAAACAGGGGCTTCACTGCAGACAGGCCATCATGAGGAAACATTTCTTTACCCAGCGAGTTATTATGATCTGAAATGCACTACCTGAAAGGGTGGAGGAAGCAGATTCAAGAGTAACTTTCAAAAGAGAATTGGATAAATATTTGAAGGGAAAACATTTACCGGGATATGGGGAAAGAGCAAGGGAGTGGGACTAATTGGATAGCTCTCCCAAAGAGCTGGCACAAGCATGATGGGCTGAATGGCCATCTTTTGTGCTGTATCATTCTATGATTCTCTGATAACTAAAGCATCTCATCCGTGGTATAACCTCTCTGAATTTATTCTGCAGCCTCTCTGTGGCCCCGACATCCTTCCCAGTGTAAGATTCCCAAAACTTATTCTAACTGCAGCCGAACCGATGGTTTTGTTTTCTACGCCCTATTTATAAAAAACCTCGGGTAACATTTTTAAACCACTTTATAAACTTATCCTCCAACTTTTAAAGATTTGTGTATCTGATCTGTCTGTAGATTTTGCACCTGCGCTCACTCGGAGGTCGAACTCCAAACCATCATTAACACCTTTACCGAAGCAGACGAGAGCATGGGCCTTACACTAAACATCTGTAAGACAAAAGTCCTCTACCAATTTGTCCCCGTCACAGAGTACTGCCTCCCGATTATCAAAATCCATGACAAGGCCTTGGACAACGTGGACCACTTTCCATACCTCAGGAGCCTACTGTCAACAAGGGCAGACGTCGATGATGAAGTCCAACACCGCCTTCAGTGTGCCAGTGCAGCCTTCGGTCGCCTGAGGAAGAGAGTGTTTGAAGACCAGGACCTCAAACCCGGCACCAAGCTCATGGTCTACAGAGCAGTAGTGATACCCGCCCTCCTGTATGCCTCAGAGACATGGACCATGTACAACCGGCACCTCAAAGCACTGGAGAGGTACCACAAACGCTGCCTCTGCAAGATCCTGCAAATCCATTGGCAAGATAGGCGCACCAATGCCAGTGTTCTCGTTCAGGCCAACATCCCTAGAATATATCCTCTGGTTCTTGACCGTTCCGCCAATGGGAACAGTTTCTCTCTATCTACTCTGTCTGGACCCCTCATGATTTTGAACACCTCTATCAGATCTCCTCCCAACCTTCTCTGCTCAAAGGAGAACAACCCCAGCTTCTCCAGTCTATCCACGTAACTGAAATCCCTCATCCCTGGAACCATTCTTGTAAATCTTTTCTGCACCATCTCTGAGGTTTTCACATCCTTCCTAAAGTGCGGGGCCCAGAATTGGACACAATACTCCAGTTGAGGCCGAACCAGTGTTTTATGAAGGTTCATCATAACTTCCTTGCTTTTGTACTCTGTGCCTTCCTTGCTTTTGTTGCCTCTTGTTGCTGGCTCCAGGCACCGGAGCGGTTCCTGTGTGTTCAGCTCTCAGCTGCAGTCAGTACCTGGGCCGGGCTCAGCACTTTACCCAGCACATCTCTGTCCACGTTGTCATACTTGACACGGAGGGGCTGCGCAGGCTTCTTGTCCACCTTGGTCAGGGCGAGAGGCCCCGACCACTCGTGAGCTACACTGTAGAAAGTTGAGATACCAAAAATAGTGGGGAACCAAGGGGCTAATGAGAGTGAGAAACTTAAAGTAATTAATATCAGTCACGAAAAAGTACTTGAGAAAGTAATGGGACTAAAAGCCGACAAATCCCCTGGACCTGACGGCCTACATCCGAGGGTTCTAAAAGAGGTGGCTGCAGAGATAGTGGATGCATTGGGCGTGATCTTCCAAAATTCACTAGATTCTGGAAAGGTCCTGGTGGAATGGAAGGTAGAGTGGATACAGAGAGAATAATTCCACTTGTGGAGAAGAGCATAACTAGAGGCCATCAATATAAGATAGTCACCAAGAAATCCAATAGGGAATTCAGAAGAAACTTCTTTACCCAGAGAGTGGTGAGAATGTGGAACTCACTGCCACAGGGAGTGGTTGAAGCGAACAGTATCGATGCATTTAAGGGGAGGCTGGACAAGCAGATGAGGGAGAAGGGAATAGAGGGTTATGCTGATAGATTTAGATGAGGAAAGACAGGAGGAGGCTCGAGTGGAGTATAAAAGCCGGCATGGACTGGTTGGGCCGAATGGCCTGTTTCTGTGCCGTATATCCTGTGTAATTCTAACAATCTCAGTTTTGCAATTTTCAATTCACTATTCCCTGTAAACCGATTGTTAAAACCTGAGCCAGTGTGTTATGAGACAAAGAGCCTTGTGTCCAATAAGGGGAATAAAGGCCCCTGACCAGTCACCATTTCTCCTCCATTTACAGATGCTCCCTGACCAGTCACCATTTCTCCTCCATTTACAGATGCTCCCTGACCAGTCACCATTTCTCCTCCATTTACAGATGCTCCCTGACCAGTCACCATTTCTCCTCCATTTACAGACACTCCCTGACCAGTCACCATTTCTCCTCCATTTACAGACGCTCCCTGACCAGTCACCATTTCTCCTCCATTTACAGACGCTCCCTGACCAGTCACCATTTCTCCTCCATTTCCAGACGCTCCCTGACCAGTCAACATTTCTCCTCCATTTACAGATGCTCCCTGACCAGTCACCATTTCTCCTCCATTTCCAGACGCTCCCTGACCAGTCTCCTTTTCTCCTCCATTTACAGATGCTCCCTGACCAGTCACCATTTCTCCTTCATTTCCAGACGCTCCCTGACCAGTCTCCATTTCTCCTCCATTTACAGACGCTCTCTGACCAGTCACCATGTCTCTTCCATTTACAGATGCTCCCTGACTTCCTGTCTGTCCTGGAGTTTGGTGTGGGGCCCCTTTGCTGAGGGCGCAGGCAGGTGGATAATGTTCACTGTTTTTATAATCGGGCCTGGGGTCGCACTCGGTGCAGTGAGGGAGGAAATGCAGTGGGTGTTTAGATGGATTGTCAAAAGGTGTTTGATAAGGTGACGGACGGGAGGCTTGTTGATCAAATTAAGGCTCACGGTATTAAAGAGAGTGAGGCAGCGTGGATAGGAAGTTGGGTAAAGGACAGAAAACAGAGAGTAGTGGTTAATGGATGTTCTTCAGACTGGAGATGTGTGAGGTGATAGATTTAGGAGGAAGAAAAACATTGGAAATGTACATGTAATGGTAAAACTTTGAAAGGAGTGGAGGAGCAGAGAGACTTAGGGTGTAAGATTCTAGCTAATGCCTCGTCTTATTAACTTGCAGGTTCAAACACTCCCAGGGCAGGTACAGCACGGGTTAGATACAGAGTAAAGCTCCCTCTACACTGTCCCATCAAACACTCCCAGGGCAGGTACAGCACGGGTTAGATACAGAGTAAAGCTCCCTCTACACTGTCCCATCAAACACTCCCAGGGCAGGTACAGCACGGGTTAGATACAGAGTAAAGCTCCCTCTACACTGTCCCATCAAACACTCCCAGGGCAGGTACAGCACGGGTTAGAGCCCGAGTAAAGATCCCTCTGTGATTCTGCAATTATTTACACAGGAGATCCCCAGTACCCACATTCCTGATTATCCAGCAGAATTTTCACAGGGATAAACCCTGCAAGAGACTTCACTGCATTGACACTGATCTCCTGTGTGATATACTCGCTGGAGTTTAGAAGAATGAGAGGTGATCTCATTGAAACATACAAGATTCTGATGGGGATTGACAGGGTAGATGCTGAGAGGTTGTTTCCCCTGGCTGGAGAGTCTAGAACTAGGAGTCATAGTCTCAGTATAAAGGGTAGGCCATTTCAGACTGAGATGTGGAGGAATTTCTTCACTCAGAGGGTTATGAATCTTTGGAATTCTCTGCCCCAGAGGGCTGTGAATGCTGAGTCTTTGAGTATATTCAAGGCTGAGATCGATAGATTGTTGGACTCATGGGGAATCAAGGGATATGGAGATTGGGCGGGAAAGTGGAGTTAGAAACATAGAAGATAGGAGCAGGAGTAGGCCATTCGGCCCTTCGAGCCTGCTCCACCATTCAATGAGATCATGGCTGATCATCCAAACTCAATACCCTGTCCCTGCCTTCTCCCCATATCCCTTGACCCCTTTAGCCTTAAGAAATATATCTAACTCCTTCTTGAATATATTTAATGAATTGGCTTCTGTGGTAGAGAATTCCACATGTTCACCACTCTCTGGGTGAACAAATTCCTCCTCATCTCTGTCCTGAATGGCTTACCCCTTATCTTTAGACTGTGACCCCTGGTTCTGGACTCCCCGCCATCGGGAACATCCTTCCTGCATTTAGTCTGTCTAGTCCTGTTAGAATTATATAAGTTTCAATGAGATCCCCTCTCATTCTTCTAAACTCCAGCGAGTATAAGCCCAATTGATCCAATCTCTCCTCATACGTCATTCCTGCCATCCCAGGTATCAGTCTGGTGAATCTTCGCTGCACTCCCTCCATGGCAAGAACATCCTTCCTCAGATAAGGCGACCAAAACTGCACACAATACTCAAGGTGTGGTCTCACCAAGGCCCTGTACAACTGCAGCAAGACATCCTTGTTCCTGTACTCAAACCCTCTCGCTACGAAGGCCAACATACCATTTGCCGCCTTAACCGCCTGCTGCACCTGCATGTTTACCTTCAGCGACTGGTGCACAAGGACACCCAGGTCTCATTGCACTTTCTCTTCTCCCAATCTACTGCAGTTCAGATAATAATCTGCCTTCCTGTTTTTGCCACCAAAGTGGATAACCTCACATTTATCCACATATGGCAGATGCAGTATAATCACCCAACCTGTCCAAATCATACTGGAGTTTCTCGGCATCCTCCTCACAGCACACATGCCCACCCAGCTTTGTGTCGTCTGCAAACTTGGAGATATTACATCTAGTTCCCTCGTCTAGATCATTAATATATATTGTGACTAGCTGGGGTCCTAGGACCAATCCCTGCGGTACCCCACTACTCACTGCCTGCCACTCGGAAAAAGACCCGTTTGTTCCAACTCTTTGCTTCCTGTCTGCTAACCAGTTCTCCATCCAAGTCAGTACCTTGCCCCTAATCTGTTATGCGGGACCTTATCGAAAGCTTTCTGAAAGTCCAAATACACCACATCCACTGGTTCTCCCTTATCTATTCTACCAGTTACATCCTCAAAAAATTCCAGATTAGTCAAGCACGAGTTGAGGTCGATGATCAGCCATGATCTTATTGAAGGCTTGAGGGGCCCAATGGCCCACTCCTCCTATTTCTTATGTTCTTAACCCCAATCACTGCCACCAATCTCCTCCTGTCTGATATAAACCAGCCCCACAGTCACTGACACCAATCTCCAGTGTATGTCAGACTGAAGTTGTTTACAATCCTCATGAGCTTTTACGCTATTCCAAGTTGAGTTCGAGATCTCCAATGAAACACTCCACGCACCTTAATCCCCCTGAGCACAGGCTTTATTTTAATATGTAGATTCTACAGTAATACAACTCCTATACTAAATCAGTGCAAAATATTTACATGGGAGATTCTACAAAAGAATATTTATTGTAATATTTACAATACTGCAGTTCTATAGTAAGACTCATAATCTAAGAAGCTGTATCCATGAACTCAGACTTTGATAATTGCCAAGACTGAGAGGCACGAAAGGATGTTCGACTCTTTTAAAATGCCAATTAGAATGACATTGTCTTCAATCGATGTCACATTACCGAGAGAGCCCCCTTTTTAAAGGGGCACAATCAACTCCCAATTATAATTAAATCAGATCCGAATACTGTTGCTGATGTTGACAATTGACTCCAGTTCCTCCGGTGCCCACCAGTCACGGAAGGCCTCCAGCATCCCGGTGGACACCGCGTGCTCCCTCTCCAGGGACAGCCCGAAGGATGTTCCACCTCGGCTGTAGCCGTCAGCTTTCTTCTTCCCGGGGTGCTCTCTGACCTGAGCTGCAAACTGTTCCTGTATTTAAAGCCCAATTAGGTACAGCCCATGTGACCCTGGTTACCTCGGCCAATCAAACCATTGAGCTGAAAGACATTTATCAAACAAAGCATTCCATTGGATGGCTGTTTAGGGTTCATCGAGTAACTGCTTCCTTTTCATTGGAGCTACGAGGAATCTGCGAGTCAGAACAATATCAGAGTTTGCTTTTACTGGGGCATTTCAAGAAACAAATGGCCTTCACGGTTCCACTCAGTCCACACAGGCAGAGTTCTCCGCTCTGCTGGTTCTGTTCACACGAGGTCTGTTTCAGCTTAAAAGGGATAATTAGAACCTGTTCTGTCTGAGGTGATTACAAGCTAATAGTTCACTAGACACGGGTCTTTAATACAAAGTTTACTCATATTAAACATACATGTACATAAAACTAGGAAGACTTTACTTTTATGACTCTATTTCATATTAAATCTGATCTAATAAAACCCAGCTTTCTTACCGTCCACTCCTGGAGGCCCCACTCCCTGAGCCTACAACCTTCAGCAGGGTCAGTGCTGGAGTTCCACAGTGCGAGTGATCCCAGAGTAACTGTCGGGATTGTACCCCCGTGGATGTTACGGTCATGTATTTTTAGTTATCCTGGTGTCTAACACACACACATCAATAAAACAGGGAATTCCTGGAAACACGCTGCAGGTCCTTCTTTATCTAGCGATCAAATGTCTGTTGTATAATTGTACCAGCAGTTAACAGGCTCCTGTGAACTCCTCCGTCTGCTATTTTAATGTAGGCTTTAACCAATTTATTTTAAACGGGTTTATATTAAATGGGTTAATGCCTGCCTTAAAATAGTAGACTCAGGACTGTCACACAATCATGTTAAATCTTCGTGGAATAATTACCTGTGATTTTTAGACTAGAAACTTAAACCTGCCGTGTCACTTTCAGTCAGGAGCAGACCGCAGTTTTACACCAATCGCTGATTTGACAGCACGTTTCCAGCATTCACCGTTGTTCTTCCTGACTCTAAACACAGTTGTAAAGGATCCTTCTGTTCCATGCCTAGGAGCTCTGAACCATGGAAGGGAGCGGCTGGGAAACATTTCTTACACGCCTCGAGATTAACCCACACGGGGACTTTGCTGTCAGTGAAGAGAGACGAGAAAGACCAAAGTGCCGTTTGTCCCTCTCAGTGTGGCCCTGAAGGACTGTGTCCAGGCTGAAGTTCTGTTCCCGCCGTACGATCCTCCCCCAGATTGTCCTTTCTGAGCTCCAGCCAGGTGATGCTAAACACTCAGGTGGGAAAGAAGAAAATCTACAACAATGTGTTTAAAACAAAGCTGATTATTTGACATTTATAAAAGAAAGACTTGCATTTCTATAGCGCCTTTCACGACCTCAGGACATCCCAAAGCACTTACAGGCAATGAAGTACTTTTGAAGTGGAGTCACTGTTGTAATGTGGCAGCCAATTTGCATACAACAAGCTCCCACAAACAGCAACATGATAATGACCAGGTAATCTTATTTTTTTTGTTATGTTGATTGAAGGATAAATATTGACCAGGACACCGGGGATAACTCCCCTGCTCTTCTTCGAAATAGTGCCATGGGATATTTTACATCCACCTGAGAGTGCAGACGTCTCCTGAATATTATCCAGAATATTAAATTCTAGCTCACTTATAGGGGTTATTAACATCAGCAGAAACAAACCCCAACTGTCAGAATGAACACGGTTCAGTCCTGGATATGATTAACAGCAGCAATAACAGCAGAATCCAACCTCTGCAGTCACATGTGAACTCACTGGTGTCTCAGCAGGTTGGATGAATCAGTGAATCTCTTCCCACACATGGAGCAGGTGAATGGTCTCTCCCCAGTGTGAACTCGCTGGTGTGTCAGCAGATCCTTTTGGCTTTTAAAGCACTTCTCGCAGTCAGAACATTTAAAAGGTCTCTCATCAGTGTGAACAAGCTGGTGTTTAGTGAGCTGGGATGACTGAATGAATCCCTTCCCACACACAGAGCAGGTGAACGGCCTCTCCCCAGTGCGGGTGCGCTGGTGTACAGTGAGGTCAGATGTTCGCCTGAACCCAGTCCCACAGTGAGAGCACCTGAACGGTCTCTCGTCAGTGTGAACACGTTGATGACACGTCAGTTCCCTGGAACTTTTATAGCACAGTCCGGGCATTTAAAAGGTCTCTTGTCAGTGTGAACTCGCCGGTGTTTCAGCAGGGCAGAGGAATGAGTGCATCCCTTCCCACACTCGGGGCAGGTGAACAGTGTCTCCCCGGTGTGACTGCGTCGATGAATTTCCAGCTCAAACGGGTAACTGAATCCCTTCCCACAGTCTCCACATTTACACGGTTTCTCCCCAGTGTGACTGCGCTTGTGTCTCGACAGGCCAGATGATCGACTGAAGCCTCGTCCACATTGAGAACACGTGTACGGTTTCTCCCTGCTGTGAACGGTGCTTTTTGCTTCCATGCTCAAATCTGATGATATTCAGGTCCCAATGAATCAAGTGACTCTTGTCAGATCTTGATGTGATGTTTTGTTTGAGTTTCCCTTCTTCAAATCCTCCCCTTCTAATACGTGTAAAATTAATTTAAAACAGGAAAAGGGAGCGTGAGAGAGAACACACAAACACAAAGGCAAGTTGTGAAATTGAGCTCAATGAATCTGGTCATTTGTGGGGTCGGCACCAGAAAAAAGTGACCATGAAAGCTGCCGGATTGTTGTAAAATCCCAACTGGTTCACTGATGTCCTTCAGGGAAGGGAACCTGCCACCTGGTCTGGGCCTACACATGACTCTGGCCTCTATGGGAGGAGAGAGAGAGAGAGGTGGGAGTGGGAGGGGTCAAAGGAGAGAGACTTTATACATCTGCAGCTCGACAACAACTTTGACAAAAACTCCCAAACCCGCAACCTCCAGCTCGTAGAAGGACAAGGGAAGCAGGTACATGGGAACACAATCACCACCAAGTTCCCCTCCAAGTCATTCACCATCCTGACTTGGACAAATATCACCGTTCGTTGCTGAGTCAAAATCTGGTAACACCTGGCATTGTGGGAGTATCTTCACCACACGGACTGCAGCGGTTCAAGAAGAAGGCCCACCATCACCTTCTCAACGGGACACTGGGGATTGGCAATATATGCTGGCCTTGCTAGCGATGCCTATATCCCAAGAATTAATTTTTAAAATCTGTATGTAAAACAGATTAAAAGCCTTTACAAAAATACTTGTTCCTAAAACAATACTCTTTTACACTGTGCGAACAGTGTCTGCTTAGCAACCTAATCTCCCCCAGAATCCACCTCCCTTGACAGTCTCACATTGGAAATTGTTGGGTCCTCCTGGGCTCAGAAGTACTGGGTGTTAAACCCAGCAGCTTCTCCTCTATCTCCACTCCAGCTCAAACTGAAGCAACAAAAAGACCTACACAGGCGGCCAGGAACCGACTTCCGTCAGCCTGCAATAAAACTCTTCCCGTCAGCCTCTGACTAATGGCGGCCGCAGCACCCACAATTCCCCGCGCCCCAGAAACCGCTCTGATTCTGATTGAGTTTTTTGATGAGGTAACAGAGAGGGTTGATGAGGGCAATGCACTTAATGTGGTGTACATGGATTTACAAAAGGCGTTTGACAAAGTGCCACATAATAGGCTTGCCAGCAAAGTTGAAGCCCATGGAATAAAAGGGACAGTGACAGCATGGATACGAAATTGGCTAAGTGACAGAAAACAGAGAATAGTGGTGAATGGTTGTTTTTCGGACTGGAGGAAGGTACACAGTGGTGTTCCCCAGGGGTCGGTACTAGGACCACTGCTTTAACATAAGAACATAAGAAATAGGAGCAGGAGTAGGCCAATCGGCCCCTCGAGCCTGCTCCACCATTCAATAAGATCATGGCTGATCTGATCCTAACCTCAAATCTTCTATCACTCTCCATCCCACCCGAACCCATGTGATCTCCCGGGAGAGGCGAAAAACCAGATAAAAAACCCAATGGCCAATTTGGGAGAAAAAATCTGGGAAATTCCTCTCCGGCCCATCTAGGCGATCGAAACTCGTCCAGGAGATCACTCTGCCCCTATATTTTCTACAGTACTTACCTTCTGTAAAGGCGATCTCCACCCCAGCCAGCAACAGGAATAAAACCATCTCCTGAAATCTAACACAGAATTAGAACACAAGAAGTAGGAGCAGAACCAGGCTACACGGCCCCTGGGCCCGCTCCACTACCCACAGGGCCATGACCATTCCGAACCAAGACTCATGTCCAATTTCCTTCCCGCTCCCCATAACCCTTAATTCCCTTTACTTCTAGGAAACTGTCTATTTCTGTTTTAAATTTATGTAATGATGTAGCTTCTACAGTTTTTTGGGGCAGCATATTCCATGGACCTACCACCCTCTGAGTGAAGTAGTTCCTCCTCATCTCAGTTTTGAAAGAGCAGCCCCTTATTCTAAGACTATGCCCCCTAGTTCTAGTTTCACCCATCATCGGGAACATCTTCCCTGCATCCACCCGATCCAACCCCTTCACAATCTTATATGTTTCAATAAGATCGCCTCTCATTCTTCTGAACTCCAATGAGTAGAGTCCCAATCTACTTAACCTCTCCTCATATGACCACCCCCTCATCCCCGGGATTAACCGAGTGAACCTTCTTTGTACTGACTCGAGAGCAAGTATGTCTTTTCTTAAGTATGGACACCAAAACTGTATGCAGTATTCCAGGTGCGGTCTCGCCAATACCTTGTACAACTGCAGCAATACCTCCCTGTTTTTATATTCTATCCCCCTAGCAATAACAGCCAACATTCCATTGGCCTTCTTGATCACTTGCTGCACCTGCATACTAACTTTTTGAGTTTCGTGCACCAGGACCCCCAGATCCCTTTGTACTACAGTACTTTCCAGTTTCTTGCCATTAAGATAATAACTTGCTCTATGATTTTTCCTGCCAAAGTGCATAACCTCACACTTTCCAGTATTGTATTCCATCTGCCAAATTTCTGCCCACTTACTTAACCTGTCTATGTCCCTTTGCAGGTTTTTTATGTCCTCCTCACTCACTACTTTCCCTCCCATCTTTGTATCATCTGCAAACTTTGATATGTTACACTCGGTCCCCTCCTCCAAATCGTTAATATAGATTGTAAAGAGTTGGGGACCCAGCACTGACCCCTGCGGAACACCACTAGTTACTGATTGCCAGTCTGAGAACGAACCATTTATCCCAACTCTCTGCTTTCTGTTAGAGAGCCAATCCTCCACCCACGCCAGAATATTACCCCCAATCCCGTGATTTTTTATCTTGAGCAATAATCTATTGTGTGGCACCTTGTCAAATGCCTTTTGGAAGTCTAAATACACCATGTCCACTGGTTCCCCTGTATCCACCCTGTATGCTACTTCCTCAAAGAACTCAAGCAAATTTGTCAAACATGACTTCCCCTTCATGAAACCATGCTGAATTTGTCCTATTTAATTATGTTTATCCAAATGTCCCATTACTGTCTCCTTAATAATGGACTCTAACATTTTACCAACCACAGATGTTAGGCTAACAGGTCTATAGTTTCCAGCCTTCTGCCTACTACTCTTTTTAAATAAGGGTGTTACATTAGCAGTTTTCCAATCTGCCGGGACCTTTGCTGAGTCCAGGGAGTTTTGGAAAATTATTACCAATGCATCCACAATCCCTACCGCCACTTCCCTCAAGACCCTAGGATGTAAGCCATCAGGTCCAGGGGATTTATCTGCCTTGAGTCCCATTATTTTACCAAGTACCACTTCCTTAGTGATTTTAATCGTATTTAGCTCCTCCCCCCCCCCCCCTAGAGCCCCCTGTTTGTCCAGTGTTGGGATATTCTTAGTGCCCTCTACTGTAAAGACTGATACAAAATATTTGTTCAGTGTTTTTGCCATCTCCATGTTTCCCACCATTAATTTTCCAGTCTCATCCTCTAAGGGACCAACATTTACTTTAGCCACCCTTTTTCTTTTTATATAACTATAGGAACTTTTGCTATCTGTTTTTATATTTTTTGCTAATTTACTGTCATACTCTATCTTCCCTTTCTTAATCAATCTTTGAGTTATTTTTTGCTGTCTTTTAAAGACTTCCCAATCTTCTATCCTCCCATTAGATTTGGCTACCTTATATGCCCTTGTTTTTAGTCGGATACTATCCTTAATTACTTTACTTAGCCACGGATGGCTATATTTTCTTTTACACCCTTTTTTCCTCAGTGGAATATATTTTTTTTGGAAGTTGTAAAATAACTCCTTAAATGTACACCACTGATCATGTACCATCTTACCCTTTAATCTATCTTCCCAGTCCACTCTAATCAATTCCGCTCTCATACCTTCATAGGCTCCTTTATTCAAGCTTAGCACGCTTGTTTGAGATCCAACCTTCTCACCCTCGAATTGAATATGGAATTCAACCGTGTTATGGTCACTCATTCCAAGGGGATCCTTTACTAGGACATTTTTAATTGAACCTGTCTCATTACACAGGCCCAAATCTAAGGTTGCTTGCCCCCTGGTTGGTTCAGTTACATACTGCTCAAGAAACCCATCCCTAATACACTCAATGAACTCATCCTCAAGGCTGCTCTGCCCAATTTGATTTGTCCAGTTAATATGATAGTTAAAATCCCCCATAATTATAGCTGTTCCCTTATTACAAGCCGCAACTATTTCCTGATTAATACTCCGTCCAACAAAGTTGCAACTGTTCGGAGGCCTATAGACTACGCCCACTAGTGTTTTTTTCCCCTTATTATTCCTTATCTCCACCCAAACTGTTTCACTATCCTGCTCCTTTGACCCAATATCATTTTTCCGTATTATAGTGATTCCTTCCTTTATTAACATAGCCACCCCACCTCCCTCCCTTCCTGCCTGTCCTTCCTGATTGTTAAATAACCTGGTATGTTTAATTCCCAGTCATTGTCACCCTGTGGCCATGTTTCTGTAATGGCCACAAGATCATACCCATATGTAGTTATTTGTGCCGTTAACTCATTCATTTTGTTACGAATGCTACATGCATTCAAATAAAGAACTTTCAAATATGTTTTGTAACACTTAGTTCCTGTTTTTTCCCTTTTTAGTACTTTACCTTTTACTCCATACCTTCTGTCCCTTCCTGGCACGTTCTGTTTTTTAATTCCCCCACTGCTACCTAAGTCTATGACCTTCTCCGTTGTCATTTCTATTATTTGCTCTCTAGAAACCTCCCCTCCACTAATTAGTTTAAAGCCCTCTCTACAGCCCTAGTTATATGATTCACCAGGACTCTAGTCCCAGCACTGGCCAAGTGGAGTCCATCCCAATGGAACAGCTCCCTCCTGTCCCAGTACTGGTGCCAGTGTCCCAAGAAGCAAAACCCATTTCTCCCACACCAGTCTTTGAGCCACGCATTTAACTCTTTAATTTTATTTATCCTAGCCAAATTCGCTCGTGGCTCAGGTAATAACCCAGAGATTATTACCCTTGAGGTTCTGTTTTTTAATTTGACCCCTAGCTGCTCATACTCCTTTAACAGAACCGTCTTCCTTGTCCTATCTACGTCATTTGTACCAACATGGACCACGACAACTGGATCCACCCCCTCCCACTCCAAGTTTCTTTCCAGCCCAGAAGAGATGCCCGTAACCCTGGCACCGGGCAGGCAACACAGCCTTCGGGACTCCCGCTCTTGACTGCAGAGAACCCTATCTATCCCCCTAATGATACTATCCCCTGCCACTACAACATTTCTTTTTACTCCCTCCACTTGAATGGCCCCTTGTACCATGGTGCTGTGGCCAAGTTGCTCATCCTCCCTGCAGTCCCCGCTCCCGCCCTCACAGGGAGTAAGAACCTCGATCCTGCTTGACAAGAGCAAGGGCTGCGGCTCCTTCAACACTACCTGCTGGATCCCTGTACCTGCCTCACTCATAGTCACACCGTCCTGTCCCTGACCACGGACTACATCTGCATTAATTAATTTCATAGGTGTGACCACCTCCTGAAACATAGAGTCCAGGAACTTCTCCCCCTCCCTGATGTGTCGCAGTGTCTGAAGCTCAGTCTCAAGCTCTTTAACATGGAGCTTGAGTTCCTCTAGCAGCAAACACTTATCGCAAATGTAATCACCGTGAGCCTCAATGGGGTCCACCAGCTCCCACATTTCGCAACAGTGACACATCACCTGTTCACCCATATCTATGTAATTAATTAAATTTCTTATTATTAGTTATGAAGACCCTCTGCCCCGATATAGATGAGAATATTACACCACTATTCAATAGGACTTACCAACTTAAAGGTATAAAAGAGAAGGAAGAAAACCAACCAACCAGCTGATCACCAGCCTCCTCCTTGAATACTGTCTGTGGGGCCTGTTTGGTTGACTCGTCTCGCTGCTCCGCTTCCGCAGTGCTGTCTAAGGCTGGGAGTGGGGAATAAAACAGAGCAAAAAACACACCCTCACCTCCCACTTGCCCGAACTCTCCAACTTACCAAACTCTCGCAGCACTCAATGCCACAGCACTCTGTGCAGCAGCACTAGTCCCGCCCCTTTTATACCCGGATTCTACTTTCGGTTTAAAATCCCCGGCAGTTTAATATACACTAAAAAATTAAACTCACTTCAAATACTTAACTTTTTAACACACTAAAATTCACAAAATACACTTAAATGACTTTTCTCCCACTTACCAAACTCGCACAACACTCAATGCCACTTGATATATATTAATGACTTAGACTTGGGTGTACAGGACACAATTTCAAAATATGCAGATGACACAAAACTTG
Organism: Somniosus microcephalus; assembly: GCF_052327205.1. NCBI lineage: Eukaryota > Metazoa > Chordata > Chondrichthyes > Squaliformes > Somniosidae > Somniosus > Somniosus microcephalus. Next base: position 63,719,153 of record NC_140990.1, on the reverse strand, counting down.
GAAGTATAGTGAACAGTGGGGAGGATAGTGATAGACCTCAAGAAGACATAGACAGGCTGGTGGAATGGGCGGACACGTGGGAGATGAAATTTAACGCAGAAAAGTGCGAAGTGATACATTTTGGTAGGAAGAACGAGGAGAGGTAATATAAACTAAAGGGTACAATTCTAAAGTGGGTGCATGAACAGAGAGACCTGGGGGTATGTGTGCACAAATCGTTGAAGGTGGCAGGGCAGGTTGAGAAAGCGGTTAAAAAAGCATACGGGATCCTGGGCTTTATAAATAGAGGCAGAGTCCAAAAGCAAGGAAGTTATGATGAACCTTTATAAAACACTGGTTCGGCCTCATCTGGAGTGTTGTGTCCAATTCTGGGCATCGCATTTTATGAAGGATGTGAAGGCCTTAGAGATGGTGCAGAAAAGATTGACAAGAATGGTTCCAATGATAAGGGATGAGGGACTTCAGTTACGTGGATATACTGGAGAAGCTGGGGTTGTTCTCCTTAGAGCAGAGAAGGTTGTAACCATTCTATGATTCTATAAAATATTAGAAAGTTTGTGCCACAGAAGCACGGGGTTTATCTGCTTTTATTGATGAATTTAAAAAGTCTCTATTAAAACCTGAGCCAGTGCGTTGTGAGACAAAGAGCCTTGTGTCCAATAAGGGGAATAAAGGCCCACAGCCTCCCCTGGCCCCGGGCCCTGAACAAGGGACTGGAGAAACTCGCTGCCCTGCGGATCAGACAATCAGCCGGCGCTAGTCCCGCCCCTCGGGCTCCCCGATTGGTTGGAGGACCCACCGCCGGCTCGCTCCTCCAGCCCCGCCCCGCTCGCTCCCTATTGGTCGGAAGCTCCCGTCAATCAGGCCGTGGGCCCGGGTCACGTGTCCCCGAGGAGATCACGTGTACCGTCCAACTGACGCCGCTCGGTCCGGAACCTCGCGGACTCTCAGGTTTTTCTATTTCTCTTTATTCTCTCCCGATCCACCCCTCCCCCCACCCCGCGCGATTCTCCACCCAATCGGAGCGGAGAAAACTCATTTTGTGTCACCGATCGCGACTCTGGAATCGACGCCAAGGCCTTTCCCAGAATGCCCCGCGCCGACTCCGTCCGACAGGATCCGAATGCGCAGGCGCAGCTCCGAGTGGGGGAGGGGAGTTGGTCTCCTCTGGGCATGCACGGTTATTACCCTTGGTGACCGGGAGTGGTCACTGTGCCGGACTCGGCCCAAACCGCCGTCCCGCGTACGCATGCGCGGACTCTCGGCTGTCAATCAACCAACAGCCAGAAGAGGTCGCTGGTGAGGCCAGTGAAGAAAGAAAGATTTGCATTTATATAGCGCCTTTCACCACCACCGGACGTCCCAAAGCGCTTTACAGTCAATGAAGTACTTTTGAAATGTAGTCACTGTTGTAATGTAGGAAACGCGGAAGTCAATAATAGCACAGCAAGCTCCCACAAACAGCAACGTGATAATGACCAGATAATCTATCTTTTTGTTATGTTAATTGAGGTATACACATTGGCTAGGACACCGGGGATAACTCCCCTGCTCTTTCCCACATTATAACAGTGACTACACTCCAAAAGTACCTCGTTGGTTGTTAAGCACTTCAAGACGTCTGCTGGTCATGAAAGCACTGTATAAATACAAGCCTATCTTTCTCGAAATAGTGTCATGGGATCTTTTACATCCACCTGAGAGAGCAGACAGGGCCTCAGTTTAATGTCTCATCCGAAAGACGGCACCTCCGACAATGCAGCACTCCCTCAGCACTGCACTGGAGTGTCAGCCTCGATTTCTATGTTCAAGTTTCTGGAGTGGAACTTGAACCCACAACTTTCTGACTCAGAGGCGAGAGTGCTACCAACTGAGTCACTGGCTGACACTAAAGAACAAGCTGTTCTGACGAAAGGTCATTGACCTGAAACGTTAACTCTGTTTCTCTCTCCACAGATGCTGCCTGACCTGCTGAGTATTTCCAGCATTTTCTGTTTTTATTAAAGAAACGAGTGAGTGATTGCTGACAGGAAGAATGTTGGGTCGTCCTGCGCATGCGCACCTCCCTGGCGGCTGAGGCGAAACACCGACTCGCCCCCACCTGAGCTGTGCACACGTACCAGATGTTGCGGCTCCGCATGCGCGCCCGGTGTTCCAACCGCGGGGTTTTGTACGCTGAGCATGCGCGTTGCGGACAGATCGGGATGGGCGATTGTGGAGCAGGAGGGAGAGCGCGGGGGGCCATGAGCACATGCGCGGGACTCAGAGTCAACAGAGCGCTTCCTGGAGCGCCGGGGCTTGTGGGTATTACAGTCGCCATTACTGCTGATCCTTTCAACCAACCTGTGCAGCAGCTGGAGCCTGAAAATCAGCTTCACTGTCCCTTGGTTCGGAAAGAGGAAAATTAAACAACAGTTTGCCTCTGATCCTTTTCTGATCTCAATTTACAGGGTTATAGAAGTGGAGCAGTTACAGGCGGGAAGCTCAGACCAAACATCACGTCAAGATCTGACAGAGTCGCTCGATTCATCCGGACCTGAATATCATCGGCCTTTGCACATGGAAGGAGAAAGCAGCAATCGTAGCGATGACAAACCGCACACGTGTTCGGTGTGTGGACGTGGATTCAGCTGATTGCCTGACCTGGCGAGATACATGCACCGTCACACCGGGGAGAAACCGGGTAAAGGTGGGGATGGTGGGAAGGGATTCAGTTCCCCGTCTGCATTGGAAGTTCAACGGCGCAGTCGCACCAGGGACAGTCCGTTCACCTGCTCCGTGTGTGGAAAGGGATTTGTTTGTTTATCCCACCTGCAAACACACCAGCGAGTTCACACTGGGGAGAGACCATTTCAGTGGTCTGACTGTGGGAAGAGCTTTAAAAGCCCCGGGCATCTGAAACAACACCAGCGAGTTCACACTAACGAGAGACCATTTCAGTGTCCTAACTGTGGGAAGAGCTTTAAAAGCCTCGGGAAGCTGAAGCGACACCAGCTTGTTCACACTGATGAGAGACCATTTCAGTGTCCTAACTGTGGGAAGAGCTTTAAAAGCCCCGGGGATCTGAAGGAACACCAGCGAGCTCACACTGATGAGAGACCATTTCAGTGTCCTAACTGTGGGAAGAGCTTTAAAAGCCCCCGGGAACTGAAGGAACACCAGCAAGCTCACACTGATGAGAGGCCGTTTAACTGTCCTGACTGTGGGAAGAGCTTTAAAAGCTCCGGAGAGCTGAAGGGGCACCAGCTTGTTCACACTAACGAGAGACCGTTTAAATGTTCTGAGTGTGGGAAGAGTTTTAAAAGCCCCCGGGAGCTCAAGCAACACCAGCGAGTTCACACTGGGGAGAGGCCGTTCATCTGTTCTGAATGTGGGAAGGGATTCACTGAATCATCCAGCCTGCAGACACACCAGCGAGTTCACACTGACGAGAGACCCTTTAAATGTTCTGACTGTGGGAAGAGATTTAAAAGCTCCCGGGAGCTGAAGAGACACCAACACGTACATACTGGGGAGAGGCCGTTCACCTGCTCCGTGTGTGGGAAGAGATTCACTGATTCATCCAACCTGCTGGCACATCAGCTTGTTCACACTGGAGAGAGACCATTCACCTGCTCCGTGTGTGGGAAGGAATTCACTCAGTCATCCACCCTGCTGGTACACCAGCGAGTTCACACTGTTGAGAGACTGTTTAACTGTTCTGACTGTGAGAAGAGCTTTAAAAGCCCCAGGGATCTGGTGTGGCACCAGCTTGTTCACACTGATGAGAGACCATTTCAGTGTCCTAACTGTGGGAAGAGCTTTAAAAGCGCCAGGGAACTGAAGGGACACCAGCTTGTTCACACTGATGAGAGGCCATTTAAATGTTCTGACTGTGGGAAGAGCTTTAAAAGCGCCAGGGAACTGAAGCATCACCAGCTTGTTCACGCTGATGAGAGACCCTTTAAATGTTCTGACTGTGGGAACAGCTTTAAAAGTTTGAAGAGCCTTACGGGACACCAGCGTGTTCACACTGATCATAGAATCTAACAGCACAGAAGGAGGTGATTCAGCCCATCGTGTCAGTGCCGGCTCTTTGAAAGAGCTGTCCAATTTAGTCCCAAACCCCAGCTTTATCCCCAGAACTCTGCAAACTAGTCCTCTTCAAGTACATGTCCAATTACCGTTTGAAAGTTCCTGTGGAACCTGATTCCAGCATCCTTTCAGATGCTGCGTTCCAGATCTTAACAACCCTCTGAAAACAATTCTCCTCATTTCCCTCTAGTTCTTTTAGCAACTATTTTAAATCTGTGACCTTTGGTTACTGACCCACTTGCCAGAGTGAACAGTTTCTCCCTACTTACTCGATCAAAACCCCTCATCATTTTGAATGCCTCTATTAGGTCTCCTCTTAACCTTCTCTGCTCTAAGGGGAACAATCCCAGCTTCTCCAATGTCTCCACATAACTGAAGTCCCTCATCCCTGGTACCATCCTGGTCAACCTCCTCTGTACCCTCTCCAAGGCCTTGACATCCTTCCTAAATTGTGGTGCCCAGAACTGTACACAAGACTCCAGCTGAGGCCAAAACCCTGCAGCTGTACAAAACCCTGGTTAGACCACACCTGGAGTACTGTGAGCAGTTCTGGGCACCACACCTTAGGAAGGATATATTGGCCTTGGAGGGAGTGCAGCGTAGGTTTACCAGAATGATACCTGGACTTCAAGGGTTAAGTTACGAGGAGAGATTACACAAATTAGGGTTGTATTCCCTGGAATTTAGAAGGTTAAGGTGTGATCTGATGGAAGTTTTCAGGATATTAAGGGGAACAGATAGGGTAGATGGAGAGAAACTATTTCCGCTGGTTGGGGATTCTAGGACTGGGGGCATAGTCTAAAAATTAGAGCCAGACCTTTCAGGAGTGAAACTCGGAAACACTTCTACACACAAAGGGTAGTAGAAGTTTGGAACTCTCTTCCGCAAATGGCAATTGATGCGAGATCAATTGTTAATTTTAAATCTGAGATTGATAGGTTTTTGTTACCCAAAGGTATTAAGGGATATGGGCCAAAGGCGGGTGAATGGAGTTAGGTCGCAGATCAGCCATGATCTCATTGTATGGTGGAACAGGCTCGAGGGGCTGAATGGCCTCCTCCTGTCCTATGTTCCTAACTAGTGATTTGTAAAGGTTTAGTGTAACTTCCTTGTTTTTGTATTCAATGGCCCTATTTACAAAGCCAAGTATCCCATACGCTTTCTGAACCGCCTCACCAACTTGCCGTGGCACTTTCAAAGATTTGTGAATATGGACCCCCAGGTCCCTCTGCTCTTGCACCCCCTCAAAATAGTTCCATTTAGATTATACGGCCTCTCCCTGTTGTTTCTCCCAAAGTGCATCACTTCACACTTATCCTCATTTAATTTCATCTGCCTTGTGTCTGCTCATTTCACAGTCTGTCTCTGTCCTCCTGAAGTCTGCTACTACTATGCTCACTATTTACTACATTGCCAAGTTTTGTATCATCCGTAAACTTTGAAATTTTACACCTATACCCAAGTCCAGGTCAGTTATATATAACAAGAAAAACAATGGTCCTAATCCCGAACCCTGGGGGAACCCACTGCATACTTCCCTCCAGTCAGAGAAACATCCCTCAGCACAGCTCACTGCCTCCTCTCCCTGAGCCAATTATACCCAAATTACCATCAGCCCTTTAATTCCCTGTGCTTCTATTTTCCGAGTGAGTCTCTTGTGTGGTACTTTATCAAATGCCTTTTAAAAGTCCATATATACAACATCTGCTGCACTACCTTCATCAACCCTCTGTTACTTCATCAAAGAACTCAATCAGGTTAGTCAGACACGATTTACCTTTAACAAATCCACACTGGCTGCCCCTTATTAACCCATGCTTCTCCAAGTGAGAATTAATTTTGTCCTTGACAATGGTCTCTAGTCGTTCACCCATCACTGACATTAGACTGATTGGCCTGCAGTTACCAGGTTTATCCCTCTCCCCTTTTTTAAACAGGGTGTAACATTTGCAATCCTCCAGTCTTCTGGCACCACTCCCATATATCTGAGGGAGAAAGATTGTGGTCGGAGCTTCTGCTATCTCCACCCTAGCTTCCCTCAGCAACCTAGGATGCATCGCATCTGGACCGGTGACTTGTTAACTTTGAGTGATGACAACCTATTTAGCACCTCCTTTCTATCTATTTTTATCCAGTTTCTCTACTCCCCCCTCCTCTACTGTGACATTAACTTCATCCTCTTCTTTTGTGAAGACAGATGCTAAGTACTCATTCAGTACCTCAGCCACGCCCTCTGCCTCCGTATGATGAGCTCCTATTTGGTCCCTAATCGGCCCCACCATTCCTTTAACTATCCTTTTACTTTTCATATGTTTATAGAAGATTTTTGGGTTTTCTTTTATGTTACCCGCTAATCTTTTCTCATATTGTCTCTTTGCCGTTATATCCTGTTTCATTTTCCCCCACACTCTCTGTATTCTGCCTGGTTTTTGACTGTATTCTGTACCTGACATTTGTCGTAAACCTCCTTTTTCTGTTTTATTCTAACCTCGATATCCTTTGTCATCGGGAGCTCGAGCTTTGGACGCTCCATCTTTCCTCCTTATGGGAATATGCTTGGTTTGTACCCGAACTATCTCAGCCTTGAAGGCCTGCCATTGGTCATTCACTGTTTTCCTGGACAAACTAATGATATTGTGATCACTGTTAACCAGATCCCTCCTGCCCCAGAACCGATGAGAGACCCTTTAAATGATCTGACTGTGCAAAGAGGTTTCAGAGGTCATCCAACCTGCTGAGTCAACAGCAAGTTCACACAGATCTTCAAAGAAAGCAAGATGTTTTAGAAAGGCTGGCAGCACTAAAGGTTCGCAGCCATCTCAGAGTAGTGTCCCTTTAATTACAATCTCACAGAACAAGGAGAATCACTGTCCCTTTAACTACCACAAATCCCTGTGTGGAGGAGAGGGGGAGATACAATCTGTCCCAGTAAGTGTCGCAGAACAGAATTAGCGACCCTGTACCATAAGGGTTTGACCCTCCCCACTCCCTGCTTTTCCTCAACTGTCTCATCCTTAAAATTCTCGTCCTTGTTTTCAAATCCCTCCGTGGCCTTGCCCCTCCCTATCTCTGTAATCTCTTCGAGCTCCACAACCCCCCACTCCCGAGATATCTGCACTCCTCTAATTCCGGCCTCTTGAGCATCCCCGATTTTAGTCGCTCCACCATTGTTGGCCGTGCCTTCAGTTGCCTGGGCCCTAGGCTCTGGAATTCCTTCCCTAAACCTCTCCATCACTCTACCTCTCTCTCCTTCTTTAAGATGCTCCTTAAAACCTACCTCTTTGACCAAGCTTTTGGTCGTCTGCCAGAATATCTCCTTATGTGGCTTGGTGTCAAATTTTGTTTTATAACGATCCTGTAAAGAGCCTTGGGATGTTTTACTACATTAAAGGTGCTTTATAAATACAAGTGGTTGTTGTTGTTTCCTGAAACTAATAATAAATTCCCCAGAGGGAAAGAAACTTGTACTTTTACTCCCAAATATTAAAAAGTTTGTTCCACAGAAGCACGGGGTTTATCTGCTTTTATTCATGAATTTAAAAAGTCTCCATTAAAACCTGAGCCAGTGTGTTGTGAGACAAAGAGCCTTGTGTCCAATAAGGGGAATAAAGGCCCACAGCCTCCCCTGGCCCCGGGCCCTGAACAAGGGACTGGAGAAACTCGCTGCCCTGCGGATCAGACAATCAGCCGGCGCTAGTCCCACCCCTCGGGCTCCACGATTGGTTGGAGGACCCGCCGCCGGTTCGCTCCTCCAGCCCCGCCCCACTCGCTCCCTATTGGTCGGAAACTCCCGTCAATCATGCCGCGGGCCCCGGTCACGTGTCCCTCGCCGACGTTACCCAGAAAACACCGCGCGGCCGCCTGGCGGAGCTGCAGGTCGGCGGGAGCGGGGTCGGGAGATTAATAAACTGCGGGTAGGCCACGCCGCAGGGTTTATAAAGTTGGAGAACGGCCTCAGGCCTGAATGAGATCCAGCTGCCGAACGTGTTCCACCGGACGGCAATGGTGAGGCTTTTTCTCGGTGACATGCCCGGGTTACGCGCCGCCATCTTGGTGGAGGAAAGACAGACGGGTTCCCCCTGCAGCACAGCGCATGCGCGGCAATCTTCTCTCCTGAAGCGGTCCCTGGGACCGAGGATAATGCGCGTCCGCTAACAATGGGTTGTCAGGTGACTGATGAGCGCGGCACCAGGAAACCCGGACAGGAGAAACCACAACTGGATCGACACAGCAGAGCCGCCAATCCAGAGCCGGCTTGTATCAGGGCAGGCGCTGGATGCGGAAGTCGGTCCCTGGCCGCCTGTGTAGGTCTTTTTGTTGCTTCAGTTTGAGCTGGAGTGGAGATGGAGGTGAAGCTGCTGGGTTTAACCCCCAGTACTTCTGAGCCCAGGAGGACCCAACAATTTTCAATGTGAGACTGTCAAGGGAGGTGGATTCTGGGGGAGATTCGGTTGTTAAACAGTCACTGTCCCTACAATGTAAAAGATTATTGTTTTAGGAACAAGTATTTCTGTAAAGGCTTTTAATCTATTTTACATATGCAGAGTTTTTTATTAATTCTTGAGATGTGGGCGTCGCTGGTAAGGCCAGTATTTATTACCCATCCCTCGTTCCCCATTTAGAAGGTGGTGGTGAGCCGCCTTCTTGAGCCGCTGCAGTCCGTGTGGTGAAGGTGCTCCCACAGTGCTGTTAGGGAGGGAGTTCCAGGATTTTGACCCAGTGACAATGAAGGAATGACGATATATGTCTAAGTCAGGATGGTGTGTCAATTGTAGATGATGGTGTTCCCATGCATCTGCTGCTCATTTCCTTCTAGGTGGTAGAAATTGTGGGACAGGTAGGGTGGCAGGTTCCCTTCCATAAGAACACAAGAATTAGGAGCAGGAGTAGGCCATACGGCCCCTCGAGCCTGCTCTGCCATTCAATGCGATCATGGCTGATCATCCAAATTCAGTACCCTGTCCCTGTTTTCTCCCCATATCCCTTGATCCCTTTAGCCTTAAGAAATATATCTTACTCCTTCTTGAATATATTTAATGAATTGGCCTCTACTGCCTTCTGTGGTAGAGAATTCCACAGGTTCAACACTCTGGGTAAAGAAATTCCTCCTCTTCTCTGTCCTAAATGGCTTACCCCTTATCCTTAGACTGTGACCCCTGGTTCTGGACTCCCCGACCATCGGGAACATCCTTCCTGCATCTAGTCTGTCTAGCCCTGTTAGAATTTTATACGTTTCAATGAGATCCCCTCTCATTCTTCTAAACTCCAGTGAGTATAAGCCCAATCGACCCAATCTCTCATATGTCATTCCTGCCATCCCAGGTATCAGCCTGGTGAATCTTTGCTGCACTCCTTCCATGGCAAGAACATCCTTCCTCAAATAAGGCGACCAAACCTGCACACAATACTCAAGATGTGGTCTCACCAAGGCCCTGTACAACTGCAGCAAGACATCCTTGTTCCTGTACTCAAACCCTCTCGCTACGAAGGCCAACATACCATTTGCCTTCTTAACCGCCTGCTGCACCTGCATGCTTACCTTCAGCGACTGGTGCACAAGGACACCCAGGTCTCGTTGCACTTCCCCTTCTTCCAATCTATTGTCATTCAGATAATAATCTGACTTCTTGTTTTTGACACCAAAGTGGATAACCTCGCATTTATCCATGTTATATTGCATCTGCCATGCTTCTGTCCAATCACCCAACCTGTCCAAATCATACTGGAGTTTCTCGGCATCCTCCTCGCAGCACACATGTCCACCCAGCTTTGTGTTATCTGCAACTTGGAGATATTACATCTAGTTCCCTCGTCCAGATCATTAATATATATTGTGAATAGCTGGGGTCCAAGGACCGATCCCTGCGGTACCCCACTAGTCACTGCCTGCCACTTGGAAAAATAGCCGTTTATTCCTCGAGCCTGCTCTGCCATTCAATAAGATCATGGCTGATCTTCGACCTCAACTTGACTTTCCCGCCCGATCCCCATATCCCTGAGGGACATTAGTGAACCAGTTGGGATTTTACGACAATCCGGCAGCTTTCATCGTTACTTTTTTTCTGGTACCGGCCCCACAAATTCCCAGATTCATTGAGCTCAATTTCACAACCTGTCTTTGTGTTTTTGTGGGTTCTCTCTCATGCTCCCTTTTTCTTGTATTATATTCATTTTACAGGGTATTCGAAGGGCAGGATTTGTAGACGGGAAATTTTAACTCGAACATCACATCAAGATCTGACAGAGTCACTCTATTCATCAGGACCTGAATATCATCAAACATAACATGGAAGTAAAAAGCACCATTCACAGTGGGGAGAAACCGTACACGTGTTCTGTGTGTGGGCAAGGATTCAGTCGATCCTCTGGCCTGGCGAAACACAAGCGCAGTCACACCGGGGAGAAACCATGGAAATGTGGGGACTGTGGGAAAGGATTTGATTACCCGTATCAGCTGGAAGTTCATCGGCGCAGTCACACCGGGGAGAGACCATTCACCTGCTCTGTGTGTGGGATTGGATTCACTCAGTCAAGTGACCTGCTGACACACCAGCGAGTTCACACTGGGGAGAGGCCGTTCACCTGCTCCGTGTGTGAGAAGGGACTCACTCAGTCATCCCAGCTACTGAGACACCAACTTGTTCACACAAACATGAGACCTTTTAAATGTTCTGACTGTGAGAAAAGCTTTAAAAGCAAAAGGGATCTGCTGCCACACCAGGGAATTCATTCTGGGGAGAGGCCATTCACCTGCTCAGTGTGTGGGAAAGGATTCACAAATTCAACCACCTTTCTGACACACCAGCGAGTTCACACTGGGGAGAGGCCGTTCACCTGCTCCGTGTGTGGGAAGGGATTCACAAATTCATCCCACCTACTGACACACCAGCGAGTTCACACCGGGGAGAGGCCGTTCACCTGCTCAGTGTGTGGGAAGGGATTCACTCAGAACTCCAGCCTGCTGACACACCAGCGAGTTCACACTAGGGAGAGGCTGTTCACCTGCTCAGTGTGTGGTAAGGGATTCACTCAGAACTGCAGCCTGCTGGCACACCAGCGAGTTCACTCTAGGGAGAGGCCATTCACCTGCTCAGTGTGTGGGAAGGGATTCACTCAGAGCTCCATCCTGCTGAGACACCAGCGTACTCACACTGGGGAGAGGCCATTCACCTGTTCCGAGTGTGGGAAGGGATTCACTCGGTCATACAACCTGCTGACACACCAGCGAGTTCACAAGTGACTGCAGGTGTTGGATTCTGCTGTTAATGCTGCTGTTAATCACATCCAGGACTGAATCATGTTCACTCTAACAGTTGGGGTCACTCCTGCTGTTGAACTCCACCACTGACCCTTCTGAAGGCTCAGGGAGTGGGGCCTCCAGGAGTGGACAGTAAGAAAGCTGGGTTCGGTATCCTGACAAATATATGGTGAGGAACCAGAGGAATCCTTACTGAGGAAATGACTGGGGTTCTACCGGGCAGCGTAGGTCTAGGGGTGAATGATGCCTGACTCCCTGAACTATCTTACATTGTGTGGAGATGCCGGTGTTGGACTGGGGTGGACAAATGTAAGAAGTCACACAACACCAGGTTATAATCCAACAGTTTTATTTGAAATCACAAGCTTTCGAAGCATTGATCCTTCATCAGGTGAAGTGGAGAGATGCATAAAGACACAACTTATATAGTCAGATGATTACAGGTAATCTTTCTAACTGCCATTTATCACATCTCGGCAGAGATAATCACAGCAATCAAAGGTGTGAATGGTGTCCAAACAGGTCAGTCAGGAAAACATTACATCAAAGAACAATGAGGTGGGGTCACAAGGGGTCAAATGTTGCAGATGCTGGGGTCTGTATGAAAAACAAAAAACAGAAAAAAACATTTTTTTGCTGGAAATCACAGCAGGTCCGGCCGCATCTGTGTAGAGAGAACAAGCCAACGACGACTTGAGTCTGGATGACCCTACATCAGGTGGGGTTACATGTAGCGTGACATGAACCCAAGGTCCCGTTTGAGGCTGTCCTCATGAGTGCGAAACTTGGCTATCAGTTTCTGCTCTACGATTTTGCGTTGTCGTGTGTCTTGAAGGCCGCCTTGGAGAATGCTTACCCAAAGATTGGAGACTGAATGTCCTTGACTGCTGAAGTGTTCCCCGACTGGGAGGGAACACTCCTGCCTGGCGATTCTTGCGCGGTGTCCGTTCATCCGTTGTCGCAGTGTCTGCATGGTCTCACCGATGTACCATGCTCCGTGGCATCCTTTCCTGCAACGTATGAGGTAGACAACGTTGGCCGAGTCACATGAGTATGCACCATGTACCTGGTGGGTGGTGTCCTCACGTGTGATGATGGTATCTGTGTTGATGATCTGGCATGTCTTGCAGAGGTTGCCGTGGCAGGGTTGTGTGTTGTCGTGGTCGCTGTTCTCCTGAAAGCTGGGTAATTTGCTGCGAACGATGGTCTGTTTGAGGTTAAGCGGCTGTTTGAAGGCGAGTAGTGGAGGCGTGGGGATGGCCTTAGCGAGGTGTGATTTCCAGCAAAAAAAAATGTTTTTTTGTTTTTTTTGTTTTTCATACAGACCCCAGCATCTGCAACATTTGACCCCTTGTGACCCCACCTCATTGTTCTTTGATGTAATGTTTTCCTGACTGACCTGTTTGGACACCATTCACACCTTTAATTGCTGTGATTATCTCTGCCGAGGTGTGATAAATGGCAGTTAGAAAGATTACCTGTAATCATCTGGCATTATTCTCCGACTATATAAGCTATGTCTTTATGCATCTCTCCACTTCACCTGACGTGGAGATCAGTGCTCCGAAAGATTGTGATTTCAAATAAAACTATTGGACTATAACCTGGTGTTGTGTGACTTCTTACATTTATCTTACATTGAACCCAGTTGAGATCAAGATGAATTCAGTTTACAGGAGAATAGAGAGAAATATCACCCACAGTTGAGGGAGACAAAAGCAGCCATTAGAGAAGCTCAGAGATATTTGGAAAAGAAGATGGTGCTCAATTGTGGTAATAATGGCAAAATCTTTCCCAGCTCCGTCAGGAGGCAGAATCCAGTTAAAGATGGTTTCGGGCAGGGGTGGGCAATGATTTGGGCTGGAGGGCCACTTAACAAGTTGTGGTTAGCTGTTGAGGGCCGCACACCAATGTTGCCCCTAAGGTACGCGGCTGCACGGTGGCGCAGCAATGGCGAGGCCCCGCGCAGGCCGCTCACCAGCTCCTGCCGCTGGGAGAGTAACCGCGCAGCACATTTAAAGGGCCCGCGCACGTTGGTGAGAGCAAAGTGTTCAATTGGTGAGTCGGAAACAGTCCAACTCTTAGTGTTGAGCATCGCACCACTTCTACCCTCCCAATAATTTATCAACATCAATTCAGATAGTCCTCAGATACTATCTTAAATACACAGAATGTGGTGTAAGATAGTAAAATCTGCCATTACTAAATGAATGAAATGAGTGATCGATCGATCGATGGATTATATGTTGGACTGAAAGTCCATGTGGCTGTTTGGCTGAGCGGCTCGAGTCTTTTGAAACACAAGTAACTCTTTGTGGACACTGTTTCTGCTTCAAAAAACTGAAGAACGTCAGAAGCATAGAAACATAGAAGATAGGAGCAGGAGCAGGCCACTCGGCCCTTTGAGCCTGCTCCGCCATTCAACGAGATCATGGCTGATCATCCAAACCCTAGCACCCGGTCCCTATACCGACAGCCATCCCACCCAAGCCCTATCCCCGTAACCCCACGTATTTAATCCCCCCTAACACTAAGGGTCAATTTTTAATTTTTTTTATCATGGCCAATCAACCTAACCTGCACATCTTTGGACTGTGGGAGGAAACCGGAGCACCCGGAGAAAACCCACGCAAACACGGGGAGAATGTGCAAACTCCACACAGACAGTCACCCGAGGCCGGATTTGAACCCTGGTCCCTGGCGCTGTGAGGCAACAGTGCTAACCACTATGCCACCGAGATGGGCACAGCATGCCAGTTCAACAAATGGCACCAAAGAATGGTGGGATGTGGGTTTATGCCCATTCTCCCTCACACTGCAAATCCTTAATCCCCACTGGACTGTCGGGAAGAAAGAGGGGGGTCAACAGAAAGTGAGCGTGTCCCCGCAAGGAAGTACGTTTGGAGGGTGAGACCCCACGGGTCACAGTAGAACAGCAGGGTCAGAGCAAGGTGCCCACCTGTTCCCTCAGCTGAGAATGCTTTGGTTGTGTGCAGGGACCTAAAGAGAGAAAAAAACACACAAAAAGTAAAAGCCAAACGAAAACTTCAAAGGATTTGCTTAAAGTAAGAAAATACTATATTTGTAAAATAACTGCAGGTAGTTCTTTGGCTAAACTCTTACTTAGTCAAACAATCATATTCCAATAAGTGATATTGCAGCTTGCTGTTGATGATAATTAGAGATGTACTTTGTAGATAAATAGTGTACGAGGTTAAAAAGCAGAAAGCTTCCCATTTGGGGATTCGTGTTGCTGCGGAACTGCTCAGGCTGTTTCCATAGTTATTTTATTGTCCTTTTGGCCATTTTTAGTAGTTCAGATATGCTGGGGGTAATTTGAACCTCCCCCACCTGACGGGATTGAATTTCCTGCCCGTTTTACACCTTCCCTGATTTTGCTCTCCAATGATTTCAGTCGAAAGTGAAATCGGGCGGGTGTAAAACAAACGGCCGATCTGATCGCATTAGTTTCCCACCGGGTACATGAGGTTAAAATCAGCCCCTGCTGTTTCCAAACACAACCCAAGCAAATTTCTCCTGACAATAGTTTGGTTCTGATCCTTAATAATGTTCCAGCTACTCTTATCACCACAATTGCTGTAATTCTGACATTTGGCCTGTGATCTGACAGCAAAGCAGTGATCTCTTCACATGCAGTGAGCAAATGGGAACAAACTGGAGGTCCATTGTGCAGGAAGAAACCCAGACACGCGACGACCTTTTCTCTCATTTGAAGATGTGCATTGCTGAAGAGGATAAGACAGCTTGTAATGTGGAGGACAATCTAGTGTCAGGCAGTGTGCTTGGAGATGTCCAAATATTTATCATCATCCAGTCTGGTCCTCCGCATTGAAAACTCTTGGAACATCTCGGATTTGTGAAACATTGAGGTTGATTTTATTGGAAATATCAAATTCAGCTCTGATTTGCAAACCTTTATTATCGCAATGCTCTTGCCATTGAGATGCATCAGTCAGCTGAATAAGGTAGATTTGATATTTTCAGTAAATACAGGGTTCAGTTTCATATTTCCAAATATGATTGGCTTCCCAAGTCCATTAAACACCACAGATCAGATCATTCAGTCAGGCTCATTTTCAAAGAAAGGCTCAATTGCAACTGGCACATGGGCAAGAATGGAATGTCGATCCTTTTCTTGCAGCTGATCGGGGCTCTTGGATGTGTTTGACATTGCTGAGATTGCTGAGTTTAGACTTCTTGGGGCTGATTTTCACTCTGGGTGGACATCGGGCGAGCGGTGCGATGGTGCTGCCTGTCCAATGTCCTCGGCGAGAGGACCCAGCCATTTTGATGGCCGGGCCTCATCTGTGCAATATCCAGCTCCAACCACTAACCCAGGGCTGACAGGGAGCTTGCAGATCGGAGGGTGGGGGGTGGGTGAAACTGGAAATCTGCCGGTTCCTCCATGGAACAGAGCCAGACACATTGATGCAGCAAATGGCAGATTCCATTTGCCTGCCTCTGTTTGTGGTTGTGACTCCCCTGGTGCCTCGGAGACAATGACCCGCCTCCTGATGTTATGTGGTCTGGGTCACGTCCTGCAAACCTGCTTGAGTTTTTTAAAGGAAATTTAACCCTTTTAGCACCGATATAATTCTGGTGAATCAGCGCTGCGACCCCTCTCCAAGGCCAATATATCCTTCCTAAGGTGCGGTGCCCAGATCTGAACGCAATACTCCAGGTGGGTTCTAACCAGAGCTCTGTACAGCTCCCAGCTGCTGAGACACCAGCGAGTTCACACTGGGGAGAGGCAGTTCACCTGCTCCGTGTGTGGGAAGGGATTCACTCAGTCATTCACCCTGCTGAGACACCAGCGAGTTCACCAGTGACTGCAGGGGTTGGACTCTGCTGTTTTTGCTGCTGTTAATCACATCCAGGACTGAACCATGTTCATTCTGACAGTTGGGGTTTGTTTCTGCTGATGTTAATTGGGCTGGAGTTTAATATTCTGGATATAAGTCAAATAAATCTGC
Organism: Somniosus microcephalus; assembly: GCF_052327205.1. Classification (NCBI taxonomy): domain Eukaryota; kingdom Metazoa; phylum Chordata; class Chondrichthyes; order Squaliformes; family Somniosidae; genus Somniosus; species Somniosus microcephalus. The sequence goes on along the minus strand of NC_140990.1, from coordinate 63,702,827 downwards.
TTTGTTTCAAACATACTTAATGTCGAGTCGTTGATGTCTCTAAGAGGAGACTAATTGATGTCCTGTTACTGACTGTTCCATTTTGGGCCTTTTCTCCTTTGTTAAAGAAAGGCTTGTATTCATACAGCACCTTTCACAACTTCAGGACATCCCAAAGTGCTTTACAGCCAATGAAGTACTTTTGAAGAGCAGTCACTGTTGTAATGTAGGAAATGCAGCAGCCACGTTGTGCACAGCAAGCTCCCACAGACAGCAATGTGATGATGACCAGATGATCTGTTTCAGTGATCATCCAAATTCTGTACCCTGTCCCTGCCTTCTCCCCATATCCCTTGATCCCTTTAGTCTTAAGAAATATATCTAACTCCTTCTTGAATATATTTAATGAATTGGCCTCAACTGCCTTCTGTGGTAGAGAATTCCACAGGTTCACCACTCCCTGGGTGAAGAAATTCCTCCTCATCTCTGTCCTAAATGGCTTACCCCTTATCTTTAGACTGTGACCCCTGGTTCTGGACTCCCCGCCATCGGGAACACCCTTCCTGCATTTAGTCTGTCGAGTCCTGTAAGAATTTTATGTTTCAATGAGATCCCCTCTCATTCTTCTAAACTCCAACGAGTATAAGCCCAATCGACCCAATCTCTCCTCATATGTCATTCCTGCCATCCCAGGTCTCAGTCTGGTGAATCTTCGCTGCAGTCCCTCCATGGCAAGAACATCCTTCCTCAGATAAGGCGACCAAAACTGCACACAATACTCAAGATGTGGTCTCACCAAGGCCCTGTACAACTGCAGCAAAACATCCTTGTTCCTGTACTCGAATCCTCTCGCTACGAGGGCCAACATACCATTTGCCTTCTTAACCGCCTGCTGCACCTGCATGCTTACCTTCAGCGACTGGTGCACAAGGAAACCCAGGTCTCGTTGCACTTCCCCTTCTCCCAATCTATTGCCGTTCAGATAATAAACTGCCTTCCTGTTTTTGCCACCAAAGTGGATAACCTCGCATTTATCCACATTATACTGCATCTGCCATGTATCTGCCCAATCACCCAACCTGTCCAAATCATACTGGAGTTTCTCGGCATCCTCCTCACAGCACACACGCCCACCCAGCTTTGTGTTGTCTGCAAACTTGGAGATATTACATCTAGTTCCCTCGTCTAGATCATTAATATATATTGTGTATAGCTGGGGTCCAAGGACCGATCCCTGCGGTACCCCACTAGTCACTGCCTGCCACTCGGAAAAAGAGCCGTTTATTCCAACTCTTTGCTTTCTGTCTGCCAACCAGTTCTCTATCCAAGTCAGTACCTTGCCCCCAATCCCTTGTGCTTTAACTTTATACGCTAATCTCTTATGCAGGACCTTATCAAAAGCCTTCTGAAAGTCCAAATGCACCACATCCACTGGTTCTCCCTTATCTATTCTACCACTTGCATCCTCAAAAAAAGTCCCAGCATAAGAGACAAATCCCAGCTCCCCATACCATCCAGGGTGCCTCTCCTAGCCTTGGTATCCAGGGAAGGTATCAGTAACACGCCCCTGTACCTGCCCTGGGAGTGTTTGATGGGACAGTGTAGAGGGAGCTTTACTCTGTATCTAACCCGTGCTGTACCTGCCCTGGGAGTGTTTGATGGGACAGTGTAGAAGGAGCTTTACTCTGTATCTGTATCTAACCTGTGCTGTACCTGTCCTGGGAGTGTTTGATGGGTCAGTGTAGAGGGAGCTTTACTCTATATCTAACCCGTGCTGTATCTGCGCTGGGAGTGTTTGATGGGACAGTGTAGATCAGGGGTTCTCTGAGGCCCCTCCTGTGTTATAAAAATTCCCCGGACCCCCGTAACACAACACAAGTATCCATTGTCTGTAAAGCGCTTTGGGACATCCTGCAATCACAGAAGCCTCTCTATGAATCTAAGTCTTCCCATTTGAAATCACTGTGCTTTATTTTTTGAAATAAATAGTTATTTGGCGATTAAGTGCGGTAATAGTATGTTTTAAACTCCCTCCCCCTTGATTCTCCTATACAAGAGGCCCAGTGACCTCACAAGCTGCCTTGTGGCCGCCTTTCTTCCAGCCCACGTGATCTGCTCACCTGAGCAAAGCCCAGGCGGAGGCGGGGAGTGCACTGATTGGCGCTTTATCATCCCGCCCATCCCGGCAGCCACCAATCGGAGAGTGAGCAGTGTGCAGTGGGCGGGGCTGGCCTTTGATTGACAGTTTGAGCTCCCGCTATGGGCGCTTTGAATTTCGCCCCAACAATGGACGGCGGTTGGAGGCGGGAGCTGGGTCAAGCGGATTGGCTGCTGGCCTTTGATTGACAGTTGACGGGACCAATCCCCGGGGCCGCGGGCTGTCCTGCTCAGTGGCGCCGCCTGGTGTGGGGGCGAGCGGCGGCTGGAGCTGCAGGTCCTGCAAATTGTGCCTGCGCACTGCTCCTGTTCGAGTGGGAGAAGGTGTTTAACGGGCTGGGCTCCTGGGATTGGGAATGGCCCCACCCTCCAATAAACCCCAGCCTGGATTTGTAGGGGGGAAGGGGGGAGATGGGGGCAACAGGCTGGATGGAGATGATGCGAATCTGGATCAACCCAATTGGCAGCGAGCGAGGGGCGGCTTCCACAGCCTTGGCCCCATCGCGCCCCACATCGCTTCCCCCGCAGCTGCTCAATGGGAACTGAGCCGACGCCCGGTGTGAGGGCTGTTTGTGAGAGAAAGAATGAAAGAGGGAGAGAGTTTCTGGGCCCACCCCTTGAAACCTTCTCACGGACCCCGGTTGAGACCCGCTGATCGACAAGAGGCGCTGCAGCAACTCGCCAAGGCTTCTTCGGCAGCACCTCCCAAACCCGCCACCTCCACCACCCAGAGGGACGAGGCAGCAGGCGCAGGGGAACACCAGCACCTCCAAGCTCCCCTCCAAGTCACACACCATCCCGACATGGAAATATATCGCCGGTCCTTCATCGTCGCTGGGTCAAAATCCTGGAACTCCCTAACAGCACTGTGGGAGCACCTTCACCACACGGACTGCAGTGGTTCAAGGTGGCGGCTCACCACCACCTTCTCAAGGGCAATTAGGGATGGGTAATAAACACTGGGCCATCCAGCGACGCCCACATCACATGAATGAATAAAAAAAATATTTTCTACCACAGTCGTTAAATATAGGAATACCATATCTTCTCCAACTTTGACTAGTTTATCCTGTCCAACCAACCAGTCACTGACCCCAGTCTCCTCCTGTCTGATATAAACCAGCCCCACAGTCACTGACACCAATCTCCTCCTGTCTGATAAAAACCAACCCCAGTCACTGAAACCAATCTCCTCCTGTCTGATATAAACCAACCCCACAGTCACTGACACCAATCTCCTGTCTGATAAAAACCAACCCCAGTCACTGAAACCAATCTCCTCCTGTCTGATATAAACCAGCCCCACAGTCACTGAAACCAATCTCCTCCTGTCTGATATAAACCAGCCCCACTGTCACTGACACCAATCTCCTCCTGTCTGATATAAACCAACACCAGTCACTGACACCAATCTCCCCCTGTCTGATATAAACCAACCCCACAGTCACTTACACCAATCTCCTCCTGTCTGATATAAACCAACCCCACAGTCACTGACTCCAATCTCCTCCTGTCTGATATAAACCAACCCCACAGTCACTGACACCAATCTCCTCCTGTCTGATATAAACCAGCCCCTAAGTCACTGACACCAATCTCCTGTCTGATATAAACTGACCCCAGTCACTGACACCAATCTCCTCCTGTCTGATATAAACCAACCCCACAGTCACTGACACCAATCTCCTCCTGTCTGATATAAACCAACCCCACAGTCACTGACACCAATCTCCTCCTGTCTGATATAAACTGACCCCAGTCACTGACACCAATCTCCTCCTGTCTGATATAAACCAACACCACAGTCACTGACACCAATCTCCTCCTGTCTGATATAAACCAACCCCACAGTCACTGACACCAATCTCCTCCTGTCTGACATAAACCAATCCCACAGTCACTGACGGCAATCTCCTCCTGTCTGATATAAACCAACCCCACAGTCACTGACACCAATCTCCTCCTGTCTGATATAAACCAACCCCAGTCACTGACACCAATCTCCTCCTGTCTGATATAAACCAACCCCACAGTCACTGACACCAATCTCCTCCTGTCTGATATAAACCAACCCCACAGTCACTGACAACAATCTCCTCCTGTCTGATATAAACCAACCCCACAGTCACTGACACCAATCTCCTCCTGTCTGATATAAACCAACCCCACAGTCACTGACACCAATCTCCTCCTGTCTGATATAAACCAACCCCAGTCACTGACACCAATCTCCTCCTGTCTGATAGGACGGGGCTTGATGGCCGGCGCGGACACGATGGGCCGAAGGGCCTCTAACCGTGCTGTATTACTCTATGACTCTATGACTCCCAATCTCTCTCTCTCACTCCCAATCTCTCTCTCTCTCACACTCCCAATCTCTCTCTCTCACACTCCCAATCTCTCTCTCACACTCCCAATCTCTCTCTCTCACACTCCCAATCTCTCTCTCTCACACTCCCAAACTCTCTCTCACACTCCCAATCTCTCTCTCTCACACACTCCCAATCTCTCTCTCTCACACTCCCAATCTCTCTCTCTCACACTCCCAATCTCTCTCTCTCACACTCCCAAACTCTCTCTCTCTCACACTCCCAATCTCTCTCTCTCACACTCCCAATCACTCTCTCTCTCACACTCCCAATTTCTCTCTCTCACACTCCCAATCTCTCTCTCTCTCACACTCCCAATCTATCTCTCTCACATTCCCAATCTCTCTCTCTCACACTCCCAATCTCTCTCTCTCACACTCCCAATCTCTCTCTCTCACACTCCCAATCTCTCTCTCTCTCACACTCCCAATCTCTCTCTCTCAAACTCCCAATCTCTCTCTCTCACACTCCCAATCTCTCTCTCTCTCACACTCCCAATCTCTCTCTCTCACATTCCCAATCTCTCTCTCACACTCCCAGTCTCTCTCTCTCTCACACTCCCAATCTCTCTCTCACACTCCCAATCCCTCTCTCTCACACACTCCCAATCTCTCTCTCTCACACTCCCAATCTCTCTCTCTCACACTCCCAATCTCTCTCTCTCACACTCGCAATCTCTCTCTCTCTCACACTCCCAAACTCTCTCTCACACTCCCAATCTCTCTCTCTCACACACTCCCAATCTCTCTCTCTCACACTCCCAATCTCTCTCTCTCTCACACTCCCAATCTCTCTCTCTCACACTCCCAATCTCTCTCTCTCACACTCGCAATCTCTCTCTCTCACACTCCCAATCTCTCTCTCACACTCCCAATCTCTCTCTCACTCCCAATCCCTCTCTCTCACACACTCCCAATCTCTCTCTCTCACACTCCCAATCTCTCTCTCTCACACTCCCAATCTCTCTCTCTCACACTCCCAATCTCTCTCTCTCTCACACTCCCAAACTCTCTCTCACACTCCCAGTCTCTGTCTCTCTCTCACACTCCCAATCTCTCTCTCTCACACTCCCAATCTCTCTCTCTCACACTCCCAATCTCTCTCTCTCTCACACTCCCAAACTCTCTCTCACACTCCCAATCTCTCTCTCTCACACACTCCCAATCTCTCTCTCTCACACACTCCCAATCTCTCTCTCTCACACTCCCAATCTCTCTCTCTCTCACACTCCCAATCTCTCTCTCTCACACTCCCAATCTCTCTCTCTCTCACACTCCCAATCTCTCTCTCTCTCACACTCCCAATCTCTCTCTCACACTCCCAATCTCTCTCTCTCACACTCCCAATCTCTCTCTCTCACACTCCCAATCTCTCTCTCTCTCACACTCCCAATCTCTCTCTCTCTCACACTCCCAATCTCTCTCTCTCACTCCCAGTCTCTCTCTCTCTCACTCCCAGTCTCTCTCTCACACTCCCAATCTCTCTCTCTCTCACACTCCCAATCTCTCTCTCTCTCTCACACTCCCAATCTCTCTCTGTCACACTCCCAATCTCTCTCTCACACTCCCAATCTCTCTCTCTCTCTCACACTCCCAATCTCTCTCTCTCACACTCCCAATCTCTCTCTCTCTCACACTCCCAATCTCTCTCTCTCTCACACTCCCAATCTCTCTCTCTCTCACACTCCCAATCTCTCTCTCTCTCACACTCCCAATCTCTCTCTCTCACTCCCAGTCTCTCTCTCTCTCACTCCCAGTCTCTCTCTCACACTCCCAATCTCTCTCTCTCTCACTCCCAATCTCTCTCTCTCTCTCACACTCCCAATCTCTCTCTGTCACACTCCCAATCTCTCTCTCACACTCCCAATCTCTCTCTCTCTCTCACACTCCCAATCTCTCTCTCTCACACTCCCAATCTCTCTCTCTCACACTCCCAATCTGTCTCTCTCTCACACTCCCAATCTCTCTCTCACTCCCAATCTCTCTCTCTCTCACACTCCCAATCTCTCTCTCTCTCTCCTTTTAATAGGATAAGGCAGGATTTGGCCAAAATGGACTGGGATCAGCTACTTGTAGGAAAATCCGCATCAGAGCAATGGGAGGCTTTCAGAAGGGAGATTGAGATCATACAATGGCAACATGTTCCCGTAAAGGTCAAGGGTGGTTCCAAAAACCACAGGGAACCTTGGATGTCAGGGGATATACGAGAATGGATTAGGAAAAAAAGGAGGGCTTTTGGCAGATACAAAAGGCTAAAGACGGAGGAAGCCCTAGAGGAGTACAAAAAGTGCAGGGGGATATTTAAAAAAGAAATTAGGAGATCAAGGAGGAGCCATGAAATAACACTGGCGAACAAAATAAAGGAAAATCCAAAGATGTTTTATAAGTATATTAAGGGTAAGAGGATAACTAGGGAAAAATTAGGGCCCATTAGGGACAAAAGTGGCAATCTGTGTGTGGAGCCGGAAGATGTAGGAGGGGTTCTAAATGAATTTTTTGCATCTGTTTTCACTATGGAGAAGGACGATGTAGACATAGAAATAGGGCGGGGGGACTGTGATATGCTTGAACATATTCACATCGAGAGGGAGGAGGTATTGGCGGTTTTAGCTGGCCTAAAAATGGATAAATCCCCAGGCCCGGATGAAATGTATCCCAGGCTGCTGTGTGAGGCACAGGAAGAGATTGCGGGGGCTCTAACACATATATTCAGGACCTCTCTGGCCACAGGGGATGTGCCAGAGGACTGGAGAACCGCTAATGTAGTACCATTATTCAAGAAGGGAGGTAGGGAAAAACCGGGGAACTACAGGCCAGTGAGCCTAACATCAGTGGTAGGAAAATTATTGGAAAAATTCTGAGGGACAAAATTTGTCTCCACTTGGAGAGGCAAGGATTAATCAGGGATAGTCAACATGGCTTTGTCAAGGGAAGATCATGTCTGACTAATTTGATTGAATTTTTTGAGGGGGTGACTAGGTGTGTGGATGAGGGTAACGCAGTGGATGTGGTATATATGGATTTCAGTAAGGCCTTCGATAAAGTCCCGCACAGGAGACTGGTCAAGAAGGTAAGAGCCCATGGAATCCAGGGTGCCTTGGCACATTGGATACAAAACTGGCTTAGTGACAGAAGGCAGAGGGTGATGGTCGAAGGTTGTTTTTGTGACTGGAAGCCTGTGGCCAGTGGGGTACCACAGGGATCGGTGCTGGGTCCCTTGCTGTTTGTGGTCTACATTAATGACTTGGATATGAATGTAAAAGGTATGATCAGTAAGTTCGCGGATGATACAAAAATTGGTAGGGTGGTAAATAGCGAGGAGGGTAGCCTCAGTCTGCAGGACGATATAGATGGGTTGGTCAGATGGGCGGAACAGTGGCAAATGGAATTTAACCCGGAAAAGTGCGAGGTGATGCACTTTGGGGGGACTAACAAGGCAAGGGAATACACAATGAATGGTAAGACCCTAGGCAAGACGGAGGGTCAGAGGGATCTGGGTGTGCAAGTACACAGATCCCTGAAGGCGGCGGAACAGGTGGATAAGGTGGTAAAAAAGGCATATGGGATACTTGCCTTCATTAGCCGAGGCATTGAATATAAGAGCAAGGAGGTTATGATGGAACTGTATAAAACACTGGTTAGGCCACAGCTGGAATACTGTGTGCAGTTCTGGTCGCCACACTACAGGAAGGATGTGATCGCGTTGGAGAGGGTGCAGAGGAGGTTCACCAGGATGTTACCGGGGCTGGAGCGCTTCAGCTATGAAGAGACACTGGGCAGATTGGGTTTGCTTTCCTTGGAGCAGAGGAGGCTGAGGGGGGACATGATTGAGGTGTACAAAATTATGAGGGGCATAGATAGGATGGATGCTGAGGAGCTTTATCCCTTAGTAGAGGGGTCAATAACTAGGGGGCATAGATTCAAGGTAAAGGGCGGGAGGTTGAGAGGGGATTTGAGAAAGAACCTTTTCAGCCAGATGGTGGTTGGAGTCTGGAACTCACTGCCTGAAAGGGTTGTGGAGGCAGGAACCCTCACAACATTTAAGAAGCATTTGGATGAGCACTTGAAATGCCATAGCATACAAGGCTACGGACCAAATGCTGCAATATGGGATTAGATCAGACAGGGCTTGATGGCCGGCGCGGACACGATGGGCCGAAGGGCCTCTATCCGTGCTGTATTACTCTATGACTCTATGACTCTATGACTCCCAATCACTCTCTCTCACACTCCCAATCACTCTCTCTCACACTCCCAATCTCTCTCTCTCACACTCCCAATCTCTCTCTCACACTCCCAATCTCTCTCTCTCACACTCCCAATCTCTCTCTCTCACACTCCCAATCTCTCTCTCTCACACTCCCAATCTCTCTCTCTCTCACTCCCAATCTCTCTCTATCACACTCCCAATCTCTCTCTCTCTCACACTCCCAATCTCTCTCTCTCTCACACTCCCAATCTCTCTCTCTCTCACTCCCAATCTCTCAGTTCAAATGCTTTATTGGCATGAAAGTTTACAGAGAACCATATTGCCAAAGCTTACATAGCAAAAAGGTACAGTTTTCCAACATTCTGTAGGTGTCAATCGATTTGACATTTGTTGGGTATATACAATATTACTTTTAAACACTATTAATTTTAAACAGTCTTTCTACTTCATTTGGTACGTTCAATATTAATTTTAAACAGTCTTACTTTTAAACAGTCCTCAGGTTGTGACATGTTGTTACATATTTAGCCCCAAGGTATGGTCTGTCTCCTTCTCCTAGGACTAATCTCAATTTTGACAGATCATCCAATTCCTTGAAATCTGGGGTTGTTTGGCTTAGCTTGTTGAATAATATGTTTCTTGATGTGTTGAATTTTTCGCATTTTAGGAGGAAATGCATTTCTGTTTCAACCTCGCCAGCCAGACATTGATCGCATATTCTATTCTCTCTAGGCTGCCAGGATTTCTTGTATCTGCCTTTTTCAATTTCCAGTTGGTGGTCGCTTAGTCTGTACCTGGTGAGGGTCTGTCTCTGTTTTGTGTCTCTGATGGTCGTGAGGTAGTCTGCCAGTTTATATTCTCTTTTTAGGGCCCGGTAACATTCTAATCTGCTTTGGCTTTCGGTTATTTTGTTCCAATGTTCCAGGTAGGTTTCTTTGCATTTTTTAATGATTTGGTTCACTCGGATTGGTGTTTGGACGGCTGTGTTGGTCTGGGGCTGGTCAGGGTCCGGCTGAGTACTTAGTTTCAGTAGCAGCTGACTCAGGGGACTCTTTTCTGGGTTTAGCTCTTGGGTCTGAAAGGCTTTGAAATGAAGGGTGTCTGGGGAGCTAGATTTGAGGTGATTTAGGAAGTTTAGTGCTCGTTTTTGGATGTTTATTATCAGTGGGTATCTGCCTAGTTCGGCTCTGCATGCATTTGTTGGCGTTTTTCTTTGGGTGCGAAGGATGCTTCGGCAGAATTCTGCATGTAGGGCTTCTATTGTGTGTTTTTCCCATTTAGTGTAGCTTTGGTGATTTAGCGGGCCCCATACTTCACTACCGTACAGTGCAATGGGCAGGATTATGCTGTCAAAAATGTTGAGCCAGATTTTGATTGGGATTTGGATGTTGTAGAATTTTCTTTTTATTGCATATAGGGCTCTTCGGGTTTTTTCTTTTAGTGCATTCACTGCTATGCTGAAGCTCCCTGATGCTGTAATAGTTAGACCAAGGTAGGTGTAGCTCATTGTGTGTCCTATAGTGGTATCTCTGAGGGTAAACTGGTATTTGTTTTCCTGACATCTGGGACTTTTCTGAAAAATCATGATGTTGGTTTTCTTTAGATTTACTGTTAGAGCCCAATTTTGGCAGTATTTGTCGAGTAGGTCTAGTTGTTGCTGTAATCCCTGTTCTGTGGGAGACAGCAGAACCAGGTCGTCCGCATAGAACAGGGATTTCACTTCTCCATCCAGGAGGCGGAGACCTGGTGACTCGCTTTGCTCCAGCATGTCTCTCTCTCTCTCTCACACTCCCAATCTCTCTCTCTCTCACACTCCCAATCTCTCTCTCTAACACTCCCAATCTCTCTCTCTCTCACACTCCCAATCTCTCTCTCTCTCTCACTCCTAATCTCTCTCTCTCTCACACTCCCAATCTCTCTCTCTCTCCCAATCTCTCTCTCTCTCTCACACTCCCAATCTCTCTCTCTCACACTCCCAATCTCTCTCTCTCTCTCACTCCCAATCTCTCTCTCTCTCTCACACTCTCAATCTCTCTCTCACTCCCAACCTCGCTCTCTCTCACACTCCCAATCTCTCTCTCTCACACACTCCGAATCTCTATCTCTCTCTCTCACACTCCCAATCTCTCTCTCTCTCACACTCCCAATCTCTCTCTCTCTCACAATCCGAATCTCTCTCTCTCACACTCCCAATCTCTCTCTCTCACACTCCCAATCTCTCTCTCTCACACACTCCCAATCTCTCTCGCTCACACTCCCAATCTCTCTCTCTCTCACTCCCAATCTCTCTCTCTCTCACACTCGTGATGGTCGAAGGTTGTTTTTGTGACTGGAAGCCTGTGGCCAGTGGGGTACCACAGGGATCGGTGCTGGGTCCCTTGCTGTTTGTGGTCTACATTAATGACTTGGATATGAATGTAAAAGGTATGATCAGTAAGTTCGCGGATGATACAAAAATTGGTAGGGTGGTAAATAGCGAGGAGGGTAGCCTCAGTCTGCAGGACGATATAGATGGGTTGGTCAGATGGGCGGAACAGTGGCAAATGGAATTTAACCCGGAAAAGTGCGAGGTGATGCACTTTGGGGGGACCAACAAGGCAAGGGAATACACAATGAATGGTAAGACCCTAGGCAAGACGGAGGGTCAGAGGGATCTGGGTGTGCAAGTACACAGATCCCTGAAGGCGGCGGAACAGGTGGATAAGGTGGTAAAAAAGGCATATGGGATACTTGCCTTCATTAGCCGAGGCATTGAATATAAGAGCAAGGAGGTTATGATGGAACTGTATAAAACACTGGTTAGGCCACAGCTGGAATACTGTGTGCAGTTCTGGTCGCCACACTACAGGAAGGATGTGATCGCGTTGGAGAGGGTGCAGAGGAGATTCACCAGGATGTTACCGGGGCTGGAGCGCTTCAGCTATGAAGAGACACTGGGCAGATTGGGTTTGTTTTCCTTGGAGCAGAGGAGGCTGAGGGGGGACATGATTGAGGTGTACAAAATTATGAGGGGCATAGATAGGATGGATGCTGAGGAGCTTTATCCCTTAGTAGAGGGGTCAATAACTAGGGGGCATAGATTCAAGGTAAAGGGCGGGAGGTTTAGAGGGGATTTGAGAAAGAACTTTTTTACCCAGATGGTGGTTGGAGTCTGGAACGCACTGCCTGAAAGGGTTGTGGAGGCAGGAACCCTCACAATATTGAAGAAGCATTTGGATGAGCACTTGAAATGCCATAGCATACAAGGCTACGGACCAAATGCTGCAATATGGGATTAGATCAGACAGGGCTTGATGGCCGGCGCGGACACGATGGGCCGAAGGGCCTCTATCCGTGCTTTATTACTCTATGACTCTATGACTCCCAATCTCTCCTCTCACTCCCAATCTCTCTCTCTCTCACACTCCCAATCTCTCTCTCTCACACTCCCAATCTCTCTCTCACTCACCCAATCTCTCTCTCTCACACTCCCATCTCTCTCTCTCACACTCCCAAACTCTCTCACACACTCCCAATCTCTCTCTCTCACACTCCCAATCTCTCTCTCTCACACTCCCAATCTCTCTCTCTCACACTCCCAAACTCTCTCTCACACTCCCAATCTCTCTCTCACACACACTCCCAATCTCTCTCTCTCACACTTCCCAATCTCTCTCTCTCACACTCCCAATCTCTCTCTCTCACACTCCCAATCTCTCTCTCTCACACTCCCAATCTCTCTCTCTCACACTCCCAATCTCTCTCTCTCTCACACTCCCAATTCTCTCTCTCACACTCCCAATCTCTCTCTCTCTCACACTCCCAATCTCTCTCTCTCACACTCCCAATCTCTCTCTCTCACACTCCCAATTTCTCTCTCTCACACATCCCAATCTCTCTCTCTCTCACAACACCCAATCCTCTCTCTCTCACACTCCCAATCTCTCTCTCTCACACTCCCAATCTCTCTCTCTCTCACACTCCCAATCTCTCCTCTCACACTCCCCAATCTCTCTCTCTCTCACACTCCCAATTTCTCTCTCTCACACTCCCAATCTCTCTCTCTCTCACACTCCCAATCTCTCTCTCTCACACTCCCAATCTCTCTCTCTCTCACCTCCCAATCTCTCTCTCTCACTCCCAATCTCTCTCTCTCAACACTCCCAATCTCTCTCTCTCTCACACTCCCAATCTCTCACTCTCACACTCCCAATCTCTCTCTCTCACACTCCCAATCTCTCTCTCCTCACACTCCCAATCTCTCTCTCTCTCCCAATCTCTCTCACACACTCCCAGTCTCTCTCTCTCTCCACACTCCCAATCTCTCTCTCACACTCCCAATCCCTCTCTCTCACACTCCCCAATCTCTCTCTCTCACACTCCCAATCTCTCTCTCTCTCACACTCCCAATCTCTCTCTTCTCACACCACCAATCTCTCTCTCTCTCACACTCCCAATTTCTCTCTCTCACACTCCCAATCTCTCTCTCTCTCACACTCCCAATCTCTCTCTCTCACACTCCCAATCTCTCTCTCTCACACTCCCAATCTCTCTCTCTCACACTCCCAATCTCTCTCTCTCACACTCCCAATCTCTCTCTCTCTCACACTCCCAATCTCTCTCTCTCACACTCCCAATCTCTCTCTCTCACACTCCCAATCTCTCTCTCTCTCACACTCCCAGTCTCTCTCTCTCTCACACTCCCAATCTCTCTCTCACACTCCCAATCCCTCTCTCTCACACACTCCCAATCTCTCTCTCTCACACTCCCAATCTCTCTCTCTCACACTCCCAATCTCTCTCTCTCACACTCGCAATCTCTCTCTCTCTCACACTCCCAAACTCTCTCTCACACTCCCAATCTCTCTCTCTCACACACTCCCAATCTCTCTCTCTCACACTCCCAATCTCTCTCTCTCACACTCCCAATCTCTCTCTCTCACACTCCCAATCTCTCTCTCTCACCACTCGCAATCTCTCTCTCTCACACTCCCAATCTCTCTCTCTCACACACTCCCAATCTCTCTCTCACTCCCAATCCCTCTCTCTCACACACTCCCAATCTCTCTCTCTCACACTCCCAATCTCGCTCTCTCACACTCCCAATCTCTCTCCTCACACTCCCAATCTCTCTCTCTCTCACACTCCCAAACTCTCCTCTCACACTCCCAGTCTCTCTCTCTCTCTCTCACACTCCCAATCTCTCTCTCTCACACTCCCAATCTCTCTCTCTCACACTCCCAATCTCTCTCTCACACTCCCCAAACTCTCTCTCACACTCCGAATCTCTCTCTCTCTCACACTCCCAATCTCTCTCTCTCACACACTCCCAATCTCTCTCTCTCACACTCACAATCTCTCTCTCTCTCACACTCCCAATCTCTCTCTCTCTCACACTCCCAATCTCTCTCTCTCTCACACTCCCAATCTCTCTCTCTCTCACACTCCCAGTCTCTCTCTCTCACACTCCCAATCTCTCTCTCACACTCCCAATCTCTCTCTCTCACACTCCCAATCTCTCTCTCTCACACTCCCAATCTCTCTCTCTCTCACACTCCCAATCTCTCTCTCTCTCACACTCCCAATCTCTCTCTCTCACTCCCAGTCTCTCTCTCTCTCACTCCCAGTCTCTCTCTCACACTCCCAATCTCTCTCTCTCTCTCTCACACTCCCAATCTCTCTCTCTCACACTCCCAATCTCTCTCTGTCACACTCCCAATCTCTCTCTCACACTACCCAATCTCTCTCTCTCTCTCACACTCCCAATCTCTCTCTCTCACACTCCCAATCTCTCTCTCTCTCACACCTCCCAATCTCTCTCTCTCTCACACTCCCAATCTCTCTCTCACTCACACTCCCAATCTCTCTCTCACTCCCAATCTCTCTCTCTCTCACACTCCCAATCTCTCTCTCTCTCTCCTTTTAATAGGATAAGGCAGGATCTGGCCAAAATGGACTGGGATCAGCTCCTTGTCGGAAAATCCGCATCAGAGCAATGGGAGGCTTTCAGAAGGGAGATTGAGATCATACAATGGCAACATGTTCCCGTAAAGGTCAAGGGTGGTTCCAAAAACCACAGGGATCCTTGGATGTCAGGGGATATACGAGAATGGATTAGGAAAAAAAGGAGGGCTTTTGGCAGATACAAAAGGCTAAAGACGGAGGAAGCCCTAGAGGAGTACAAAAAGTGCAGGGGATATTTAAAAAAGAAATTAGGAGATCAAGGAGGAGCCATGAAATAACACTGGCGAGCAAAATAAAGGGAAAATCGAAGATGTTTTATAAGTATATTAAGGGTAAGAGGATAACTAGGGAAAAAATAGGGCCCATTAGGGACAAAAGTGGCAATCTGTGTGTGGAGCCGGAAGATGTAGGAGGGGTTCTAAATGAATTTTTTGCATCTGTTTTCACTATGGAGAAGGACGATGTAGACATAGAAATAGGGCGGGGGGACTGTGATATGCTTGAACATATTCACATCGAGAGGGGAGGAGGTATTGGCGGTTTTAGCTGGCCTAAAAATGGATAAATCCCCAGGCCCGGATGAAATGTATCCCAGGCTGCTGTGTGAGGCAAAGGAAGAGATTGCGGGGGCTCTAACACATATATTCAGGACCTCTCTGGCCACAGGGGATGTGCCAGAGGACTGGAGAACCGCTAATGTAGTACCATTATTCAAGAAGGGAGGTAGGGAAAAACCGGGGAACTACAGGCCAGTGAGCCTAACATCAGTGGTAGGAAAATTATTGGAAAAAATTCTGAGGGACAAAATTTGTCTCCACTTGGAGAGGCAAGGATTAATCAGGGATAGTCAACATGGCTTTGTCAAGGGAAGATCATGTCTGACTAATTTGATTGAATTTTTTGAGGGGGTGACTAGGTGTGTGGATGAGGGTAACGCAGTGGATGTGGTATATATGGATTTCAGGAAGGCCTTCGATAAAGTCCCGCACAGGAGACTGGTCAAGAAGGTAAGAGCCCATGGAATCCAGGGTGCCTTGGCACATTGGATACAAAACTGGCTTAGTGACAGAAGGCAGAGGGTGATGGTCGAAGGTTGTTTTTGTGACTGGAAGCCTGTGGCCAGTGGGGTACCACAGGGATCGGTGCTGGGTCCCTTGCTGTTTGTGGTCTACATTAATGACTTGGATATGAATGTAAAAGGTATGATCAGTAAGTTCGCGGATGATACAAAAATTGGTAGGGTGGTAAATAGCGAGGAGGGTAGCCTCAGTCTGCAGGACGATATAGATGGGTTGGTCAGATGGGCGGAACAGTGGCAAATGGAAATTAACCCGGAAAAGTGCGAGGTGATGCACTTTGGGGGGACCAACAAGGCAAGGGAATACACAATGAATGGTAAGACCCTAGGCAAGACGGAGGGTCAGAGGGATCTGGGTGTGCAAGTACACAGATCCCTGAAGGCGGCGGAACAGGTGGATAAGGTGGTAAAAAAGGCATATGGGATACTTGCCTTCATTAGCCGAGGCATTGAATATAAGAGCAAGGAGGTTATGATGGAACTGTATAATACACTGGTTAGGCCACAGCTGGAATACTGTGTGCAGTTCTGGTCGCCACACTACAGGAAGGATGTGATCGCATTGGAGAGGGTGCAGAGGAGATTCACCAGGATGTTACCCGGGGCTGGAGCGCTTCAGCTATGAAGAGACACTGGGCAGATTGGGTTTGTTTTCCTTGGAGCAGAGGAGGCTGAGGGGGGACATGATTGAGGTGTACAAAATTATGAGGGGCATAGATAGGATGGATGCTGAGGAGCTTTATCCCTTAGTAGAGGGGTCAATAACTAGGGGGGCATAGATTCAAGGTAAAGGGCGGGAGGTTTAGAGGGGATTTGAGAAAGAACTTTTTTACCCAGATGGTGGTTGGAGTCTGGAACGCACTGCCTGAAAGGGTTGTTGAGGCAGGAACCCTCACAATATTGAAGAAGCATTTGGATGAGCACTTGAAATGCCATAGCATACAAGGCTACGGACCAAATGCTGCAATATGGGATTAGATCAGACAGGGCTTGATGGACGGCGCGGACACGATGGGCCCGAAGGGCCTCTATCCGTGCTTTATTACTCTATGACTCTATGACTCCCAATCTCTCTCTCTCACTCCCAATCTCTCACTCTCTCACACCACCCCAATCTCACTCACTCACACACCCAAACTCACTCACACACTCCAACCCTCTCTCTCACACTCCCAACTCTCTCTCTCACACCCCCAAACTCACTCACACACACCCAATCTCCTCACTCACAACACTCCCAAACTCACTCTCTCACACTCCCAATCACTCTCTCACACACTCCCCAAACTCACTCACACACTCCCAAACTCTCTCTCTCACACACACCCCAACCTCTCTCACTCACACTCCCAATCTCTCTCACACACACTCCCAACTCTCACTCTCACACTCCCAATCTCTCACTCTCACACTCCCCAATCTCTCTCTCTCACACTCCCCAATCTCTCTCTCTCTCACACTCCCAATCTCTCTCTCTCACACCACCCAATCTCTCCCTCTCTCACTCTCCCAATTCTCACACAACACACACCCCAATCACTCACTCCACCCACACCCCACTCTCTCTCTCACACACCCCAATCCTCTCTCTCACACACTCCCATCTCTCTCTCACACACTCCCAATCACTCACCACTCACACTCCAACCTCTCCTCACTCACAACTCCCAATCTCTCTCACTCACACACCCAATCTCTCTCTCTCACAACTCCCAATCTCTCCTCTCTCTCACACCTCAATCTCTCTCTCTCACACTCCCAATCACTCTCTCACACTCCCATCTCTCTCTCTCTCACACTCCCAATCTCTCTCTCACACTCCCAATCCCTCTCTCTCTCACACTCCCAACTCCTCTCTCACACACTCCCAATCTCTCTCTCTCTCACACTCCCAATCTCTCTCTCTCACACTCCCAATCTCTCTCCTCTCACACTCCCAATTCTCTCTCTCACACTCCCCAATCTCTCTCTCTCTCACACTCCCAATCTCTCTCTCTCACACTCCCAATCTCTCTCTCTCACACTCCCAATCTCTCTCTCTCACACTCCCAATCTCTCTCTCTCACACTCCCAATCTCTCTCTCTCTCACACTCCCAATCTCTCTCTCTCACACTTCCCAATCTCTCTCTCTCCACACTCCCAATCTCTCTCTCTCTCACACTCCCAATCTCTCTCTCTCTCACACTCCCAATCTCTCTCTCACACTCCCAGTCTCTCTCTCTCTCACACTCCCAATCTCTCTCTCACACTCCCAATCCCTCTCTCTCACACACTCCCAATCTCTCTCTCTCACACTCCCAATCTCTCTCTCTCACACTCCCAATCTCTCTCTCTCACACTCGCAATCTCTCTCTCTCTCACTCCCAAACTCTCTCTCTCACACTCCCCAATCTCTCTCTCTCACACACTCCCAATCTCTCTCTCTCACACTCCCAATCTCTCTCTCTCATCACACTCCCAATCTCTCTCTCTCACACTCCCAATCTCTCTCTCTCACACTCCAATCTCTCTCTCTCACACTCCCAATCTCTCTCTCTCTCACACTCCCAATCTCTCTCTCACTACCAATCCCTCTCTCTCACACACTCCCAATCTCTCTCTCTCACACTCCCAATCTCTCTCTCTCACACTCCCAATCTCTCTCCTCACACTCCCAATCTCTCTCTCTCTCACACACCCAAACTCTCTCTCACACTCCCATTCTCTCTCTCTCTCTCACACTCCCAATCTCTCTCTCTCACACTCCCAATCTCTCTCTCTCACACTCCCAATCTCTCTCTCTCTCACACTCCCAAACTCTCTCTCACACTCCGAATCTCTCTCTCTCTCACACTCCCAATCTCTCTCTCACACACTCCTCCCAATCTCTCTCTCTCACACTCACAATCTCTCTCTCTCTCACACTCCCAATCCTCTCTCTCTCACACTCCCAATCTCTCTCTCTCTCACACTCCCAATCTCTCTCTCTCTCACACTCCCAGTCTCTCTCTCTCACACTCCCAATCTCTCTCTCACACTCCCAATCTCTCTCTCTCACACTCCCAATCTCTCTCTCTCTCACACTCCCAATCTCTCTCTCTCTCACACTCCCAATCTCTCTCTCTCACTCCCAGTCTCTCTCTCTCTCACTCCCAGTCTCTCTCTCACACTCCCCAATCTCTCTCTCTCTCACACTCCCAATCTCTCTCTCTCTCTCACACTCCCAATCTCTCTCTCTCACACTCCCAATCTCTCTCTCACACTCCCAATCTCTCTCTCTCTCACACTCCCAATCTCTCTCTCTCACACTCCCAAACCTCGCTCTCACACTCCAATCTCTCTCTCTCACACACTCCCAATCTCTCTCTCTCACACTCCCAATCTCTCTCTCTCACACTCCCAATCTCTCTCTCTCACACTCCCAAACTCTCTCTCACACTCCCAATCTCTCTCTCACCACACTCCAATCTCTCTCTCTCACACTCCCAATCTCTCTCTCTCACACTCCCCAATCACTCTCTCTCACACTCCCAATCTCTCTCTCTCACACTCCCAATCTCTCTCTCTCACACTCCCAATCTCTCTCTCTCACACTCCCAATCTCTCTCTCTCTCACACTCCCAATCTCTCTCTCTCACACTCCCATCTCTCTCTCTCACACACTCCCAATCTCTCTCTCTCACACTCCCAATCTCTCTCTCTCACACTCCCAATCTCTCTCTCTCACACTCCCAATCTCTCTCTCTCACTCATCTCTCACACTCCCAATCTCTCTCTCTCACACTCCCAATCTCTCTCTCTCACACTCCCAATCTCTCTCTCTCTCACACTCCCAATCTCTCTCTCTCACACTCCCAATCTCTCTCTCTCACACTCCCAATCTCTCTCTCTCACACTCCCAATCTCTCTCTCACACTCCCAATCTCTCTCTCTCACACTCCCAATCTCTCTCTCACACTCCCAATCTCTCTCTCTCACACTCCCAATCTCTCTCTCTCACACTCCCAATCTCTCTCTCTCATCTCACACTCCCAATCTCTCTCTCTCACACTCCCAATCTCTCTCTCTCACACACTCCCAATCTCTCTCTCTCTCACACTCCCAATCTCTCTCTCTCTCACACTCCCAATCTCTCTCTCTCACACTCCCAATCTCTCTCTCTCACACTCCCAATCTCTCTCTCTCACACTCCCAATCTCTCTCTCTCACACTCCCAATCTCTCTCTCACACTCCCAATCTCTCTCTCTCACACTCCGAATCTCTCTCTCTCACACTCCCAATCTCTCTCTCTCACACTCCCAATCTCTCTCTCTCACACTCCCAATCTCTCTCTCTCACACTCCCAAACTCTCTCTCTCACTCCCAATCTCTCTCTCTCTCTCACACTCCCAATCTCTCTCTCTCACACTCCCAATCTCTCTCTCTCACACTCCCAATTCTCTCTCTCTCACACTCCCAAACTCTCTCTCACACTCCCAATCTCTCTCTCTCTCACACTCCAATCTCTCTCTCTCACACTCCCAATCTCTCTCTCTCACACTCCCAATCTCTCTCTCTCACACTCCCAATCTCTCTCTCTCTCACACTCCCAATCTCTCTCTCTCACACACTCCCAATCTCTCTCTCTCACACTCCCAATCTCTCTCTCTCTCACACTCCCAATCTCTCTCTCTCACACTCCCAATCTCTCTCTCTCTCACACTCCCAATCTCTCTCTCACACTCCCCAATCTCTCTCTCTCACACTCCCAATCTCTCTCTCTCTCACACTCCAATCTCTCTCTCTCACACTCCCAATCTCTCTCTCACACTCCCAGTCTCTCTCTCTCTCACACTCCCAATCTCTCTCTCACACTCCCAATCCTCTCTCTCTCACACTCCAATTCTCTCTCTCTCTCACACTCCCAATCTCTCTCTCTCACACTCCCAATCTCTCTCTCTCACACTCCCAATCTCTCTCTCTCTCACACTCCCAAACTCTCTCTCACACTCCCAATCTCTCTCTCTCAACACTCCCAATCTCTCTCACACTCCAATCTCTCTCTCTCACACACTCCCGATCTCTCTCTCTCACACTCCCAATCTCTCTCTCTCACACTCGCAATCTCTCTCTCGATCACACTCCCGCAATCTCTCTCTCTCTCTCTCACACTCCCAATCTCTCTCTCACTCCCACATCCCTCTCTCTCACACACTCCGAATCTCTCTCTCTCACACTCCCAATCTCTCTCTCTCACACTCCCAATCTCTCTCTCTCTCACACTCCCAAACTCTCTCTCACTCACTCCCAGTCTCTCTCTCTCTCTCACACTCCAATCTCTCTCTCTCACACTCCCAATCTCTCTCTCTCACACTCCCAATCTCTCTCTCTCTCACACTTCCCAAACTCTCTCTCACACTCCCAATCTCTCTCTCTCTACACTCCCAATCTCTCTCTCTCACACACTCTCCCAATCTCTCTCTCTCACACTCCCTAATCTCTCTCTCTCCTCTCTCACACTCCCAATCTCTCTCTCTCTCACACTCCCAATCTCTCTCTCTCACACTCCCAATCTCTCTCTCTCACACTCCCAATCTCTCTCTCTCTCACACTCCCAAACTCTCTCTCACACTCCCAATCTCTCTCTCTCTCACACTCCCAATCTCTCTCTCTCACACACTCCCAATCTCTCTCTCACACTCCCAATCTCTCTCTCTCACACTCCCAATCTCTCTCTCTCACACTCCCAATCTCTCTCTCTCTCACACTCCCAATCTCTCTCTCTCTCACACTCCCAATCTCTCTCTCTCACTCCCAGTCTCTCTCTCTCTCACTCCCAGTCTCTCTCTCACACTCCCAATCTCTCTCTCTCTCACACTCCCAATCTCTCTCTCTCTCTCACTCTCCCAATCTCTCTCTGTCACACTCCCAATCTCTCTCTCACATTCCCAATCTCTCTCTCTCTCTCACACTCCCAATCTCTCTCTGTCACACTCCCAATCTCTCTCTCTCACACTCCCAATCTCTCTCTCTCTCACACTCCCAGTCTCTCTCTCTCTCACACTCCCAATCTCTCTCTCACTCACACTCCCAATCTCTCTCTCACTCCCAATCTCTCTCTCTCTCACACTCCCAATCTCTCTCTCTCTCTCCTTTTAATAGGATAAGGCAGGATCTGGCCAAAATGGACTGGGATCAGCTACTTGTAGGAAAATCCGCATCAGAGCAATGGGAGGCTTTCAGAAGGGAGATTGAGATCATACAATGGCAACATGTTCCCGTAAAGGTCAAGGGTGGTTCCAAAAACCACAGGGAACCTTGGATGTCAGGGGATATACGAGAATGGATTAGGAAAAAAAGGAGGGCTTTTGGCAGATACAAAAGGCTAAAGACGGAGGAAGCCCTAGAGGACTACAAAAAGTGCAGGGGGATATTTAAAAAAGAAATTAGGAGATCAAGGAGGAGCCATGAAATAACACTGGCGAGCAAAATAAAGGAAAATCCGAAGATGTTTTATAAGTATATTAAGGGTAAGAGGATAACTAGGGAAAAAATAGGGCCCATTAGGGACAAAAGTGGCAATCTGTGTGTGGAGCCGGAAGATGTAGGAGGGGTTCTAAATGAATTTTTTGCATCTGTTTTCACTGTGGAGAAGGACGATGTAGACATAGAAATAGGGCGGGGGGACTGTGATATGCTTGAACATATTCACATCGAGAGGGAGGAGGTATTGGCGGTTTTAGCTGGCCTAAAAATGGATAAATCCCCAGGCCCGGATGAAATGTATCCCAGGCTGCTGTGTGAGGCAAAGGAAGAGATTGCGGGGGCTCTAACACATATATTCAGGACCTCTCTGGCCACAGGGGATGTGCCAGAGGACTGGAGAACCGCTAATGTAGTGCCATTATTCAAGAAGGGAGGTAGGGAAAAACCGGGGAACTACAGGCCAGTGAGCCTAACATCAGTGGTAGGAAAATTATTGGAAAAAATTCTGAGGGACAAAATTTGTCTCCACTTGGAGAGGCAAGGATTAATCAGGGATAGTCAACATGGCTTTGTCAAGGGAAGATCATGTCTGACTAATTTGATTGAATTTTTTGAGGGGGTGACTAGGTGTGTGGATGAGGGTAACGCAGTGCATGTGGTATATATGGATTTCAGTAAGGCCTTCGATAAAGTCCCGCACAGGAGACTGGTCAAGAAGGTAAGAGCCCATGGAATCCAGGGTGCCTTGGCACATTGGATACAAAACTGGCTTAGTGACAGAAGGCAGAGGGTGATGGTCGAAGGTTGTTTTTGTGACTGGAAGCCTGTGGCCAGTGGGGTACCACAGGGATCGGTGCTGGGTCCCTTGCTGTTTGTGGTCTACATTAATGACTTGGATATGAATGTAAAAGGTATGATCAGTAAGTTCGCGGATGATACAAAAATTGATAGGGTGGTAAATAGCGAGGAGGGTAGCCTCAGTCTGCAGGACGATATAGATGGGTTGGTCAGATGGGCGGAACAGTGGCAAATGGAATTTAACCTGGAAAAGTGCGAGGTGATGCACTTTGGGGGGACTAACAAGGCAAGGGAATACACAATGAATGGAAAGACCCTAGGCAAGACGGAGGGTCAGAGGGATCTGGGTGTGCAAGTACACAGATCCCTGAAGGCGGCGGAATAGGTGGATAAGGTGGTAAAAAAGGCATATGGGATACTTGCCTTCATTAGCCGAGGCATTGAATATAAGAGCAAGGAGGTTATGATGGAACTGTATAAAACACTGGTTAGGCCACAGCTGGAATACTGTGTGCAGTTCTGGTCGCCACACTACAGGAAGGATGTGATCGCGTTGGAGAGGGTGCAGAGGAGGTTCACCAGGATGTTACCGGGGCTGGAGCGCTTCAGCTATGAAGAGAGACTGGGCAGATTGGGTTTGTTTTCCTTGGAGCAGAGGAGGCTGAGGGGGGACATGATTGAGGTGTACAAAATTATGAGGGGCATAGATAGGATGGATGCTGAGGAGCTTTATCCCTTAGTAGAGGGGTCAATAACTAGGGGGCATAGATTCAAGGTAAAGGGCGGGAGGTTTAGAGGGGATTTGAGAAAGAACTTTTTTACCCAGATGGTGGTTGGAGTCTGGAACTCACTGCCTGAAAGGGTTGTGGAGGCAGGAACGCTCACAATATTTAAGAAGCATTTGGATGAGCACTTGAAATGCCATAGCATACAAGGCTACGGGCCAAATGCTGCAATATGGGATTAGATCAGACAGGGCTTGATGGCCGGCGCGGACACGATGGGCCGAACGGCCTCTATCCGTGCTGTATTACTCTATGACTCTATGACTCTATGACTCCCAATCTCTCTCTCTCACACTCGCAATCTCTCTCTCTCACACTCCCAATCTCTCTCTCTCTCACACTCCCAATCTCTCTCTCACTCCCAATCCCTCTCTCTCACACACTCCGAATCTCTCTCTCTCACACTCCCAATCTCTCTCTCTCACACTCCCAATCTCTCTCTCTCACACTCCCAATCTCTCTCTCTCTCACACTCCCAAACTCTCTCTCACACTCCCAGTCTCTCTCTCTCTCTCACACTCCCAATCTCTCTCTCTCACACTCCCAATCTCTCTCTCTCACACTCCCAATCTCTCTCTCTCTCACACTCCCAAACTCTCTCTCACACTCCCAATCTCTCTCTCTCTCACACTCCCAATCTCTCTCTCTCACACACTCCCAATCTCTCTCTCTCACACTCCCAATCTCTCTCTCTCTCACACTCCCAATCTCTCTCTCTCTCACACTCCCAATCTCTCTCTCTCTCACACTCCCAATCTCTCTCTCTCTCACACTCCCAATCTCTCTCTCTCACACTCCCAATCTCTCTCTCTCACACTCCCAATCTCTCTCTCTCTCACACTCCCAAACTCTCTCTCACACTCCCAATCTCTCTCTCTCTCACACTCCCAATCTCTCTCTCTCACACACTCCCAATCTCTCTCTCACACTCCCAATCTCTCTCTCTCACACTCCCAATCTCTCTCTCTCACACTCCCAATCTCTCTCTCTCTCACACTCCCAATCTCTCTCTCTCTCACACTCCCAATCTCTCTCTCTCACTCCCAGTCTCTCTCTCTCTCACTCCCAGTCTCTCTCTCACACTCCCAATCTCTCTCTCTCTCACACTCCCAATCTCTCTCTCTCTCTCACACTCCCAATCTCTCTCTGTCACACTCCCAATCTCTCTCTCACATTCCCAATCTCTCTCTCTCTCTCACACTCCCAATCTCTCTCTGTCACACTCCCAATCTCTCTCTCTCACACTCCCAATCTCTCTCTCTCTCACACTCCCAGTCTCTCTCTCTCTCACACTCCCAATCTCTCTCTCACTCACACTCCCAATCTCTCTCTCACTCCCAATCTCTCTCTCTCTCACACTCCCAATCTCTCTCTCTCTCTCCTTTTAATAGGATAAGGCAGGATCTGGCCAAAATGGACTGGGATCAGCTACTTGTAGGAAAATCCGCATCAGAGCAATGGGAGGCTTTCAGAAGGGAGATTGAGATCATACAATGGCAACATGTTCCCGTAAAGGTCAAGGGTGGTTCCAAAAACCACAGGGAACCTTGGATGTCAGGGGATATACGAGAAT
Source organism: Somniosus microcephalus (assembly GCF_052327205.1). Taxonomy (NCBI): domain Eukaryota; kingdom Metazoa; phylum Chordata; class Chondrichthyes; order Squaliformes; family Somniosidae; genus Somniosus; species Somniosus microcephalus. The sequence continues at coordinate 63,677,490 of NC_140990.1, read as the reverse complement.
GGATTAGGAAAAAAAGGAGGGCTTTTGGCAGATACAAAAGGCTAAAGACGGAGGAAGCCCTAGAGGAGTACAAAAAGTGCAGGGGGATATTTAAAAAAGAAATTAGGAGATCAAGGAGGAGCCATGAAATAACACTGGCGAGCAAAATAAAGGAAAATCCGAAGATGTTTTATAAGTATATTAAGGGTAAGAGGATAACTAGGGAAAAAATAGGGCCCATTAGGGACAAAAGTGGCAATCTGTGTGTGGAGCCGGAAGATGTAGGAGGGGTTCTAAATGAATTTTTTGCATCTGTTTTCACTATGGAGAAGGACGATGTAGACATAGAAATAGGGCGGGGGGACTGTGATATGCTTGAACATATTCACATCGAGAGGGAGGAGGTATTGGCGGTTTTAGCTGGCCTAAAAATGGATAAATCCCCAGGCCCGGATGAAATGTATCCCAGGCTGCTGTGTGAGGCAAAGGAAGAGATTGCGGGGGCTCTAACACATATATTCAGGACCTCTCTGGCCACAGGGGATGTGCCAGAGGACTGGAGAACCGCTAATGTAGTACCATTATTCAAGAAGGGAGGTAGGGAAAAACCGGGGAACTACAGGCCAGTGAGCCTAACATCAGTGGTAGGAAAATTATTGGAAAAAATTCTGAGGGACAAAATTTGTCTCCACTTGGAGAGGCAAGGATTAATCAGGGATAGTCAACATGGCTTTGTCAAGGGAAGATCATGTCTGACTAATTTGATTGAATTTTTTGAGGGGGTCACTAGGTGTGTGGATGAGGGTAACGCAGTGCATGTGGTATATATGGATTTCAGTAAGGCCTTCGATAAAGTCCCGCACAGGAGACTGGTCAAGAAGGTAAGAGCCCATGGAATCCAGGGTGCCTTGGCACATTGGATACAAAACTGGCTTAGTGACAGAAGGCAGAGGGTGATGGTCGAAGGTTGTTTTTGTGACTGGAAGCCTGTGGCCAGTGGGGTACCACAGGGATCGGTGCTGGGTCCCTTGCTGTTTGTGGTCTACATTAATGACTTGGATATGAATGTAAAAGGTATGATCAGTAAGTTCGCGGATGATACAAAAATTGATAGGGTGGTAAATAGCGAGGAGGGTAGCCTCAGTCTGCAGGACGATATAGATGGGTTGGTCAGATGGGCGGAACAGTGGCAAATGGAATTTAACCTGGAAAAGTGCGAGGTGATGCACTTTGGGGGGACTAACAAGGCAAGGGAATACACAATGAATGGAAAGACCCTAGGCAAGACGGAGGGTCAGAGGGATCTGGGTGTGCAAGTACACAGATCCCTGAAGGCGGCGGAATAGGTGGATAAGGTGGTAAAAAAGGCATATGGGATACTTGCCTTCATTAGCCGAGGCATTGAATATAAGAGCAAGGAGGTTATGATGGAACTGTATAAAACACTGGTTAGGCCACAGCTGGAATACTGTGTGCAGTTCTGGTCGCCACACTACAGGAAGGATGTGATCGCGTTGGAGAGGGTGCAGAGGAGGTTCACCAGGATGTTACCGGGGCTGGAGCGCTTCAGCTATGAAGAGAGACTGGGCAGATTGGGTTTGTTTTCCTTGGAGCAGAGGAGGCTGAGGGGGGACATGATTGAGGTGTACAAAATTATGAGGGGCATAGATAGGATGGATGCTGAGGAGCTTTATCCCTTAGTAGAGGGGTCAATAACTAGGGGGCATAGATTCAAGGTAAAGGGCGGGAGGTTTAGAGGGGATTTGAGAAAGCACTTTTTTACCCAGATGGTGGTTGGAGTCTGGAACTCACTGCCTGAAAGGGTTGTGGAGGCAGGAACGCTCACAATATTTAAGAAGCATTTGGATGAGCACTTGAAATGCCATAGCATACAAGGCTACGGACCAAATGCTGCAATATGGGATTAGATCAGACAGGGCTTGATGGCCGGCGCGGACACGATGGGCCGAACGGCCTCTATCCGTGCTGTATTACTCTATGACTCTATGACTCTATGACTCCCAATCTCTCTCTCTCACACTCCCAATCTCTCTCTCTCTCACACTCCCAAACTCTCTCTCTCTCACACTCCCAATCTCTCTCTCTCTCACACTCCCAATCTCTCTCTCTCACACTCCCAATCCCACTCTCTCACACTCCCAATCTCTCTCTCTCTCACACTCCCAATCTCTCCCTCTCTCTCTCACTCCCAATCACTCTCTCTCTCACTCCCAATCTCTCTCTCACACTCCCAATCTCTCTCTCACACTCCCAATCTCTCTCTCACACTCCCAATCTCTCTCTCTCACACTCCCAATCTCTCTCTCTCACACTCCCAATCTCTCTCTCTCTCATACTCCCAATCTCTCTCTCTCTCACACTCCCAATCTCTCTCTCACACTCCCAATCTCTCTCTCTCACACACTCCCAATCTCTCTCTCTCTCACACTCCCAATCTCTCTCTCTCACACTCGCAATCTCTCTCTCTCTCACACTCCCAAACTCTCTCTCACACTCCCAATCTCTCTCTCTCTCACTCCCAATCTCTCTCTCTCACACTCGCAATCTCTCTCTCTCACACTCCCAATCTCTCTCTCTCACACTCCCAATCTCTCTCTCTCTCACACTCCCAAACTCTCTCTCACACTCCCAATCTCTCTCTCTCACACTCCCAATCTCTCTCTCTCACACTCGCAATCTCTCTCTCTCTCACACTCCCAAACTCTCTCTCACACTCCCAATCTCCAATTCCAATTCCAATTCCAATTAAAATGCTTTATTGGCATGAAAGTTTACAGAGAACCATATTGCCAAAGCTTACATAGCAAAAAGGTACAGTTTTCCAACATTCTGTAGGTGTCAATCGATTTGACATTTGTTGGGTACATACAATATTACTTTTAAACAGTATTAATTTTAAACAGTCTTTGTACTTCATTTGGTACGTTCAATATTAATTTTAAACAGTCTTAATTTTAAACAGTCCTCAGGTTGTGACATGTTGTTACATATTTGGCCCCAAGGTATGGTCTGTCTCCTTCTCCTAGGACTAATCTCAATTTTGACAGATCATCCAATTCCTTGAAATCTGGGGTTGTTTGGCTTAGCTTGTTGAATAATATGTTTCTTGATGTGTTGAATTTTTCGCATTTTAGGAGGAAATGCATTTCTGTTTCAACCTCGCCAGCCAGACATTGATCGCATATTCTATTCTCTCTAGGCTGCCAGGATTTCTTGTATCTGCCTTTTTCAATTTCCAGTTGGTGGTCGCTTAGTCTGTACCTGGTGAGGGTCTGTCTCTGTTTTGTGTCTCTGATGGTCGTGAGGTAGTCTGCCAGTTTATATTCTCTTTTTAGGGCCCGGTAACATTCTAATCTGCTTTGGCTTTCGGTTATTTTGTTCCAATGTTCCAGGTAGGTTTCTTTGCATTTTTTAATGATTTGGTTCACTCGGATTGGTGTTTGGGCGGCTGTGTTGGTCTGGGGCTGGTCAGGGTCCGGCTGAGTACTTAGTTTCCGTAGCAGCTGACTCAGGGGACTCTTTTCTGGGTTTAGCTCTTGGGTCTGAAAGGCTTTGAAATGAAGGGTGTCTGGGGAGCTAGATTTGAGGTGATTTAGGAAGTTTAGTGCTCGTTTTTGGATGTTTATTATCAGTGGGTATCTGCCTAGTTCGGCTCTGCATGCATTTGTTGGCGTTTTCCTTTGGGTGCGAAGGATGCTTCGGCAGAATTCTGCATGTAGGGCTTCTATTGTATGTTTTTCCCATTTAGTGTAGCTTTGGTGATTTAGCGGGCCCCATACTTCACTACCGTACAGTGCAATGGGCAGGATTATGCTGTCAAATATTTTGAGCCAGATTTTGATTGGGATTTGGATGTTGTAGAATTTTCTTTTTATTGCATATAGGGCTCTTCGGGCTTTTTCTTTTAGTGCATTCACTGCTATGCTGAAGCTCCCTGATGCTGTAATAGTTAGACCAAGGTAGGTGTAGCTCATAGTGTGTCCTATAGTGGTATCACTGAGGGTAAACTGGTATTTGTTTTCCTGACATCTGGGCCTTTTTTGAAAAATCATGATGTTGGTTTTCTCTCTCTCACACTCCCAATCTCTCTCTCTCACACTCGCAATCTCTCTCTCTCTCACACTCCCAATCTCTCTCACACACTCCCAATCTCTCTCTCTCACACTCCCAATCTCTCTCTCTCTCACACTCCCAATCTCTCTCTCTCTCACACTCCCAATCTCTCTCTCTCTCACACTCCCAATCTCTCTCTCTCTCACACTCCCAATCTCTCTCTCTCTCACACTCCCAATCTCTCTCTCTCTCACTCCCAATCTCTCTCTCTCTCACACCCAATCTCTCTCTCTCTCACTCCCAGTCTCTCTCTCTCTCACTCCCAGTCTCTCTCTCACACTCCCAATCTCTCTCTCTCTCACACTCCCAATCTCTCTCTCACACACTCCCAATCTCTCTCTCTCACACTCCCAATCTCTCTCTCTCTCACACTCCCAATCTCTCTCTCTCTCACACTCCCAATCTCTCTCTCTCACACTCCCAATCTCTCTCTCTCTCACACTCCCAATCTCTCTCTCTCTCTCACTCCTAATCTCTCTCTCTCTCACACTCCCAATCTCTCTCTCTCTCCCAATCTCTCTCTCTCTCTCACACTCCCAATCTCTCTCTCTCACACTCCCAATCTCTCTCTCACACTCCCAATCTCTCTCTCACACTCCCAATCTCTCTCTCTCACACTCCCAATCTCTCTCTCTCACACTCCCAATCTCTCTCTCTCACACTCCCAATCTCTCTCTCTCACACTCCCAATCTCTCTCTCTCTCACACTCCCAATCTCTCTCTCTCTCACACTCCCAATCTCTCTCTCACACTCCCAATCTCTCTCACACACTCCCAATCTCTCTCTCTCTCACACTCCCAATCTCTCTCTCTCACACTCGCAATCTCTCTCTCTCTCACACTCCCAAACTCTCTCTCACACTCCCAATCTCTCTCTCTCTCACTCCCAATCTCTCTCTCTCACACTCGCAATCTCTCTCTCTCACAGTCCCAATCTCTCTCTCTCACACTCCCAATCTCTCTCTCTCTCACACTCCCAAACTCTCTCTCACACTCCCAATCTCTCTCTCTCACACTCCCAATCTCTCTCTCTCACACTCGCAATCTCTCTCTCTCTCACACTCCCAAACTCTCTCTCACACTCCCAATCTCTCTCTCTCACACTCCCAATCTCTCTCTCTCTCACACTCCCAATCTCTCTCACACACTCCCAATCTCTCTCTCTCACACTCCCAATCTCTCTCTCTCTCACACTCCCAATCTCTCTCTCTCTCACACTCCCAATCTCTCTCTCTCTCACACTCCCAATCTCTCTCTCTCTCACACTCCCAATCTCTCTCTCTCTCACACTCCCAATCTCTCTCTCTCTCACTCCCAATCTCTCTCTCTCTCACACCCAATCTCTCTCTCTCTCACTCCCAGTCTCTCTCTCTCTCACTCCCAGTCTCTCTCTCACACTCCCAATCTCTCTCTCTCTCACACTCCCAATCTCTCTCTCACACACTCCCAATCTCTCTCTCTCACACTCCCAATCTCTCTCTCTCTCACACTCCCAATCTCTCTCTTTCACACTCCCAATCTCTCTCTCTCACACTCCCAATCTCTCTCTCTCTCACACTCCCAATCTCTCTCTCTCTCTCACTCCTAATCTCTCTCTCTCTCACACTCCCAATCTCTCTCTCTCTCCCAATCTCTCTCTCTCTCTCACACTCCCAATCTCTCTCTCTCACACTCCCAATCTCTCTCTCTCAGTTCAGTTCAAGTTCAGTTCAGTTCAAATGCTTTATTGGCATGAAAGTTTACAGAGAACCATATTGCCAAAGCTTACATAGCAAAAAGGTACAGTTTTCCAACATTCTGTAGGTGTCAATCGATTTGACATTTGTTGGGTATATACAATATTACTTTTAAACAATATTAATTTTAAACAGTCTTTCTACTTCATTTGGTACGTTCAATATTAATTTTAAACAGTCTTACTTTTAAACAGTCCTCAGGTTGTGACATGTTGTTACATATTTAGCCCCAAGGTATGGTCTGTCTCCTTCTCCTAGGACTAATCTCAATTTTGACAGATCATCCAATTCCTTGAAATCTGGGGTTGTTTGGCTTAGCTTGTTGAATAATATGTTTCTTGATGTGTTGAATTTTTCGCATTTTAGGAGGAAATGCATTTCTGTTTCAACCTCGCCAGCCAGACATTGATCGCATATTCTATTCTCTCTAGGCTGCCAGGATTTCTTGTATCTGCCTTTTTCAATTTCCAGTTGGTGGTCGCTTAGTCTGTACCTGGTGAGGGTCTGTCTCTGTTTTGTGTCTCTGATGGTCGTGAGGTAGTCTGCCAGTTTATATTCTCTTTTTAGGGCCCGGTAACATTCTAATCTGCTTTGGCTTTCGGTTATTTTGTTCCAATGTTCCAGGTAGGTTTCTTTGCATTTTTTAATGATTTGGTTCACTCGGATTGGTGTTTGGACGGCTGTGTTGGTCTGGGGCTGGTCAGGGTCCGGCTGAGTACTTAGTTTCAGTAGCAGCTGACTCAGGGGACTCTTTTCTGGGTTTAGCTCTTGGGTCTGAAAGGCTTTGAAATGAAGGGTGTCTGGGGAGCTAGATTTGAGGTGATTTAGGAAGTTTAGTGCTCGTTTTTGGATGTTTATTATCAGTGGGTATCTGCCTAGTTCGGCTCTGCATGCATTTGTTGGCGTTTTTCTTTGGGTGCGAAGGATGCTTCGGCAGAATCTCTCTCTCAATCCCAATCTCTCTCTCTCTCGCACACTCTCAATCTCTCTCTCACTCCCAATCTCTCTCTCTCTCACACTCCCAATCTCTCTCTCTCACACACTCCGAATCTCTATCTCTCTCTCTCACACTCCCAATCTCTCTCTCTCTCACACTCCCAATCTCTCTCTCTCTCACAATCCCAATCTCTCTCTCTCACAATCCCAATCTCTCTCTCTCACACTCCAATCTCTCTCTCTCACACACTCCCAATCACTCTCTCTCACACTCGCAATCTCTCTCTCTCTCACATTCCCAGTCTCTCTCTCTCTCTCACACTCCCAATCTCTCTCTCTCACACTCCCAATCTCTCTCTCTCTCACACTCCCAATCTCTCTCTCTCTCACACTCCCAATCTCTCTCTCTCTCACACTCCCAATCTCCCTCTCTCACACTCCCAATCTCTCTCTCTCTCACACTCCCAATCTCTCTCTCTCACACTCCCAATCTCTCTCTCTCACACTCACAATCTCTCTCTCTCTCTCACACTCCCAATCTCTCTCTCTCACACACTCCCAATCTCTATCTCTCTCTCTCACACTCCCAACCTCTCTCTCTCTCTCTCACACTCCCAATCTCTCTCTCTCTCACACTCCCAATCTCTCTCTCTCACACTCCCAATCTCTCTCTCTCACACACTCCCAATCTCTCTCTCTCTCACACTCCCAATCTCTCTCTCTCTCACACTCCCAATCTCTCTCGCTCTCACACTCCCAATCTCTCTCTCTCTCACACTCCCAGTCTCCATCTCTCACACTCCCACTCTCTCTCTCTCTCTCACTCCCAGTCTCTCTCTCTCTCTCACTCCCAATCTCGCTCTCTCACTCCGTCTCTCTCTCTCTCACTCCCAGTCTCTCTCTCTCTCTCACACTCCCACTCTCTCTCTCTCTCTCACTCCCAGTCTCTCTCTCTCTCTCACTCCCAATCTCGCTCTCTCACTCCGTCTCTCTCTCTCTCACTCCCAGTCTCTCTCTCTCTCTCACATTCCCAGTCTCTCTCTCTCTCTCACTCCCAACCTCGCTCTCTCACTCCGTCTCTCTCTCTCTCACTCCCAGTCTCTCTCTCTCTCTCTCTCACACACTCCCAGTCTCTCTCTCTCTATACCACTCCCAGTCTCTCTCTCACACACTCCCAGTCTCTCTCTCTCTGTCTCACTCGCAGTCTCTCTCTCTCTCTCTCTCTCACACACTCCCACTCTCTCTCTCTGTTTCTCACACTCCCGCTCTCTCTCGCTCTCTCTCACACACTCCCTCTCTCTCACACACTCCCTCTCTCTCTGTCTCACACTCCCAGTCTCTCTCTGTCTCACACTCCCAGTCTCTCTCTCTCACACTCCCAGTCTCTCTCTCTCACTCCCAGTCTCTCTCTCTCTCTCTCACTCCCAGTCTCTCTCTCTCTCTCACACACACTCCCACTCTCTTTCTCTCTCTCACACACACTCCCACTCTCTCTTTCTCACACTCCCGCTCTCTCTCTCTCACTCACACTCCCGCTCTCTCTCTCTCACTCTTTCTCACACTCCCGCTCTCTCTCTCTCACACACTCCCTCTCTCTCTCACACTCCCTCTCTCTCTGTCTCACACTCCCAGTCTCTCTCTCTCTCACTCCCAGTCTCTCTCTCTCTCTCTTTCACTCTCTCTCACACTCCCAGTCTGTCTCTCTCTCTCTCTCTCTCACTCTCCCACTCACACTTCCAGTCTCTCTCTCTCTCTCACTCCCAGTCTCTCTCTCTCTCTCACTCTCCCACTCACACTTCCAGTCTCTCTCTCTCTCTCACACTCCCAGTCGCTCTCTCTCTCTCACACTGCCAGTCTCTCTCTCGCTCTCTCTCTCTCCCACTCACACTTCCAGTCTCTCTCTCTCTCTCACACTCCCAGTCTCTCTCTCTCTCTCTCTCCCACTCACACTTCCAGTCTCTCTCTCTCTCACACTCCCAGTCTCTCTCTCTCTCTCACTCTCCCACTCACACTTCCAGTCTCTCTCTCTCTCACACTCCCAGTCTCTCTCTCTCTCCCACACTCCCAGTCTCTCTCTCGCTCTCTCTCTCTCCCACTCACTCTTCCAGTCTCTCTCTCTCTCTCACACTCCCAGTCTCTCTCGCTTCCCCCAATCTCTCTCTTTCTCTTCTCCCCCCAATCTCTCTCTCTCTCTTCTCCCCCCGTCTCTCTCGCTCTCTCCCCCAGTCTCTCTCTCTCTCCTTCCCCCTCTCTCTCTCCTTCCCCCTCTCTCTCTCCTTCCCACTCTCTCCTTCCCTCTCTCTCCGTCCCTCTCTCTCTCTCTCCTTCCCTCTCCCTCTCCTTCCCTCTCTCTCCTTCCCTCTCTCTCTCTCCTCCCATCTCTCTCTCCTTCCATCTCTCTCTCTCTCTCTCTCTTTCCCTCTCTCTCTCTCTCCTTCCCTCTCTCTCTCTCTTCCCCCCAGTCGCTCCCTCTCTCTCTTCCAACAACAACATGCCCTCAAAAAAGCCTCGGCACTGCCGGGCACCCCCAGCTAGTCTATATATATAAGAGCTCTTCTGTCTGTCTTTCTTTCTGTCTGTCTGTCTGTCCGTTCTCTATATGTTCGAAAGTTATAGAGCGTACCTACATGCGCGTCACATCAAAAGGTTACGATTACGGACCGGTCGTAGGCGTATTTACATTTCGGCCGGACAAAAATTGCGCCCGCGGTATCCAAAAAACTTTCAAAATTCTGCTCATTAGCATCTCATTATCCGCTCATTAGCGATAGAGTGACGTCGAGGTCAACCAATCATACGCCGGGTCCCTGGCGCATGCGGGCGGGCCCTCCTACAGTCGAGTGACGGGACGATTGACCAATCCTGCGCTTCGGTGACCTGATGGTCGACCAATCGGTGCGTGTATGGGCGGGCCTTATCGTTCTGAACCGAGGTGAGTGTCAGCCATCTTGATTCCATTCTTTTTCCCGCTTTCTGCGTTTTACTTTTCAAACCTTCATTTCCAGCCAAAAAAAATTGCTTTTATTAAATTGTTTTAAAAAAAACTTAATTCATTTGTAAATATTTTCTCTAACCTGAAGATTCTTTTTCCTACCTTTCTCCGTTTTTGTAAGGCCTCAGAACCTAGGCCTCAAAGCCTGGGCCTCTCCTGCCCAGCCACGCCCGAGCTAGGTAATTGTCCCACGGCTTCTGCTAAGCTCCCCCCCCACCGCCCCCCCATCGTCACGTTACCCGGGGCAACGGCGTCAGACACGAGGGTCACGGGACATACACAGGGTGCGCGCGCAGCAGGAGCAGCTGAGACGTGGCGTCTCTCTCTGTTCCCCGCTCGGCTCGGGCGGGGGGGCGGGGCTCTCGGGAGTGCGGATCTCGGGCGGGGCTTGGAGAGCGGGAAGGGTTACCCCGGCAACCGGGCCCGCCGGCCGTCTCTCACAGCCGCAATCGGCGGCCTTGAAACCAGCTCGGGAGGGCGGGGCTCCGGAGAGCGGGAGGGCGGAGCTCCGGAGAGCGTGAGGCCGGTGCTCGGGAGGGCGGGGGGCGGGGCTCGGGACATCGGGGGGCGGGGCTCACGACATCGGGAGACGGGAGATCGGGGGGCAGGACATCGGGAAATCGGGGGGCGGGACATCGGGAGATCGGGGGGCGGGACATCGGGAGGCGGGACATCGGGGGGCGGGACATTGAGAGATCGCGGGGCGGGACATCGGGAGATCGGGGGATGGGAGATCGGGATGCAGGACACCGGGAGATCAGGGGATGGGAGATCGGGGGGCGGGAGATCGGGGGGAGGGGCTCGGGGACTCCCCCTCTCCTCCTCCCCCCTCTTCCTCCCCTTCCTCCTACCCCCTTCACCCGCCCCTCCCCCCTCCCCCCTTCCCCCCCTCCCCCAATTCCCCCCTTCCCCCCTCGCCACATTCCCCGCTCTTTCCCCCCTCCTCCCCTCCCTTTCCCCCCTCCCCCCTTCCCCCCAGTCGCGCTCTCTCTTCCCGTCGCTCTCTCTCTTCCCGCCCAGTCGCTCTCTCTCTTCCCGCCCAGTCGCTCTCTCTTCACCCCCAGTCGCTCTCTCTCTTCCCCCCCAGTCGCTCTCTCTCTTCCCCCGCAGTCGCTCTCCCTCTCTTCCCCCCCGTCGCTCGCTCTCTCTTCCCCCCGTCGCTCTCTCTCTCTTCCCCCCAGTCGCTCTCTCTCTCTTCCCCCCAGTCGCTCTCTCTCTCTTCCCCCCAGTCGCTCTCTCTCTTCCCCCCGTCGCTCTCTCTCTCTTCGCCCCCAGTCGCTCTCTCTCTTCCCTCCCAGTCGCTCTCTCTTCCCCCCCAGTCGCTCTCTCTCTTCCCCCCCACTCGCTCTCTCTCTTCCCCCCCACTCGCTCTCCCTCTTCCCCCCCAGTCGCTCTCTCTCTTCCCCCCCAGTCGCTCTCTCCCTTCCCCCCCAGTCGCTCTCTCTCTTCCCCCCCCAGTCGCTCTCTCTCTTCCAACAACAACATGCCCTCGAAAAAGCCTCGGCTCTCTCCTTCCCTCTCCATCTCTCTCTCTCTCTCCTTCCATCTCTCTCTCTCTCCTTCCCCCTCTCTCTCTCTCTCCTTCCCTCTCTCTCTCTCTCCTTCCATCTCGCTCTCTCTCTCCTTCCCTCTCTCTCTCTCTCTCTCTCTCTCTTTCCCTCTCCCTCTCTCTCTCTCTCTCCTTCCCTCTCTCTCTTCCCCCCAGTCGCTCCCACTCTCTCTTCCAACATGCCCTCAAAAAAGCCTCGGCACCGCCGGGCACCCCCAGCTAGACTTCTATATATATCAAAGACCTCTTCTGTCTGTCTGTCTGTCCGTCCGTCCGTTCTCTATACGTTCGAAAGTTATAGAGCGTACCTACACGCGCATCACATCAAAAGAAAGCTTACGATTACGGACCGGTCATAGGCGTATTTACTTTTCAGTCAGACAAAAATCGTGCCCACGGTATCCCAAAAACGTTCAAAATTCCGCTCATTAAATGGGAAAAGTTCCGCTCATTTGCTCATTAGCATTGAGTGACGTGAAGGTTGACCAATCGTGCGGTCGAGCGACCTGACAGTTGACCGACGGTTGGCCAATCGCTGCATCACGGGGGCGGGTTCATTGCGCTTGCGGGCGGGCCATCCTACAGTTGAGTGTTGAGTGACTTGACAATTGACCAATCCTACAGTTCAGTGACCTGACGGTTGACCAATCGGTGCGTGTGTGGGCGGGCCTCATCGTTCTGAACCGAGGTGAGCGGCCGCCATCTTGATTCTTCACGATTTTTTTCCCACACTTTTTGTGTGTTAGGGAACTAAGGAAAATAACAATTTATTTGAGTTTTAAATTGTATTTAGCAACAGTAGGAAATGAAGTGATCCCCTGCCCTTCACCCGGAGGCTCGCCTACTTTGACGGTCGTTTCGAGCGGCTGTGCCGGTGCTGGGCGCGGCCTAGCAGCCCGGGATGCCTGGGCCTTGAGTTGCGGGCCGTGCCGGGAGCCGCCGCGCACAAAACTTCCCCGCGGCGTCAACAGCCCCGCCCGAGAGCCCGACCCAAAGCCACCAGGTCACCGGCCGCGGCGGGCCGTGCCGGGAGCTGCCGCGCTCAAAACCTCCCCGCGGCGTCAACAGCCCCGCCCCAGAGCCCGACCCAAAGCCATCAGGTGAGCGGCCGCGGCGGCCCAGTCTCTCTCTCACACACCCAATCTCTCTCTCTCTCTCACACTCCCAATCTCTCACACTCCCAATCTCTCTCTCACTCCCAATCTCTCTCTCTCTCACACTCCCAATCTCTCTCTCTCACACTCCCAATCTCTCTCTCTCACACTCGCAATCTCTCTCTCTCTCACACTCCCAATCTCTCTCTCTCACACTCCCAATCTCTCTCTCTCTCACTCCCAATCTCTCTCTCTCTCACTCGCAATCTCTCCCTCTCACACTCCCAGTCTCTCTCTCTCTCACACTCTCAATCTCTCTCTCTCTCACTCGCAATCTCTCCCTCTCACACTCCCAGTCTCTCTCTCTCTCACACTCTCAATCTCTCTCTCACACTCCCAATCTCTCTCTCTCTCTCACTCCCAGTCTCTCTCTCTCACACACCCAATCTCTCTCTCTCTCTCACACTCCCAATCTCTCACACTCCCAATCTCTCTCTCACTCCCAATCTCTCTCTCTCTCACACTCCCAATCTCTCTCTCTCACACTCCCAATCTCTCTCTCTCACACTCGCAATCTCTCTCTCTCTCACACTCCCAATCTCTCTCTCTCACACTCCCAATCTCTCTCTCTCTCACTCCCAATCTCTCTCTCTCTCACTCGCAATCTCTCCCTCTCACACTCCCAGTCTCTCTCTCTCTCACACTCTCAATCTCTCTCTCTCTCACTCGCAATCTCTCCCTCTCACACTCCCAGTCTCTCTCTCTCTCACACTCTCAATCTCTCTCTCACACTCCCAATCTCTCTCTCTCTCTCACTCCCAGTCTCTCTCTCTCACACTCCCAATCTCTCTCTCTCTCTCACTCCCAATCTCTCTCTCTCTCACTCGCAATCTCTCCCTCTCACACTCCCAGTCTCTCTCTCTCTCTCACTCCCAGTCTCTCTCTCTCGCACTCCCAATCTCTCTCTCTCACTCCCAATCTCTCTCTCGCACACTCCCAATCTCTCTCTCTCACACTCTCAATCTCTCTCTCACACTCCCAATCTCTCTCTCTCACACTCCCAATCTCTCTCTCTCACACTCCCAATCTCTCTCTCTCTCTCTCACTCCCAGTCTCTCTCTCTCACACTCCCAATCTCTCTCTCTCACACTCCCAATCTCCCTCTCACACTCCCAATCTCTCTCTCTCACACTCCCAAACTCTCTCTCACACTCCCAATCTCTCTCTCTCTCACACTCCCAATCTCTCTCTCACACTCCCAATCTCTCGCTCTCTCTCACTCCCAATCTCTCTCTCTCACACTCCCAATCTTTCTCTCTCTCACTCCCAATCTCTCTCTCTCTCTCACTCCCAATCTCTCTCTCTCTCACACTCCCAATCTCTCTCTCTCTCACTACCAATCTCTCTCTCTCTCACACTCCCAATCTCTCTCTCTCACACTCCCAATCTCTCTCTCTCACACTCCCAATCTCTCTCTCTCACTCCCAGTCTCTCTCTCTCACACTCCCAATCTCTCTCTCTCTCACACTCCCAATCTCTCTCTCTCTCACACTCCCAGTCTCTCTCTCTCACACTCCCAATCTCTCTCTCTCTCTCTCACTCCCAGTCTCTCTCTCACACTCCCAATCTCTCTCTCTCTCACACTCCCAATCTCTCTCTCTCTCACACTCCCAATCTCTCTCTCTCACACTCCCAATCTCTCTCTCTCTCTCACTCCCAATCTCTCTCTCTCTCACACTCCCAATCTCTCTCTCTCTCTCACACTCCCAATCTCTCTATCTCACACTCCCAATCTCTCTCTCTCACACACCCAATCTCTCTCTCTCTCACACTCCCAATCTTTCTCTCCCTCTCACTCCCAGTCTCTCTCTCTCACACTCCCAATCTCTCTCTCTCTCTCACACTCCCAATCTCTCTCTCTCTCACACTCCCAATCTCTCTCTCTCACACTCCCAATCTCTCGCTCTCTCTCACTCCCAATCTCTCTCTCTCACACTCCCAATCGCTCTCTCTCACACTCCCAATCTCTCTCTCACACTCCCAATCTCTCTCTCTCACACTCCCAATCTCTCTCTCTCACACTCCCAATCTCTCTCTCTCTCACACTCCCAATCTCTCTCTCACACTCCCAATCACTCGCTCTCTCTCACTCCCAATCTCTCTCTCTCACACTCCCAATCTCTCTCTCTCTCACTCCCAATCTCTCTCTCTCACACTCCCAATCTCTCTCTCTCTCACACTCCCAATCTCTCTCTCTCTCACTCCCAGTCTCTCTCTCTCTCACACTCCCAATCTCTCTCTCTCTCACACTCCCAATCTCTCTCACTCACACTCCCAATCTCTCTCTCTCACACTCCCAATCAGTTCAGTTCAGTTCAGTTCAAATGCTTTATTGGCATGAAAGTTTACAGAGAACCATATTGCCAAAGCTTACATAGCAAAAAGGTACAGTTTTCCAACATTCTGTAGGTGTCAATCGATTTGACATTTGTTGGGTACATACAATATTACTTTTAAACAATATTAATTTTAAACAGTCTTTCTACTTCATTTGGTACGTTCAATATTAATTTTAAACAGTCTTACTTTTAAACAGTCCTCAGGTTGTGACATGTTGTTACATATTTGGCCCCAAGGTATGGTCTGTCTCCTTCTCCTAGGACTAATCTCAATTTTGACAGATCATCCAATTCCTTGAAATCTGGGGTTGTTTGGCTTAGCTTGTTGAATAATATGTTTCTTGATGTGTTGAATTTTTCGCATTTTAGGAGGAAATGCATTTCTGTTTCAACCTCGCCAGCCAGACATTGATCGCATATTCTATTCTCTCTAGGCTGCCAGGATTTCTTGTATCTGCCTTTTTCAATTTCCAGTTGGTGGTCGCTTAGTCTGTACCTGGTGAGGGTCTGTCTCTGTTTTGTGTCTCTGATGGTCGTGAGGTAGTCTGCCAGTTTATATTCTCTTTTTAGGGCCCGGTAACATTCTAATCTGCTTTGGCTTTCGGTTATTTTGTTCCAATGTTCCAGGTAGGTTTCTTTGCATTTTTTAATGATTTGGTTCACTCGGATTGGTGTTTGGACGGCTGTGTTGGTCTGGGGCTGGTCAGGGTCCGGCTGAGTACTTAGTTTCAGTAGCAGCTGACTCAGGGGACTCTTTTCTGGGTTTAGCTCTTGGGTCTGAAAGGCTTTGAAATGAAGGGTGTCTGGGGAGCTAGATTTGAGGTGATTTAGGAAGTTTAGTGCTCGTTTTTGGATGTTTATTATCAGTGGGTATCTGCCTAGTTCGGCTCTGCATGCATTTGTTGGCGTTTTTCTTTGGGTGCGAAGGATGCTTCGGCAGAATTCTGCATGTAGGGCTTCTATTGTGTGTTTTTCCCATTTAGTGTAGCTTTGGTGATTTAGCGGGCCCCATACTTCACTACCGTACAGTGCAATGGGCAGGATTATGCTGTCAAATATTTTGAGCCAGATTTTGATTGGGATTTGGATGTTGTAGAATTTTCTTTTTATTGCATATAGGGCTCTTCGGGCTTTTTCTTTTAGTGCATTCACTGCTATGCTGAAGCTCCCTGATGCTGTAATAGTTAGGCCAAGGTAGGTGTAGCTCATAGTGTGTCCTATAGTGGTACCACTGAGGGTAAACTGGTATTTGTTTTCCTGACATCTGGGTCTTTTTTGAAAAATCATGATGTTGGTTTTCTTTAGATTTACTGTTAGAGCCCAATTTTGGCAGTATTTGTCGAGTAGGTCTAGTTGTTGCTGTAATCCCTGTTCTGTGGGAGACAGCAGAACCAGGTCGTCCGCATAGAACAGGGACTTCACTTCTCCATCCAGGAGACGGAGACCTGGTGACTCGCTTTGCTCCAGCATGTCTGCTAATTCATTTATGGATATGTTGAACAGGGTCGGGCTCAAATTGCAGCCCTGCCGGACGCCTCTTCTCTGGGTGAAGAAATCGGTGCGTTTGTCTCCAATTTTGACCCCGCATTTGTTTTTCAGATACATTGATTTAATAAGGTCATAGACTTTGCCCCCTATTCCACACTGAAGAAGTTTATAATAGAGCCCTTCGTGCCATATAGAGTCAAAGGCTTTCTTGAAGTCGATGAAACAGGCGAATATTTTCCCATTTTTTGTTTGGTGTATATGTTTTTCAATGAGGGTGTGAAGGGTATAGATATGGTCGGCGGTGCGGTGTTTTGGAAGAAAGCCTATTTGGTTTTTTCTGAGGATATTATGTTTGTTAAGAAAATCAAGTAATCTACTATTTAGAATACTGCAGAATAACTTCCCTAGACAACTGTTGACACAGATGCCGCGGTAGTTATTTGGGTCTGATTTGTTTCCACTTTTATATATGGGGGAGATTAGTCCTTGGCACCAGATATCGGGAAAACAGCCTGAACGTAATATGATGTTGAATAGTTTGAGTATCGCACCCTGCATCTCCATATTGCTGAACTTGAGCATTTCATTTTTGATGTTGTCTGGGCCACAGGCTTTCTTTAGGTGGAGAGATTTTGTTTTTGTGGCCAGTTCTTTCCATGTGATTGGGGAGTCTAGAGGGTTTTGGTTGTCTTTAATTGTTGCTTCTAATGTGTGGAGTTTTTCTGTGACCTGATGTTGACTTGGGTTTGTTTCGTTTATTGGGATGTCTTTGTAGAGGTTTTCAAAATGTGTTCTCCAGATGTCGCCATCTTGGATTGGTAATGCTTGCAATTGTGTTGTACTCAGGTTATTCCACATTTCCCAGAATTGTTTTGGATTGGTGGAGTTTTCAATTTCTTCGAGTATTTTGTGGGTATAGTTTTGTGTTTTGTTCCTAATGGTGTGTTTATATCTTTTGAGGGTTTCATTGTATCTAGTACGTAGGTCCGGATTGTTTGGTTGCCGATGCTTTTGGTTTGATATTTTTCTCAGGTCTTTTCTGGCATTTTTGCATTCGTGGTCAAACCATTTCATATTTTTATTTTGTCTTTTGTGACGCTTCCTCTTCTGTTTCACGAGGTCGGCTTTTACAGCTGCCTCATGGAAGATCATATTTATATCCTCTATGGCCGTGTTTACACCATCTCTGGTGATCTCATATAGATTTTCTTTAAATTTTGAAATTTTACTTGTGAGATCAGGTGAATTTAGTGCTGTGATGAATTTATCTCCACTGTCTGGGGCCCATCTGTATGTCTGGTTTATTTTATGTAGCTTACTGGGTTCCTTTTTTGTGTCTGTAGTTTGGGCAGAAAGTTTAAGGTACACATTTATTTGGTTATGGTCTGAGAGGGGGGATTGCTGCCTGACAGTGAATGCGTTGATATCGCAGGGGTCCAGGTCAGTGATTGTATAGTCCACCACACTAGACCCAAGAGTTGAGGAGTATGTGAGTCTCCCTAGGGAGTCCCCTCTGAACCTACCATTAACTATGTACAGGCCTAAGGCTCGGCAGAGTTGCACTACCTCCCTACCGCTTTTATTTATTTCACGATCAAGGTTGTTCCGATTTGCGATGGCTGGTGTGACATCTAAAGGGGTCTGGCCAAACACATGGTTGTTTCCCTGTGGGTCTATGAAGTCAGGTTCACAACCGGTCCTTGCATTTAGGTCCCCACATATTATCACCTTTCCTTGGGCCTGGAAATGGCTGATTTCCATGTGGAGAGTATCAAATAACTCCTCTTCGAAATATGGCGAATCTATTGGAGGTATGTAGATCGCACATAAGTAAACATCTTTTTTTGCTATTCCTATATTTTTATCTAGTTTTAGCCATACGTGTGATTTCCCCTGTTTTACCGGTGAGATGTGTTTGTCCAGTTCTCCCTTATACCACACGAATATTCCCCCGGAGGTTCTGCCCTTGCGTGTTTTAGTGTTCTTTACTGAGGGCACAATGATTTCATGGTACATTGGAGGACAGTGGGTCGGCACGTCCTTTTGGCACCATGTTTCTGTTAACACAATTCTCTCTCTCACACTCCCAATCTCTCTCTCTCTCACACTCCCAATCTCTCTCTCTCTCTCACACTCCCAATCTCTCTGTCTCTCTCACATTCCCAATCTCTCTCTCTGTCACACTCCCAATCTCTCTCTCTCTCACACTCCCAATCTCTCTCTCTCTCTCTCACACTCCCAATCTCTCTCTCCCTCTCACTCCCAGTCTCTCTATCGCACACTCCCAATCTCTCTCTCTCACTCCCAATCTCTCACTCTCACAATGTCTCTCTCTCTGACACTCCCAATCTCTCTCTCTCTGACACTCCCAATCTCTCTCTCTCTCTCACACTCCCAATCTCTCTCTCACACACTCCCAATCTCTCTCTCTCACACTCCCAATCTCTCTCTCTCACACACTCCCAATCTCTCTCTCACACACTCCCAATCTCTCTCTCTCTCACTCCCAATCTCTCTCTCTCACACTCTCAATCTCTCTCTCACACTCCCAATCTCTCTCTCTCGCACTCCCAATCTCTCTCACTCACACTCCCAATCTCTCTCTCACACTCCCAATCTCTCTCTCTCACACTCCCAATCTCTCTCTCACACTCCCAATCTCTCTCTCTCACACTCCCAATCTCTCTCTCACACTCCCAATCTCTCTCTCACACTCCCAATCTCTCTCTCACTCCCAATCTCTCTCTCTCTCACACTCCCAATCTCTCTCTCTCACACTCCCAATCTCTCTCTCTCTCACACTCCCAATCTCTCTCTCTCACACTCCCAATCTCTCTCTCTCTCACACTCCCAATCTCTCTCTCTCTCACACACCCAATCTCTCTCTCTCACACTCCCAATCTCTCTCTCTCTCTCAATCCCAATCTCTCTCTCACACTCCCAATCTCTCTCTCTCTCACACTCCCAATCTCTCTCTCTCACACTCCCAATCTCTCCCTCTCTCACACTCCCTGTCTCTCTCTCTCACACTCCCAATCTATCTCTCTCTCTCACTCCCAATCTCTCTCTCACACTCCCAATCTCTCTCTCTCTCACACTCCCAATCTCTCTCTCTCTCACACTCCCAATCTCTCTCTCTCTCACACTCCCAATCTCTCTCTCTCTCTCACTCCCAATCTCTCTCTCTCTCACACTCCCAATCAGTTCAGTTCAGTTCAGTTCAAATGCTTTATTGGCATGAAAGTTTACAGAGAACCATATTGCCAAAGCTTACATAGCAAAAAGGTACAGTTTTCCAACATTCTGTAGGTGTCAATCGATTTGACATTTGTTGGGTATATACAATATTACTTTTAAACAATATTAATTTTAAACAGTCTTTCTACTTCATTTGGTACGTTCAATATTAATTTTAAACAGTCTTACTTTTAAACAGTCCTCAGGTTGTGACATGTTGTTACATATTTAGCCCCAAGGTATGGTCTGTCTCCTTCTCCTAGGACTAATCTCAATTTTGACAGATCATCCAATTCCTTGAAATCTGGGGTTGTTTGGTTTAGCTTGTTGAATAATATGTTTCTTGATGTGTTGAATTTTTCGCATTTTAGGAGGAAATGCATTTCTGTTTCAACCTCGCCAGCCAGACATTGATCGCATATTCTATTCTCTCTAGGCTGCCAGGATTTCTTGTATCTGCCTTTTTCAATTTCCAGTTGGTGGTCGCTTAGTCTGTACCTGGTGAGGGTCTGTCTCTGTTTTGTGTCTCTGATGGTCGTGAGGTAGTCTGCCAGTTTATATTCTCTTTTTAGGGCCCGGTAACATTCTAATCTGCTTTGGCTTTCGGTTATTTTGTTCCAATGTTCCAGGTAGGTTTCTTTGCATTGTTTAATGATTTGGTTCACTCGGATTGGTGTTTGGACGGGCTGTGTTGGTCTGGGGTTGGTCAGGGTCCGGCTGAGTACTTAGTTTCAGTAGCAGCTGACTCAGGGGACTCTTTTCTGGGTTTAGCTCTTGGGTCTGAAAGGCTTTGAAATGAAGGGTGTCTGGGGAGCTAGATTTGAGGTGATTTAGGAAGTTTAGTGCTCGTTTTTGGATGTTTATTATCAGTGGGTATCTGCCTAGTTCGGCTCTGCATGCATTTGTTGGCGTTTTTCTTTGGGTGCGAAGGATGCTTCGGCAGAATTCTGCATGTAGGGCTTCTATTGTGTGTTTTTCCCATTTAGTGTAGCTTGGTGATTTAGCGGGCCCCATACTTCACTACCGTACAGTGCAATGGGCAGGATTATGCTGTCAAAAATTTTGAGCCAGATTTTGATTGGGATTTGGATGTTGTAGAATTTTCTTTTTATTGCATATAGGGCTCTTCGGGCTTTTTCTTTTAGTGCATTCACTGGTATGCTGAAGCTCCCTGATGCTGTAATAGTTAGACCAAGGTAGGTGTAGCTCATAGTGTGTCCTATAGTGGTATCACTGAGGGTAAACTGGTATTTGTTTTCCTGACATCTGGGTCTTTTCTGAAAAATCATGATGTTGGTTTTCTTTAGATTTACTGTTAGAGCCCAATTTTGGCAGTATTTGTCGAGTAGGTCTAGTTGTTGCTGTAATCCCTGTTCTGTGGGAGACAGCAGAACCAGGTCGTTCGCATAGAACAGGGACTTCACTTCTCCATCCAGGAAGACGGAGACCTGGTGACTCGCTTTGCTCCAGCATGTCTGCTAATTCATTTATGGATATGTTGAACAGGGGTCGGGCTCAAATTGCAGCCCTGCCGGACGCCTCTTCTCTGGGTGAAGAAATCGGTGCGTTTGTCTCCAATTTTGACCCCGCATTTGTTTTTCAGATACATTGATTTAATAAGGTCATAGACTTTGCCCCCTATTCCACACTGAAGAAGTTTATAATAGAGCCCTTCGTGCCATATAGAGTCAAAGGCTTTCTTGAAGTCGATGAATCAGGCGAATATTTTCCTCCCATTTTTTGTTTGGTGTTTATGTTTTTCAATGAGGGTGTGAAGGGTAAGATATGGGCTCTCTCTCACACTCTCGCAATCTCTCTCTCTCACACTCCCAATCTCTCTCTCTCACACTCCCAATCTCTCTCTCTCACACTCCAATCTCTCTCTCTCACTCCCAATCTCTCTCTCTCACACACTCCCAATCTCTCTCTCTCTCACACTCCCAATCTCTCTCTCTCACACACTCCCAATCTCTCTCTCTCACACACTCCCAATCTCTCTCTCACACACTCCCAATCTCTCTCTCCTCACACACTCCCAATCTCTCTCTCTCACACACTCCCAATCTCTCTCTCTCACACCTCCCAATCTCTCCTCTCTCACACTCCCAATCTCTCTCTCTCTCACTCCCAATCTCTCTCTCTCTCACACTCCCAATCTCTCTCTCTCTCACACTCCCAATCTCTCTCTCACACACTCCCAATCTCTCTCTTCTCACACTCCCAATCTCTCTCTCACACTCCCAATCTCTCTCCACACTCCCAATCTCTCTCTACACTCCCAATCTCTCTCTCACACTCCCAACTCTCTCTCACACTCCCAATCTCTCTCTCTCTCACACCCAATCTCTCTCTCTCTCACACTCCCAATCTCTCTCTCTCTCACCTCCCATCTCTCTCTCTCACACTCCCAACTCTCTCTCTCACTCCCAATCTCTCTCTCTCCAATCTCTCTCTCTCACGACACTCCCAATCTCTCTCACTCTCACACACTCCCAATCTCTCTCTCTCTCACACTCCCAATCTCTCTCTCTCTCTCACTCTCCCAATCTCTCTCTCTCTCACACTCCCAATCTCTCTCTCTCACACTCCAATCTCTCTCTCTCTCACACTCCCAATCTCTCCCTCTCTCACACTCCAATCTCTCTCTCTCTCACAGTACCACTCTCTCTCTCTCCCATCTCTCTCTCTCTCTCACACTCCCAATCTCTCTCTCTCTCTCTCACACTCCCAATCTCTCTCTTTCACACACTCCCAATCTCTCTCTCTCACACTCCCCAATCTCTCTCTCTCTCACACTCCCAATCTCTCTCTCTCTCACACTCCCAATCTCTCTCTCTCTCACACTCCTAATCTCTCTCTCTCACACACTCCCAATCTCTCTCTCTCTCACACTCCCAATCTCTCTCTATCTCACACTCCCAATCTCTCTCTCTCTCACACTCCCAATCTCTCCCTCTCTCTCTCACACTCCCAATCTCTCTCTTTCACACACTCCCAATCTCTCCCTCTCTCACACTCCCAATCTCTCTCTCTCTCACACTCCCAATCTCTCTCCCTCTCTCACACTCCCAATCTCTCTCTTTCACACACTCCCAATCTCTCTCTCTCACACACTCCCAATCTCTCTCTCTCTCACACTCCCAATCTCTCTCTATCTCACACTCCCAATCTCTCTCTCTCTCACACTCCCAATCTCTCCCTCTCTCACACTCCAATCTCTCTCTCTCTCTCACAGTACCAATCTCTCTCTCTCACACACTCCCAATCTCTCTCTCTCTCTCACACTCCCAATCTCTCTCTCTCTCTCTCACACTCCCAATCTCTCTCTTTCACACACTCCCAATCTCTCTCTCTCACACTCCCAATCTCTCTCTCTCTCACACTCCCAATCTCTCTCTCTCTCACACTCCCAATCTCTCTCTCTCTCACACTCCTAATCTCTCTCTCTCACACACTCCCAATCTCTCTCTCTCTCACAACTCCCAATCTCTCTCTCTCTCACACTCCCAATCTCTCTCCCTCTCTCACACTCCCAATCTCTCTCTTTCACACACTCCCAATCTCTCTCTCTCACACACTCCCAATCTCTCTCTCTCTCACACTCCCAATCTCTCTCTATCTCACACTCCCAATCTCTCTCTCTCTCACACTCCCAATCTCTCCCTCTCTCTCTCACACTCCAATCTCTCTCTTTCACACACTCCCAATCTCTCTCTCTCTCTCTCACACTCCCAATCTCTCTCTATCTCACACTCCCAATCTCTCTCTCTCACTCCCAATCTCTCCCTCTCTCTCTCACACTCCCAATCTCTCTCTCTCACACTCCCAATCTCTCTCTCTCTCACTCCCAATCTCTCTCTCTCTCACACTCCCGTTCTCTCTCTCTCACACTCCCAATCTCTCTCTCTCGCACACTCCCAATCTCTCTCTCTCTCACTCCCAATCTCTCTCTCTCTCACACTCGCAATCTCTCTCTCACACTCCCAATCTCTCTCTCTCTCACGCTCCCAATCTCTCTCTCTCACACTCCCAATCTCTCTCTCTCACACACTCCCAATCTCTCTCTCTCACACTCCCAATCTCTCTCTCTCTCTCACACTCCCAATCTCTCTCTCTCTCACACTCCCAATCTCTCTCTCTCTCACTCCCAATCTCTCTCTCTCTCTCACACTCCCAATCTCTCTCTCTCTCACACTCCCAATCTATCTCTCTCACACTCCCAATCTCTCTCTCTCTCACACTCCCAATCTCTCTCTCTCACACTCCCAATCTCTCTCTCTCACACTCCCAATCTCTCTCTCTCTCACACTCCCAATCTCTCTCTCTCACACTCCCAATCTCTCTCTCTCACTCCCAATCTCTCTCTCTCTCACACTCCCAATCTCTCTCTCTCACACTCCCAGTCTCTATCTCTCACTCCCAATCTCTCTCTCTCTCACACTCCCAATCTCTCTCTCTCACACTTCCAATCTCTCTCTATCACACTCCCAATCTCTCTCTCTCTCACACTCGCAATCTCTCTCTCACACTCCCAATCTCTCTCTCTCACACTCCCAATCTCTCTCTCTCACACTCCCAATCTCTCTCTCTCACACTTCCAATCTCTCTCTCTCACACTCCCAATCTCTCTCTCTCTCACACTCCCAATCTCTCTCTCTCTCACACTCCCAATCTCTCTCTCTCACACTCCCAATCTCTCTCTCTCACACTCCCAATCTCTCGCTCTCACACTCCCAATCTCTCTCTCACACTCCCAATCTCTCTCTCTCTCACTCCCAGTCTCTCTCTCTCTCACTCCCAATCTCTCTCTCTCTCACTCCCAGTCTCTCTCTCTCTCACTCCCAATCTCTCTCTCTCTCTCACACTCCCAATCTCTCTCTCTCTCACACTCCCAATCTCTCTCTTTCTCACACTCCCAATCAATTCAATTCAATTCAATTCAATTCAAATGCTTTATTGGCATGAAAGTTTACAGAGAACCATATTGCCAAAGCTTACATAGCAAAAAGGTACAGTTTTCCAACATTCTGTAGGTGTCAATCGATTTGACATTTGTTGGGTACATACAATATTACTTTTAAACAATATGAATTTTAAACTGTCTTTGTACTTCATTTGGTACATTCAGTATTAATTTTAAACAGTCTTAATTTTAAACAGTCCTCAGGTTGTGACATGTTGTTACATATTTGGCCCCAAGGTATGGTCTGTCTCCTTCTCCTAGGACTAATCTCAATTTTGACAGATCATCCAATTCCTTGAAATCTGGGGTTGCTTGGCTTAGCTCACTCTCTCTCACACTCCCAATCTCTCTCTCTCACACTCCCAATCTCTCCCTCTCACACTCCCAATCTCTCTCTCACACTCCCAATCTCTCTCTCTCACACTCCCAATCTCTCTCTCTCTCGCACTCCCAATCTCTCTCTCTCACACTCCCAATCTCTCTCTCACACTCCCAATCTCTCTCTCTCTCACACTCCCAATCTCTCTCTCTCTCACACTCCCAATCTCTCTCTCTCACACTCCCAATCTCTCGCTCTCTCACACTCCCAATCTCTCTCTCACACTCCCAATCTCTCTCTCTCTCACTCCCAGTCTCTCTCTCTCTCTCACTCGCAATCTCTCTCTCTCTCACTCCCAGTCTCTCTCTCTCTCACACTCCAAATCTCTCTCTCTCACACTCCCAATCTCTCCCTCTCACACTCCCAATCTCTCTCTCACACTCCCAATCTCTCTCTCACACTCCCAATCTCTCTCTCTCTCACACTCCCAATCTCTCTCTCTCTCACACTCCCAATCTCTCTCTCACTCCCAATCTCTCTCTCTCTCTCACACTCCCAATCTCTCTCTCTCTCACACTCCCAATCTCTCTCTCTCACACTCCCAATCTCTCTCTCTCTCACACTCCCAATCTCTCTCTCTCACACTCCCAGTCTCTATCTCTCACTCCCAATCTCTCTCTCTCTCACACTCCCAATCTCTCTCTCTCACACTTCCAATCTCTCTCTATCACACTCCCAATCCCTCTCTCTCTCACACTCGCAATCTCTCTCTCACACTCCCAATCTCTCTCTCTCACACTCCCAATCTCTCTCTCTCACACTTCCAATCTCTCTCTCTCACACTCCCAATCTCTCTCTCTCTCACACTCCCAATCTCTCTCTCTCTCACACTCCCAATCTCTCTCTCTCACACTCCCAATCTCTCTCTCTCACACTCCCAATCTCTCGCTCTCACACTCCCAATCTCTCTCTCACACTCCCAATCTCTCTCTCTCTCACTCCCAGTCTCTCTCTCTCTCACTTCCAATCTCTCTCTCTCTCACTCCCAGTCTCTCTCTCTCTCACTCCCAATCTCTCTCTCTCTCTCACACTCCCAATCTCTCTCTCTCTCACACTCCCAATCTCTCTCTTTCTCACACTCCCAATCAATTCAATTCAATTCAATTCAATTCAAATGCTTTATTGGCATGAAAGTTTACAGAGAACCATATTGCCAAAGCTTACATAGCAAAAAGGTACAGTTTTCCAACATTCTGTAGGTGTCAATCGATTTGACATTTGTTGGGTACATACAATATTACTTTTAAACAATATGAATTTTAAACTGTCTTTGTACTTCATTTGGTACGTTCAGTATTAATTTTAAACAGTCTTAATTTTAAACAGTCCTCAGGTTGTGACATGTTGTTACATATTTGGCCCCAAGGTATGGTCTGTCTCCTTCTCCTAGGACTAATCTCAATTTTGACAGATCATCCAATTCCTTGAAATCTGGGGTTGCTTGGCTTAGCTCTCTCTCTCTCACACTCCCAATCTCTCTCTCTCACACTCCCAATCTCTCCCTCTCACACTCCCAATCTCTCTCTCACACTCCCAATCTCTCTCTCTCACACTCCCAATCTCTCTCTCTCTCACACTCCCAATCTCTCTCTCTCGCACTCCCAATCTCTCTCTCTCACACTCCCAATCTCTCTCTCACACTCCCAATCTCTCTCTCTCTCACACTCCCAATCTCTCTCTCTCTCACACTCCCAATCTCTCTCTCTCACACTCCCAATCTCTCGCTCTCTCACACTCCCAATCTCTCTCTCACACTCCCAATCTCTCTCTCTCACTCCCAGTCTCTCTCTCTCTCACTCCCAATCTCTCTCTCTCTCACTCCCAGTCTCTCTCTCTCTCACTCCCAATCTCTCTCTCTCTCACACTCCCAATCTCTCTCTCTCTCACACTCCAAATCTCTCTCTCTCACACTCCCAATCTCTCCCTCTCACACTCCCAATCTCTCTCTCACACTCCCAATCTCACTCTCACACTCCCAATCTCTCTCTCTCATACTCCCAATCTCTCTCTCTCTCACAATCCCAATCTCTCTCTCAATTCAATTCAATTTTTCAATTCAAATGCTTTATTGGCATGAAAGTTTACAGAGAACCATATTGCCAAAGCTTACATAGCAAAAAGGTACAGTTTTCCAACATTCTGTAGGTGTCAATCGATTTGACATTTGTTGGGTACATACAATATTACTTTTAAACAATATTAATTTTAAACAGTCTTTCTACTTCATTTGGTACGTTCAATATTAATTTTAAACAGTCTTAATTTTAAACAGTCCTCAGGTTGTGACATGTTGTTACATATTTGGCCCCAAGGTATGGTCTGTCTCCTTCTCCTAGGACTAATCTCAATTTTGACAGATCATCCAATTCCTTGAAATCTGGGGTTGTTTGGCTTAGCTTGTTGAATAATATGTTTCTTGATGTGTTGAATTTTTCGCATTTTAGGAGGAAATGCATTTCTGTTTCAACCTCGCCAGCCAGACATTGATCGCATATTCTATTCTCTCTAGGCTGCCAGGATTTCTTGTATCTGCCTTTTTCAATTTCCAGTTGGTGGTCGCTTAGTCTGTACCTGGTGAGGGTCTGTCTCTGTTTTGTGTCTCTGATGGTCGTGAGGTAGTCTGCCAGTTTATATTCTCTTTTTAGGGCCCGGTAACATTCTAATCTGCTTTGGCTTTCGGTTATTTTGTTCCAATGTTCCAGGTAGGTTTCTTTGCATTGTTTAATGATTTGGTTCACTCGGATTGGTGTTTTGACGGCTGTGTTGGTCTGGGGTTGGTCAGGGTCCGGCTGAGTACTTAGTTTCAGTAGCAGCTGACTCAGGGGACTCTTTTCTGGGTTTAGCTCTTGGGTCTGAAATGCTTTGAAATGAAGCGTGTCTGGGGAGCTAGATTTGAGGTGATTTAGGAAGTTTAGTGCTCGTTTTTGGATGTTTATTATCAGTGGGTATCTGCCTAGTTCAGCTCTGCATGCATTTGTTGGCGTTTTTCTTTGGATGCGAAGGATGCTTCGGCAGAATTCTGCATGTAGGGCTTCTATTGTGTGTTTTTCCCATTTGGTGTAGCTTTGGTGATTTAGCGGGCCCCATACTTCACTACCGTACAGTGCAATGGGCAGGATTATGCTGTCAAATATTTTTAGCCAGATTTTGATTGGGATTTGGATGTTGTAGAATTTTCTTTTTATTGCATATAGGGCTCTTCGGGCTTTTTCTTTTAGTGCATTCACTGCTGTGCTGAAGCTCCCTGATGCTGTAATAGTTAGACCAAGGTAGGTGTAACTCATAGTGTGTCCTATATTGGTATCACTGAGGGTAAACTGGTATTTGTTTTCCTGACATCTGGGCCTTTTTGAAAAATCATGATGTTGGTTTTCTTTAGATTTACTGTTAGAGCCCAATTTTGGCAGTATTTGTCGAGTAGGTCTAGTTGTTGCTGTAATCCCTGTTCTGTGGGAGACAGCAGAACCACTCTCTCTCACTCCCAATCTCTCTCTCTCTCACACTCCCAATCTCTCTCTCTCTCACACTCCCAATCTCTCTCTCTCACACTCCCAATCTCTCTCTCTCACACTCCCAATCTCTCTCTCTCACACTCCCAATCTCTCTCTCTCACACTCCCAATCTCTCTCTCTCTCACACTCCCAATCTCTCTCACACTCCCAATCTCTCTCTCTCACACTCCCAATCTCTCTCTCTCTCACACATCCCAATCTCTCTCTCACACTCCCAATCTCTCTCTCTCACACTCCCAATCTCTCTCTCTCACACTCCCAACCAATTCAATTCAATTCAATTCAAATGCTTTATTGGCATGAAAGTTTACAGAGAACCATATTGCCAAAGCTTACATAGCAAAAAGGTACAGTTTCCAACATTCTGTAGGTGTCAATCGATTTGACATTTGTTGGGTACATACAATATTACTTTTAAACAATATTAATTTTAAACAGTCTTTCTGCTTCATTTGGTATGTTCAATATTAATTTTAAACAGTCTTACTTTTAAACAGTCCTCAGGTTGTGACATGTTGTTACATATTTGGCCCCAAGGTATGGTCTGTCTCCTTCTCCTAGGACTAATCTCAATTTTGACAGATCATCCAATTCCTTGAAATCTGGGGTTGTTTGGCTTAGCTTGTTGAATAATATGTTTCTTGATGTGTTGAATTTTTCGCATTTTAGGAGGAAATGCATTTCTGTTTCAACCTCGCCAGCCAGACATTGATCGCATATTCTATTCTCTCTAGGCTGCCAGGATTTCTTGTATCTGCCTTTTTCAATTTCCAGTTGGTGGTCGCTTAGTCTGTACCTGGTGAGGGTCTGTCTCTGTTTTGTGTCTCTGATGGTCGTGAGGTAGTCTGCCAGTTTATATTCTCTTTTTAGGGCCCGGTAACATTCTAATCTGCTTTGGCTCCCAATCTCTCTCTCTCACACTCCCAATCTCTCTCTCTCTCACACTCCCAATCTCTCTCTCTCTCACACTCCCAATCTCTCTCTCTCACACTCCCAATCTCTCGCTCTCACACTCCCAATCTCTCTCTCTCTCACTCCCAATCTCTCTCTCTCTCACTCCCAATCTCTCTCTCTCTCACTCCCCGTCTCTCTCTCTCTCACTCCCAATCTCTCTCTCTCTCTCACACTCCCAATCTCTCTCTCTCTCACACTCCCAATCTCTCTCTCTCACACTTCCAATCTCTCTCTATCACACTCCCAATCTCTCTCTCTCTCACACTCGCAATCTCTCTCTCACACTCCCAATCTCTCTCTCTCACACTCCCAATCTCTCTCTCTCACACTCCCAATCTCTCTCTCTCACACTTCCAATCTCTCTCTCTCACACTCCCAATCTCTCTCTCTCTCACACTCCCAATCTCTCTCTCTCTCACACTCCCAATCTCTCTCTCTCACACTCCCAATCTCTCTCTCTCACACTCCCAATCTCTCGCTCTCACACTCCCAATCTCTCTCTCACACTCCCAATCTCTCTCTCTCTCACTCCCAGTCTCTCTCTCTCTCACTCCCAATCTCTCTCTCTCTCACTCCCAGTCTCTCTCTCTCTCACTCCCAATCTCTCTCTCTCTCTCACACTCCCAATCTCTCTCTCTCTCACACTCCCAATCTCTCTCTTTCTCACACTCCCAATCAATTCAATTCAATTCAATTCAATTCAAATGCTTTATTGGCATGAAAGTTTACAGAGAACCATATTGCCAAAGCTTACATAGCAAAAAGGTACAGTTTTCCAACATTCTGTAGGTGTCAATCGATTTGACATTTGTTGGGTCCATACAATATTACTTTTAAACAATATGAATTTTAAACTGTCTTTGTACTTCATTTGGTACGTTCAGTATTATTTTTAAACAGTCTTAATTTTAAACAGTCCTCAGGTTGTGACATGTTGTTACATATTTGGCCCCAAGGTATGGTCTGTCTCCTTCTCCTAGGACTAATCTCAATTTTGACAGATCATCCAATTCCTTGAAATCTGGGGTTGCTTGGCTTAGCTCTCTCTCTCTCACACTCCCAATCTCTCTCTCTCACACTCCCAATCTCTCCCTCTCACACTCCCAATCTCTCTCTCACACTCCCAATCTCTCTCTCTCACACTCCCAATCTCTCTCTCTCTCACACTCCCAATCTCTCTCTCTCGCACTCCCAATCTCTCTCTCTCACTCTCCCAATCTCTCTCTCACACTCCCAATCTCTCTCTCTCTCACACTCCCAATCTCTCTCTCTCTCACACTCCCAATCTCTCTCTCTCACACTCCCAATCTCTCGCTCTCTCACACTCCCAATCTCTCTCTCACACTCCCAATCTCTCTCTCTCACTCCCAGTCTCTCTCTCTCTCACTCCCAATCTCTCTCTCTCTCACTCCCAGTCTCTCTCTCTCTCACTCCCAATCTCTCTCTCTCTCACACTCCCAATCTCTCTCTCTCTCACACTCCAAATCTCTCTCTCTCACACTCCCAATCTCTCCCTCTCACACTCCCAATCTCTCTCTCACACTCCCAATCTCACTCTCACACTCCCAATCTCTCTCTCTCATACTCCCAATCTCTCTCTCTCTCACAATCCCAATCTCTCTCTCAATTCAATTCAATTTTTCAATTCAAATGCTTTATTGGCATGAAAGTTTACAGAGAACCATATTGCCAAAGCTTACATAGCAAAAAGGTACAGTTTTCCAACATTCTGTAGGTGTCAATCGATTTGACATTTGTTGGGTACATACAATATTACTTTTAAACAATATTAATTTTAAACAGTCTTTCTCCTTCATTTGGTACGTTCAATATTAATTTTAAACAGTCTTAATTTTAAACAGTCCTCAGGTTGTGACATGTTGTTACATATTTGGCCCCAAGGTATGGTCTGTCTCCTTCTCCTAGGACTAATCTCAATTTTGACAGATCATCCAATTCCTTGAAATCTGGGGTTGTTTGGCTTAGCTTGTTGAATAATATGTTTCTTGATGTGTTGAATTTTTCGCATTTTAGGAGGAAATGCATTTCTGTTTCAACCTCGCCAGCCAGACATTGATCGCATATTCTATTCTCTCTAGGCTGCCAGGATTTCTTGTATCTGCCTTTTTCAATTTCCAGTTGGTGGTCGCTTAGTCTGTACCTGGTGAGGGTCTGTCTCTGTTTTGTGTCTCTGATGGTCGTGAGGTAGTCTGCCAGTTTATATTCTCTTTTTAGGGCCCGGTAACATTCTAATCTGCTTTGGCTTTCGGTTATTTTGTTCCAATGTTCCAGGTAGGTTTCTTTGCATTGTTTAATGATTTGGTTCACTCGGATTGGTGTTTGGACGGCTGTGTTGGTCTGGGGTTGGTCAGGGCCCGGCTGAGTACTTAGTTTCAGTAGCAGCTGACTCAGGGGACTCTTTTCTGGGTTTAGCTCTTGGGTCTGAAATGCTTTGAAATGAAGGGTGTCTGGGGAGCTAGATTTGAGGTGATTTAGGAAGTTTAGTGCTCGTTTTTGGATGTTTATTATCAGTGGGTATCTGCCTAGTTCGGCTCTGCATGCATTTGTTGGCGTTTTTCTTTGGATGCGAAGGATGCTTCGGCAGAATTCTGCATGTAGGGCTTCTATTGTGTGTTTTTCCCATTTGGTGTAGCTTTGGTGATTTAGCGGGCCCCATACTTCACTACCGTACAGTGCAATGGGCAGGATTATGCTGTCAAATATTTTTAGCCAGATTTTGATTGGGATTTGGATGTTGTAGAATTTTCTTTTTATTGCATATAGGGCTCTTCGGGCTTTTTCTTTTAGTGCATTCACTGCTGTGCTGAAGCTCCCTGATGCTGTAATAGTTAGACCAAGGTAGGTGTAACTCATAGTGTGTCCTATATTGGTATCACTGAGGGTAAACTGGTATTTGTTTTCCTGACATCTGGGCCTTTTTTGAAAAATCATGATGTTGGTTTTCTTTAGATTTACTGTTAGAGCCCAATTTTGGCAGTATTTGTCGAGTAGGTCTAGTTGTTGCTGTAATCCCTGTTCTGTGGGAGACAGCAGAACCACTCTCTCTCACTCCCAATCTCTCTCTCTCTCACACTCCCAATCTCTCTCTCTCTCACACTCCCAATCTCTCTCTCTCACACTCCCAATCTCTCTCTCTCACACTCCCAATCTCTCTCTCTCACACTCCCAATCTCTCTCTCTCACACTCCCAATCTCTCTCTCTCTCACACTCCCAATCTCTCTCACACTCCCAATCTCTCTCTCTCACACTCCCAATCTCTCTCTCTCTCACACTCCCAATCTCTCTCTCACACTCCCAATCTCTCTCTCTCACACTCCCAATCTCTCTCTCTCACACTCCCAACCAATTCAATTCAATTCAATTCAAATGCTTTATTGGCATGAAAGTTTACAGAGAACCATATTGCCAAAGCTTACATAGCAAAAAGGTACAGTTTCCAACATTCTGTAGGTGTCAATCGATTTGACATTTGTTGGGTACATACAATATTACTTTTAAACAATATTAATTTTAAACAGTCTTTCTACTTCATTTGGTATGTTCAATATTAATTTTAAACAGTCTTACTTTTAAACAGTCCTCAGGTTGTGACATGTTGTTACATATTTGGCCCCAAGGTATGGTCTGTCTCCTTCTCCTAGGACTAATCTCAATTTTGACAGATCATCCAATTCCTTGAAATCTGGGGTTGTTTGGCTTAGCTTGTTGAATAATATGTTTCTTGATGTGTTGAATTTTTCGCATTTTAGGAGGAAATGCATTTCTGTTTCAACCTCGCCAGCCAGACATTGATCGCATATTCTATTCTCTCTAGGCTGCCAGGATTTCTTGTATCTGCCTTTTTCAATTTCCAGTTGGTGGTCGCTTAGTCTGTACCTGGTGAGGGTCTGTCTCTGTTTTGTGTCTCTGATGGTCGTGAGGTAGTCTGCCAGTTTATATTCTCTTTTTAGGGCCCGGTAACATTCTAATCTGCTTTGGCTTTCGGTTATTTTGTTCCAATGTTCCAGGTAGGTTTCTTTGCATTTTTTAATGATTTGGTTCACTCGGATTGGTGTTTGGACGGCTGTGTTGGTCTGGGGCTGGTCAGGGTCCGGCTGAGTACTTAGTTTCAGTAGCAGCTGACTCAGGGGACTCTTTTCTGGGTTTAGCTCTTGGGTCTGAAAGGCTTTGAAATGAAGGGTGTCTGGGGAGCTAGATTTGAGGTGATTTAGGAAGTTTAGTGCTCGTTTTTGGATGTTTATTATCAGTGGGTATCTGCCTAGTTCGGCTCTGCATGCATTTGTTGGCGTTTTTCTTTGGGTGCGAAGGATGCTTCGGCAGAATTCTGCATGTAGGGCTTCTATTGTGTGTTTTTCCCATTTAGTGTAGCTTTGGTGA
This sequence comes from Somniosus microcephalus, assembly GCF_052327205.1. Lineage (NCBI taxonomy): Eukaryota > Metazoa > Chordata > Chondrichthyes > Squaliformes > Somniosidae > Somniosus > Somniosus microcephalus. The sequence goes on along the minus strand of NC_140990.1, from coordinate 63,643,739 downwards.
TTTAGCGGGCCCCATACTTCACTACCGTACAGTGCAATGGGCAGGATTATGCTGTCAAAAATTTTGAGCCAGATTTTGATTGGGATTTGGATGTTGTAGAATTTTCTTTTTATTGCATATAGGGCTCTTCGGGCTTTTTCTTTTAGTGCATTCACTGGTATGCTGAAGCTCCCTGATGCTGTAATAGTTAGACCAAGGTAGGTGTAGCTCATAGTGTGTCCTATAGTGGTATCACTGAGGGTAAACTGGTATTTGTTTTCCTGACATCTGGGTCTTTTCTGAAAAATCATGATGTTGGTTTTCTTTAGATTTACTGTTAGAGCCCAATTTTGGCAGTATTTGTCGAGTAGGTCTAGTTGTTGCTGTAATCCCTGTTCTGTGGGAGACAGCAGAACCAGGTCGTCCGCATAGAACAGGGATTTCACTTCTCCATCCAGGAGACGGAGACCTGGTGACTCGCTTTGCTCCAGCATGTCTGCTAATTCATTTATGTATATGTTGAACAGGGTCGGGCTCAAATCTCTCTCTCACACTCCCAATCTCTCTCTCACACTCCCAATCTCTCTCTCTCACTCCCAATCTCTCTCTCACACTCCCAATCTCTCTCTCTCTCACACTCCCAATCTCTCTCTCTCACACACTCCCAATCTCTCTCTCTCTCACACTCCCAATCTCTCTCTCTCACACTCCCAATCTCTCCCTCTCACACTCCCAATCTCTCTCTCACACTCCCAATCTCTCTCTCTCACACTCCCAATCTCTCTCTCTCTCACACTCCCAATCTCTCTCTCTCACACTCCCAATCTCTCTGTCTCACACTCCCAATCTCTCTCTCTCTCACACTCCCAATCTCTCTCTCTCTCACTCCCAATCTCTCTCTCTCACACTCCCAATCTCTCTCTCTCACACTCCCAATCTCTCGCTCTCTCACACTCCCAATCTCTCTCTCTCACACTCCCAATCTCTCGCTCTCTCACACTCCCAATCTCTCTCTCACACTCCCAATCTCTCTCTCACACTCCCAATCTCTCTCTCTCTCACTCCCAGTCTCTCTCTCTCTCACTCCCAATCTCTCTCTCTCTCACTCCCAGTCTCTCTCTCTCACACTCCCAATCTCTCTCTCTCTCACACTCCCAATCTCTCTCTCTCTCACACTCCCAATCTCTCTCTCTCTCACACTCCCAATCTCTCTCTCTCTCACTCCCAATCTCTCTCTCTCTCACACTCCCAATCTCTCTCTCTCACACTCCCAATCTCTCTCTCTCTCACACTCCCAATCTCTCTCTCTCACACTCCGAATCTCTCTCTCACACTCCCAATCTCTCTCTCTCTCACACTCCCAATCTCTCTCTCTCACACTCCCAATCTCTCTCTCTCACACTCCCAATCTCTCTCTCTCTCACACTCCCAATCTCTCTCTCACTCACACTCCCAATCTCTCGCTCTCTCACACTCCCAATCTCTCTCTCACACTCCCAATCTCTCTCTCTCTCACTCCCAGTCTCTCTCTCTCTCACTCCCAATCTCTCTCTCTCTCACTCCCAGTCTCTCTCTCTCTCACTCCCAATCTCTCTCTCTCTCTCACACTCCCAATCTCTCTCTCTCACACTCCCAATCTCTCTCTCTCTCACACTCCCAATCTCTCTCTCTCTCACACTCCCAATCTCTCTCTCTCACACTCCCAATCTCTCTCCCTCACACTCCCAATCTCTCCCTCTCACACTCCCAATCTCTCTCTCACACTCCCAATCTCTCTCTCACACTCCCAATCTCTCTCTCACACTCCCAATCTCTCTCTCTCACACTCCCAATCTCTCTCTCTCACACTCCCAATCTCTCTGTCTCACACTCCCAATCTCTCTCTCTCACACTCCCAATCTCTCTCTCTCTCACTCCCAATCTCTCTCTCTCACACTCCCAATCTCTCTCTCTCACACTCCCAATCTCTCGCTCTCTCACACTCCCAATCTCTCTCTCTCACACTCCCAATCTCTCGCTCTCTCACACTCCCAATCTCTCTCTCACACTCCCAATCTCTCTCTCACACTCCCAATCTCTCTCTCTCTCACTCCCAGTCTCTCTCTCTCTCACTCCCAATCTCTCTCTGTCACTCCCAGTCTCTCTCTCTCACACTCCCAATCTCTCTCTCTCTCACACTCCCAATCTCTCTCTCTCTCACACTCCCAATCTCTCTCTCTCTCACACTCCCAATCTCTCTCTCTCTCACTCCCAATCTCTCTCTCTCTCACACTCCCAATCTCTCTCTCTCACTCTCCCAATCTCTCTCTCTCTCACACTCCCAATCTCTCTCTCTCACACTCCCAATCTCTCTCTCACACTCCCAATCTCTCTCTCTCTCACACTCCCAATCTCTCTCTCTCACACTCCCAATCTCTCTCTCTCACACTCCCAATCTCTCTCTCTCTCACACTCGCAATCTCTCTCTCACACTCCCAATCTCTCTCTCTCACACTCCCAATCTCTCTCTCTCTCACACTCCCAATCTCTCTCACACTCCCAATCTCTCGCTCTCTCACACTCCCAATCTCTCTCTCACACTCCCAATCTCTCTCTCTCTCACTCCCAGTCTCTCTCTCTCTCACTCCCAATCTCTCTCTCTCTCACTCCCAGTCTCTCTCTCTCTCACTCCCAATCTCTCTCTCTCTCTCACACTCCCAATCTCTCTCTCTCACACTCCCAATCTCTCTCTCTCTCACACTCCCAATCTCTCTCTCTCTCACACTCCCAATCTCTCTCTCTCACACTCCCAATCTCTCTCCCTCACACTCCCAATCTCTCCCTCTCACACTCCCAATCTCTCTCTCACACTCCCAATCTCTCTCTCACACTCCCAATCTCTCTCTCACCCTCCCAATCTCTCTCTCTCACACTCCCAATCTCTCTCTCTCTCTCACACTCGCAATCTCTCTCTCACACTCCCAATCTCTCTCTCTCTCACACTCCCAATCTCTCTCTCTCTCACACTCCCAATCTCTCTCTCACCCTCCCAATCTCTCTCTCTCTCACACTCCCAATCTCTCTCTCACACTCCCAATCTCTCTCTCTCACACTCCCAATCTCTCTCTCACACTCCCAATCTCCAATTCCAATTTCCAATTCCAATTCCAATTCAAATGCTTCATTGGCATGAAAGTTTACAGAGAACCATATTGCCAAAGCTTACACAGCAAAAAGGTACAGTTTTCCAACAGTCTGTAGGTGTCAATCGATTTGACATTTGTTGGGTACATACAATATTACTTTTAAACAATATTAATTTTAAACAGTCTTTGTACTTCATTTGGTACGTTCAATATTAATTTTAAACAGTCTTAATTTTAAACAGTCCTCAGGTTGTGACATGTTGTTACATATTTGGCCCCAAGGTATGGTCTGTCTCCTTCTCCTAGGACTAATCTCAATTTTGACAGGTCATCCAATTCCTTGAAATCTGGGGTTGTTTGGTTTAGCTTGTTGAATAATATGTTTCTTGATGTGTTGAATTTTTCGCATTTTAGGAGGAAATGCAACTCTGTTTCAACCTCGCCGGCCAGACATTGATCGCATATTCTATTCTCTCTAGGCTGCCAGGATTTCTTGTATCTGCCTTTTTCAATTTCCAGTTGGTGGTCGCTTAGTCTGTACCTGGTGAGGGTCTGTCTCTGTTTTGTGTCTCTGATGGTCGTGAGGTAGTCTGCCAGTTTATATTCTCTTTTTAGGGCCCGGTAACATTCTAATCTGCTTTGGCTTTCGGTTATTTTGTTCCAATGTTCCAGGTAGGTTTCTTTGCATTTTTTAATGATTTGGTTCACTCGGATTGGTGTTTGGACGGCTGTGTTGGTCTGGGGCAGGTCAGGGTCCGGCTGAGTACTTAGTTTCAGTAGCAGCTGACTCAGGGGACTCTTTTCTGGGTTTAGCTCTTGGGTCTGAAAGGCTTTGAAATGAAGGGTGTCTGGGGAGCTAGATTTGAGGTGATTTAGGAAGTTTAGTGCTCGTTTTTGGATGTTTATTATCAGTGGGTATCTGCCTAGTTCGGCTCTGCATGCATTTGTTGGCGTTTTTCTTTGGGTGCGAAGGATGCTTCGGCAGAATTCTGCATGTAGGGCTTCTATTGTGTGTTTTTCCCATTTAGTGTAGCTTTGGTGATTTAGCGGGCCCCATACTTCACTACCGTACAGTGCAATGGGCAGGATTATGCTGTCAAATATTTTGAGCCAGATTTTGATTGGGATTTGGATGTTGTAGAATTTTCTTTTTATTGCATATAGGGCTCTTCGGGCTTTTTCTTTTAGTGCATTCACTGCTATGCTGAAGCTCCCTGATGCTGTAATAGTTAGACCAAGGTAGGTGTAGCTCATAGTGTGTCCTATAGTGGTATCACTGAGGGTAAACTGGTATTTGTTTTCCTGACATCTGGGCCTTTTTTGAAAAATCAACATGTTGGTTTTCTTTAGATTTACTGTTAGAGCCCAATTTTGGCAGTATTTGTCGAGTAGGTCTAGTTGTTGCTGTAATCCCTGTTCTGTGGGAGACAGCAGAACCAGGTCGTCCGCAAAGAACAGGGATTTCACTTCTCCATCCAGGAGACGGAGACCTGGTGACTCGCTTTGCTCCAGCATGTCTGCTAATTCATTTATGTATATGTTGAACAGGGTCGGGCTCAAATCTCTCTCTCACACTCTCAATCTCTCTCTCACACTCCCAATCTCTCTCTCTCACTCCCAATCTCTCTCTCACACTCCCAATCTCTCTCTCTCTCACACTCCCAATCTCTCTCTCTCACACACTCCCAATCTCTCTCTCTCTCACTCCCAATCTCTCTCTCTCTCACACTCCCAATCTCTCTCTCTCTCTCACACTCCCCATCTCTCTCTCTCTCTGACTCCCAATCTCTCTCTCTCACACTCCCAACCTCTCTCTCTCTCTCACACTCCCAATCTCTCTCTCTCTCACTCCCAATCTCTCTCTCTCTCTCACACTCCCAATCTCTCTCTCTCACACTCCCAATCTCTCTCTCTCTCTCACACTCCCAATCTCTCTCTCTCTCACTCCAAATCTCTCTCTCTCTCTCACACTCCCAATCTCTCTCTCTCACACACTCCCAATCTCTCTCTCTCTCTCACACTCCCAATCTCTCTCTCTCTCTCACACTCCCAATCTCTCTCTCTCTCACACTCCCAATCTCTCTCTCTCTCACACTCCCAATCTCTCTCTCACACTCCCAATCTCTCTCTCACACTCCCAATCTCTCTGTCTCACACTCCCAATCTCTCTCTCTCTCACACTCCCAATCTCTCTCTCTCTCACACTCCCAATCTCTCTCTCTCACACTCCCAATCTCTCTCTCACACTCCCAATCTCTCTCCCTCACACTCCCAATCTCTCTCTCTCACACTCCCAATCTCTCTCTCACACTCCCAGTCTCCCTCTGTCACACTCCCAATCTCTCTCTCTCTCACACTCCGAATCTCTCTCTCTCACACACTCCCAATCTCTCTCTCTCACACACTCCCAATCTCTCTCTCTCTCTCACACTCCCAATCTCTCTCTTTCACACACTCCCAATCTCTCTCTCTCTCAAACTCCCAATCTCTCTCTCTCACTCCCAATCTCTCCCTCTCTCTCTCACACTCCCAATCTCTCTCTCTCACACTCCCAATCTCTCCCTCTCTCTCTCACACTCCCAATCTCTCTCTTTCACACACTCCCAATCTCTCTCTCTCTCTCTCACACTCCCAATCTCTCTCTCTCTCACTCCCAATCTCTCTCTCTCTCACACTCCCAATCTCTCTCTCTCTCACTCCCAATCTCTCTCTCTCTCACACTCCCAATATCTCTCTCTCTCACACTCCCAATCTCTCTCTCTCACACTCCCAATCTCTCTCTCTCACACTCCCAATCTCTCTCTCTCTCACACTCGCAATCTCTCTCTCACACTCCCAATCTCTCTCTCTCTCACACTGCCAATCTCTCTCTCTCTCACTCCCAATCTCTGTCTCTCTCACACTCCCAACCTCTCTCTCTTACACTCCCAATCTCTCTCTCTCTCTCACACTCCCAATCTCTCTCTCTCTCACACTCCCAATCTCTCTCTCTCACACTCCCAATTTCTCTCTCACACTCCCAATCTCTCTCTCTCACACTCCCAATCTCTCTCTCTCACTCCCAATCTCTCTCTCTCTCACACTCGCAACCTCTCTCTCACACTCCCAATCTCTCTCTCTCACACTCCCAATCTCTCTCTCTCACACTCCCAATCTCTCTCTCTCTCACACTCCCAATCTCTCTCTCTCTCACACTCCCAATCTCTCTCTCTCACACTCCCAATCTCTCGCTCTCTCACACTCCCAATCTCTCTCTCACACTCCCAATCTCTCTCTCTCTCACTCCCAGTCTCTCTCTCTCTCACTCCCAATCTCTCTTTCTCTCACTCAGTTCAGTTCAGTTCAGTTCAGTTCAGTTCAAATGCTTTATTGGCATGAAAGTTTACAGAGAACCATATTGCCAAAGCTTTCATAGCAAAAAGGTACAGTTTTCCAACATTCTGTAGGTGTCAATCGATTTGACATTTGTTGGGTACATACAATATTACTTTTAAACAATATTAATTTTAAACAGTCTTTCTACTTCATTTGGTACGTTCAATATTAATTTTAAACAGTCTTACTTTTAAACAGTCCTCAGGTTGTGACATGTTGTTACATATTTAGCCCCAAGGTATGGTCTGTCTCCTTCTCCTAGGACTAATCTCAATTTTGACAGATCATCCAATTCCTTGAAATCTGGGGTTGTTTGGCTTAGCTTGTTGAATAATATGTTTCTTGATGTGTTGAATTTTTCGCATTTTAGGAGGAAATGCATTTCTGTTTCAACCTCGCCAGCCAGACATTGATCGCATATTCTATTCTCTCTAGGCTGCCAGGATTTCTTGTATCTGCCTTTTTCAATTTCCAGTTGGTGGTCGCTTAGTCTGTACCTGGTGAGGGTCTGTCTCTGTTTTGTGTCTCTGATGGTCGTGAGGTAGTCTGCCAGTTTATATTCTCTTTTTAGGGCCCGGTAACATTCTAATCTGCTTTGGCTCCCAATCTCTCTCTCTCACACTCCCAATCTCTCTCTCTCTCACACTCCCAATCTCTCTCTCTCTCACACTCCCAATCTCTCTCTCTCACACTCCCAATCTCTCTCTCTCTCACACTCGCAATCTCTCTCTCACACTCCCAATCTCTCTCTCTCACACTCCCAATCTCTCTCTCTCTCACACTCCCAATCTCTCTCTCTCTCACACTCCAAATCTCTCGCTCTCTCACACTCCCAATCTCTCTCTCACACTCCCAATCTCTCTCTCTCTCACTCCCAGTCTCTCTCTCTCTCACTCCCAATCTCTCTCTCTCTCACACTCCCAATCTCTCTCTCTCTCACACTCCCAATCTCTCTCTCTCTCACACTCCCAATCTCTCTCTCTCACACTCCCAATCTCTCTCCCTCACACTCCCAATCTCTCCCTCTCACACTCCCAATCTCTCTCTCACACTCCCAATCTCTCTCTCACACTCCCAATCTCTCTCTCACACTCCCAATCTCTCTCTCTCACACTCCCAATCTCTCTCTCTCTCACACTCGCAATCTCTCTCTCACACTCCCAATCTCTCTCTCTCTCACACTCCCAATCTCTCTCTCTCTCACACTCCCAATCTCTCTCTTACCCTCCCAATCTCTCTCTCTCTCACACTCCCAATCTCTCTCTCACACTCCCAATCTCTCTCTCTCACACTCCCAATCTCTCTCTCACACTCCCAATCTCTCTCTCTCTCACACTCCCAATCTCTCTCTCACACTCCCAATCTCTCTCTCTCACACTCCCAATCTCTCTGTCTCACTCCCAATCTCTCTCTCACACTCCCAATCTCTCTCTCTCTCACACTCCCAATCTCTCTCTCTCACACACTCCCAATCTCTCTCTCTGTCACTCCCAATCTCTCTCTCTCTCACACTCCCAATCTCTCTCAGTTCAGTTCAGTTCAGTTCAAATGCTTTATTGGCATGAAAGTTTACAGAGAACCATATTGCCAAAGCTTACATAGCAAAAAGGTACAGTTTTCCAACATTCTGTAGGTGTCAATCGATTTGACATTTGTTGGGTATATACAATATTACTTTTAAACAATATTAATTTTAAACAGTCTTTCTACTTCATTTGGTACGTTCAATATTAATTTTAAACAGTCTTACTTTTAAACAGTCCTCAGGTTGTGACATGTTGTTACATATTTAGCCCCAAGGTATGGTCTGTCTCCTTCTCCTAGGACTAATCTCAATTTTGACAGATCATCCAATTCCTTGAAATCTGGGGTTGTTTGGCTTAGCTTGTTGAATAATATGTTTCTTGATGTGTTGAATTTTTCGCATTTTAGGAGGAAATGCATTTCTGTTTCAACCTCGCCATCCAGACATTGATTGCATATTCTATTCTCTCTAGGCTGCCAGGATTTCTTGTATCTGCCTTTTTCAATTTCCAGTTGGTGGTCGCTTAGTCTGTACCTGGTGAGGGTCTGTCTCTGTTTTGTGTCTCTGATGGTCGTGAGGTAGTCTGCCAGTTTATATTCTCTTTTTAGGGCCCGGTAACATTCTAATCTGCTTTGGCTTTCGGTTATTTTGTTCCAATGTTCCAGGTAGGTTTCTTTGCATTTTTTAATGATTTGGTTCACTCGGATTGGTGTTTGGACGGCTGTGTTGGTCTGGGGCTGGTCAGGGTCCGGCTGAGTACTTAGTTTCAGTAGCAGCTGACTCAGGGGACTCTTTTCTGGGTTTAGCTCTTGGGTCTGAAAGGCTTTGAAATGAAGGGTGTCTGGGGAGCTAGATTTGAGGTGATTTAGGAAGTTTAGTGCTCGTTTTTGGATGTTTATTATCAGTGGGTATCTGCCTAGTTCGGCTCTGCATGCATTTGTTGGCGTTTTTCTTTGGGTGCGAAGGATGCTTCGGCAGAATTCTGCATGTAGGGCTTCTATTGTGTGTTTTTCCCATTTAGTGTAGCTTTGGTGATTTAGCGGGCCCCATACTTCACTACCGTACAGTGCAATGGGCAGGATTATGCTGTCAAAAATTTTGAGCCAGATTTTGATTGGGATTTGGATGTTGTAGAATTTTCTTTTTATTGCATATAGGGCTCTTCGGGCTTTTTCTTTTAGTGCATTCACTGCTATGCTGAAGCTCCCTGATGCTGTTAGTTAGACCAAGGTAGGTGTAGCTCATAGTGTGTCCTATAGTGGTATCACTGAGGGTAAACTGGTATTTGTTTTCCTGACATCTGGGTCTTTTCTGAAAAATCATGATGTTGGTTTTCTTTAGATTTACTGTTAGAGCCCAATTTTGGCAGTATTTGTCGAGTAGGTCTAGTTGTTGCTGTAATCCCTGTTCTGTGGGAGACAGCAGAACCAGGTCGTCCGCATAGAACAGGGACTTCACTTCTCCATCCAGGAGACGGAGACCTGGTGACTCGCTTTGCTCCAGCATGTCTGCTAATTCATTTATGTATATGTTGAACAGGGTCGGGCTCAAATTGCAGCCCTGCCGGACGCCTCTTCTCTGGGTGAAGAAATCGGTGCGTTTGTCTCCAATCTTGACCCCGCATTTGTTTTTCAGATACATTGATTTAATAAGGTCATAGACTTTGCCCCCTATTCCACACTGAAGAAGTTTATAATAGAGCCCTTCGTGCCATATAGAGTCAAAGGCTTTCTTGAAGTCGATGAAACAGGCGAATATTTTCCCATTTTTTGTTTGGTGTTTATGTTTTTCGATGAGGGTGTGAAGGGTATAGATATGGTCGGCGGTGCGGTGTTTTGGAAGAAAGCCTATTTGGTTTTTTCTGAGGATATTATGTTTGTTAAGAAAATCAAGTAATCTACTATTTCGAATACTGCAGAATAACTTCCCTAGACAACTGTTGACACAGATGCCGCGCTAGTTATTTGGGTCTGATTTGTTTCCACTTTTATATATGGGGGAGATTAGTCCTTGGCACCAGATATCGGGAAAACAGCCTGAGCGTAATATGATGTTGAATAGTTTGAGTATCGCACCCTGCATCTCCATATTGCTGAACTTTAGCATTTCATTTTTGATGTTGTCTGGGCCACAGGCTTTCTTTAGGTGGAGAGATTTTGTTTTTGTGGCCAGTTCTTTCCATGTGATTGGGGAGTCTAGAGGGTTTTGGTTGTCTCTCTCTCACACTCCCAACCTCTCTCTCTCTCTCACTCCCAATCTCTCTCTCTCTCTCACACTCCCAATCTCTCTCTCTCTCTCACACTCCCAATCTCTCTCTCTCTCTCACTCCCAATCTCTCTCTCTCTCTCACACTCCCAATCTCTCTCTCTAACACTCCCAATCTCTCTCTCTCTCTCACACTCCCAATCTCTCTCTCTCTCACTCCCAATCTCTCTCTCTCTCACACTCCCAATCTCTCTCTCTCTCACACACTCCCAATCTCTCTCTCTCTCTCACACTCCCAATCTCTCTCTCTCTCACACTCCCAATCTCTCTCTCTCTCACACTCCCAATCTCTCTCTCTCTCACACTCCCAATCTCTCTCTCTCACACTCCCAATCTCTCTCTCACACTCCCAATCTCTCTCTCTCACACTCCCAATCTCTCTCTCTCACACTCCCAATCTCTCTCTCTCTCACACTCCCAATCTCTCTCTCTCTCACACTCCCAATCTCTCTCTCTCTCACACTCCCAATCTCTCTCTCTCACACTCCCAATCTCTCTCTCACACTCCCAATCTCTCTCTCTCACACTCCCAATCTCTCTCTCTCACACTCCCAATCTCTCTCTCTCTCACACTCCCAATCTCTCTCTCTCTCACACTCCCAATCTCTCGCTCTCTCACACTCCCAATCTCTCTCTCACACTCCCAATCTCTCTCTCTCTCACTCCCAGTCTCTCTCTCTCTCACTCCCAATCTCTCTTTCTCTCACTCAGTTCAGTTCAGTTCAGTTCAGTTCAAATGCTTTATTGGCATGAAAGTTTACAGAGAACCATATTGCCAAAGCTTACATAGCAAAAAGGTACAGTTTTCCAACATTCTGTAGGTGTCAATCGATTTGACATTTGTTGGGTACATACAATATTACTTTTAAACAATATTAATTTTAAACAGTCTTTCTACTTCATTTGGTACGTTCAATATTAATTTTAAACAGTCTTACTTTTAAACAGTCCTCAGGTTGTGACATGTTGTTACATATTTAGCCCCAAGGTATGGTCTGTCTCCTTCTCCTAGGACTAATCTCAATTTTGACAGATCATCCAATTCCTTGAAATCTGGGGTTGTTTGGCTTAGCTTGTTGAATAATATGTTTCTTGATGTGTTGAATTTTTCGCATTTTAGGAGGAAATGCATTTCTGTTTCAACCTCGCCAGCCAGACATTGATCGCATATTCTATTCTCTCTAGGCTGCCAGGATTTCTTGTATCTGCCTTTTTCAATTTCCAGTTGGTGGTCGCTTAGTCTGTACCTGGTGAGGGTCTGTCTCTGTTTTGTGTCTCTGATGGTCGTGAGGTAGTCTGCCAGTTTATATTCTCTTTTTAGGGCCCGGTAACATTCTAATCTGCTTTGGCTCCCAATCTCTCTCTCTCACACTCCCAATCTCTCTCTCTCTCACACTCCCAATCTCTCTCTCTCTCACACTCCCAATCTCTCTCTCTCACACTCCCAATCTCTCTCTCTCTCACACTCGCAATCTCTCTCTCACACTCCCAATCTCTCTCTCTCACACTCCCAATCTCTCTCTCTCTCACACTCCCAATCTCTCTCTCTCTCACACTCCAAATCTCTCGCTCTCTCACACTCCCAATCTCTCTCTCACACTCCCAATCTCTCTCTCTCACTCCCAGTCTCTCTCTCTCTCACTCCCAATCTCTCTCTCTCTCACACTCCCAATCTCTCTCTCTCTCACACTCCCAATCTCTCTCTCTCTCACACTCCCAATCTCTCTCTCTCTCACACTCCCAATCTCTCTCTCCCTCACACTCCCAATCTCTCCCTCTCACACTCCCAATCTCTCTCTCACACTCCCAATCTCTCTCTCACACTCCCAATCTCTCTCTCACACTCCCAATCTCTCTCTCTCACACTCCCAATCTCTCTCTCTCTCACACTCGCAATCTCTCTCTCACACTCCCAATCTCTCTCTCTCTCACACTCCCAATCTCTCTCTCTCTCACACTCCCAATCTCTCTCTTACCCTCCCAATCTCTCTCTCTCTCACACTCCCAATCTCTCTCTCACACTCCCAATCTCTCTCTCTCACACTCCCAATCTCTCTCTCACACTCCCAATCTCTCTCTCTCTCACACTCCCAATCTCTCTCTCACACTCCCAATCTCTCTCTCTCACACTCCCAATCTCTCTGTCTCACTCCCAATCTCTCTCTCACACTCCCAATCTCTCTCTCTCTCACACTCCCAATCTCTCTCTCTCACACACTCCCAATCTCTCTCTCTCTCACTCCCAATCTCTCTCTCTCTCACACTCCCAATCTCTCTCTCTCTCTCACACTCCCAACCTCTCTCTCTCTCTCACTCCCAATCTCTCTCTCTCTCTCACACTCCCAATCTCTCTCTCTCTCTCACACTCCCAATCAGTTCAGTTCAGTTCAGTTCAAATGCTTTATTGGCATGAAAGTTTACAGAGAACCATATTGCCAAAGCTTACATAGCAAAAAGGTACAGTTTTCCAACATTCTGTAGGTGTCAATCGATTTGACATTTGTTGGGTATATACAATATTACTTTTAAACAATATTAATTTTAAACAGTCTTTCTACTTCATTTGGTATGTTCAATATTAATTTTAAACAGTCTTACTTTTAAACAGTCCTCAGGTTGTGACATGTTGTTACATATTTAGCCCCAAGGTATGGTCTGTCTCCTTCTCCTAGGACTAATCTCAATTTTGACAGATCATCCAATTCCTTGAAATCTGGGGTTGTTTGGCTTAGCTTGTTGAATAATATGTTTCTTGATGTGTTGAATTTTTCGCATTTTAGGAGGAAATGCATTTCTGTTTCAACCTCGCCAGCCAGACATTGATCGCATATTCTATTCTCTCTAGGCTGCCAGGATTTCTTGTATCTGCCTTTTTCAATTTCCAGTTGGTGGTCGCTTAGTCTGTACCTGGTGAGGGTCTGTCTCTGTTTTGTGTCTCTGATGGTCGTGAGGTAGTCTGCCAGTTTATATTCTCTTTTTAGGGCCCGGTAACATTCTAATCTGCTTTGGCTTTCGGTTATTTTGTTCCAATGTTCCAGGTAGGTTTGTTTGCATTTTTTAATGATTTGGTTCACTCGGATTGGTGTTTGGACGGCTGTGTTGGTCTGGGGCTGGTCAGGGTCCGGCTGAGTACTTAGTTTCAGTAGCAGCTGACTCAGGGGACTCTTTTCTGGGTTTAGCTCTTGGGTCTGAAAGGCTTTGAAATGAAGGGTGTCTGGGGAGCTAGATTTGAGGTGATTTAGGAAGTTTAGTGCTCGTTTTTGGATGTTTATTATCAGTGGGTATCTGCCTAGTTCGGCTCTGCATGCATTTGTTGGCGTTTTTCTTTGGGTGCGAAGGATGCTTCGGCAGAATTCTGCATGTAGGGCTTCTATTGTGTGTTTTTCCCATTTAGTGTAGCTTTGGTGATTTAGCGGGCCAATCTCTCTCTCTCTCTCACTCCCAATCTCTCTCTCTCTCTCACACTCCCAATCTCTCTCTCTAACACTCCCAATCTCTCTCTCTCTCTCACACTCCCAATCTCTCTCTCTCTCACTCCCAATCTCTCTCTCTCTCTCACACTCCCAATCTCTCTCTCTCTCACACACTCCCAATCTCTCTCTCTCTCACACACTCCCAATCTCTCTCTCTCTCTCACACTCCCAATCTCTCTCTCTCTCACACTCCCAATCTCTCTCTCTCTCACACTCCCAATCTCTCTCTCTCTCACACTCCCAATCTCTCTCTCTCACACTCCCAATCTCTCTCTCACACTCCCAATCTCTCTCTCTCACACTCCCAATCTCTCTCTCTCACACTCCCAATCTCTCTCTCTCTCACACTCCCAATCTCTCTCTCTCTCACACTCCCAATCTCTCTCTCTCACACTCCCAATCTCTCTCTCACACTCCCAATCTCTCTCTCTCACACTCCCAATCTCTCTCTCTCACACTCCCAATATCTCTCTCTCACACTCCCAGTCTCCCTCTGTCACACTCCCAATCTCTCTCTCTCTCACACTCCGAATCTCTCTCTCTCACACACTCCCAATCTCTCTCTCTCACACACTCCCAATCTCTCTCTCTCTCTCACACTTCCAATCTCTCTCTTTCACACAGTCCCAATCTCTCTCTCTCTCAAACTCCCAATCTCTCTCTCTCACTCCCAATCTCTCCCTCTCTCTCTCACATTCCCAATCTCTCTCTCTCACACTCCCAATCTCTCCCTCTCTCTCTCACACTCCCAATCTCTCTCTTTCACTCATTCCCAATCTATCTCTCTCTCTCTCACACTCCCAATCTCTCTCAAGTTCAAGTTCAAATGCTTTATTGGCATGAAAGTTTACAGAGAACCATATTGCCAAAGCTTACATAGCAACACTCTCACACTCCCAATCTCTCTCTCTCTCACACTCCCAATCTCTCTCTCTCTCACTCCCAATCTCTCTCTCTCTCACACTCCCAATCTCTCTCTCTCTCACACTCCCAATCTCTCTCTCTCACACTCCCAATCTCTCTCTCTCACACTCACAATCTCTCTCTCACACTCCCAATCTCTCTCTCTCTCACACTCCCAATCTCTCTCTCTCTCACTCCCAATCTCTGTCTCTCTCACACTCCCAATCTCTCTCTCTTACACTCCCAATCTCTCTCTCTCTCTCACACTCCCAATCTCTCTCTCTCTCACACTCCCAATCTCTCTCTCTCACACTCCCAATTTCTCTCTCTCACACTCCCAATCTCTCTCTCTCACACTCCCAATCTCTCTCTCTCACACTCCCAATCTCTCTCTCTCTCACACTCGCAATCTCTCAGTTCAGTTCAGTTCAGTTCAAATGCTTTATTGGCATGAAAGTTTACAGAGAACCATATTGCCAAAGCTTACATAGCAAAAAGGTACAGTTTTCCGATATTCTGTAGGTGTCAATCGATTTGACATTTGTTGGGTACATACAATATTACTTTTAAACAATATTAATTTTAAACAGTCTTTCTACTTCATTTGGTACGTTCAATATTAATTTTAAACAGTCTTACTTTTAAACAGTCCTCAGGTTGTGACATGTTGTTACATATTTGGCCCCAAGGTATGGTCTGTCTCCTTCTCCTAGGACTAATCTCAATTTTGACAGATCATCCAATTCCTTGAAATCTGGGGTTGTTTGGCTTAGCTTGTTGAATAATATGTTTCTTGATGTGTTGAATTTTTCGCATTTTAGGAGGAAATGCATTTCTGTTTCAACCTCGCCAGCCAGACATTGATCGCATATTCTATTCTCTCTAGGCTGCCAGGATTTCTTGTATCTGCCTTTTTCAATTTCCAGTTGGTGGTCGCTTAGTCTGTACCTGGTGAGGGTCTGTCTCTGTTTTGTGTCTCTGATGGTCGTGAGGTAGTCTGCCAGTTTATATTCTCTTTTTAGGGCCCGGTAACATTCTAATCTGCTTTGGCTTTCGGTTATTTTGTTCCAATGTTCCAGGTAGGTTTGTTTGCATTTTTTAATGATTTGGTTCACTCGGATTGGTGTTTGGACGGCTGTGTTGGTCTGGGGCTGGTCAGGGTCCGGCTGAGTACTTAGTTTCAGTAGCAGCTGACTCAGGGGACTCTTTTCTGGGTTTAGCTCTTGGGTCTGAAAGGCTTTGAAATGAAGGGTGTCTGGGGAGCTAGATTTGAGGTGATTTAGGAAGTTTAGTGCTCGTTTTTGGATGTTTATTATCAGTGGGTATCTGCCTAGTTCGGCTCTGCATGCATTTGTTGGCGTTTTTCTTTGGGTGCGAAGGATGCTTCGGCAGAATTCTGCATGTAGGGCTTCTATTGTGTGTTTTTCCCATTTAGTGTAGCTTTGGTGATTTAGCGGGCCCCATACTTCACTACCGTACAGTGCAATGGGCAGGATTATGCTGTCAAATATTTTGAGCCAGATTTTGATTGGGATTTGGATGTTGTAGAATTTTCTTTTTATTGCATATAGGGCTCTTCGGGCTTTTTCTTTTAGTGCATTCACTGCTATGCTGAAGCTCCCTGATGCTGTAATAGTTAGACCAAGGTAGGTGTAGCTCATAGTGTGTCCTATAGTGGTATCACTGAGGGTAAACTGGTATTTGTTTTCCTGACATCTGGGTCTTTTCTGAAAAATCATGATGTTGGTTTTCTTTAGATTTACTGTTAGAGCCCAATTTTGGCAGTATTTGTCGAGTAGGTCTAGTTGTTGCTGTAATCCCTGTTCTGTGGGAGACAGCAGAACCAGGTCGTCCGCATAGAACAGGGACTTCACTTCTCCATCCAGGAGACGGAGACCTGGTGACTCGCTTTGCTCCAGCATGTCTGCTAATTCATTTATGTATATGTTGAACAGGGTCGGGCTCAAATTGCAGCCCTGCCGGACGCCTCTTCTCTGGGTGAAGAAATCGGTGCGTTTGTCTCCAATTTTGACCCCGCATTTGTTTTTCAGATACATTGATTTAATAAGGTCATAGACTTTGCCCCCTATTCCACACTGAAGAAGTTTATAATAGAGCCCTTCGTGCCATATAGAGTCAAAGGCTTTCTTGAAGTCGATGAAACAGGCGAATATTTTCCCATTTTTTGTTTGGTGTTTATGTTTTTCAATGAGGGTGTGAAGGGTATAGATATGGTCGGCGGTGCGGTGTTTTGGAAGAAAGCCTATTTGTTTTTTTCTGAGGATATTATGTTTGTTAAGAAAATCAAGTAATCTACTATTTAGAATACTGCAGAATAACTTCCCTAGACAACTGTTGACACAGATGCCGCGGTAGTTATTTGGGTCTGATTTGTTTCCACTTTTATATATGGGGGAGATTAGTCCTTGGCACCAGATATCGGGAAAACAGCCTGAGCGTAATATGATGTTGAATAGTTTGAGTATCGCACCCTGCATCTCCATATTGCTGAACTTTAGCATTTCATTTTTGATGTTGTCTGGGCCACAGGCTTTCTTTAGGTGGAGAGATTTTGTTTTTGTGGCCAGTTCTTTCCATGTGATTGGGGAGTCTAGAGGGTTTTGGTTGTCTTTAATTGTTGCTTCTAATGTGTGGAGTTTTTCTGTGACCTGATGTTGACTTGGGTTTGTTTTGTTTATTGGGATGTCTTTGTAGAGGTTTTCAAAATGTGTTCTCCAGATGTCGCCATCTTGGATTGGTAATGCTTGCAATTGTGTTGTACTCAGGTTATTCCACATTTCCCAGAATTGTTTTGGATTGGTGGAGTTTTCAATTTCTTCGAGTATTTTGTGGGTATAGTTTTGTGTTTTGTTCCTAATGGTGTGTTTATATCTTTTGAGGGTTTCATTGTATCTAGTACGTAGGTCCGGATTGTTTGGTTGCCGATGCTTTTGGTTTGATATTTTTCTCAGGTCTTTTCTGGCATTTTTGCATTCGTGGTCAAACCATTTCATATTTTTATTTTGTCTTTTGTGACGCTTCCTCTTCTGTTTCACGAGGTCGGCTTTTACAGCTGCCTCATGGAAGATCATATTTATATCCTCTATGGCCGTGTTTACACCATCTCTGGTGATCTCATATAGATTTTCTTTAAATTTGGAAATTTTACTTGTGAGATCAGGTGAATTTAGTGCTGTGATGAATTTATCTCCACTGCCTGGGGCCCATCTGTATGTCTGGTTTATTTTATGTAGCTTACTGTGTTCCTTTTTTGTGTCTGTAGTTTGGGCAGAAAGTTTAAGGTACACATTTATTTGGTTATGGTCTGAGAGGGGGGATTGCTGCCTGACAGTGAATGCGTTGATATCGCAGGGGTCCAGGTCAGTGATTGTGTAGTCTCACACTCCCAATCTCTCTCTCTCACACTCCCAATCTCTCTCTCTCACACTCCCAATTCCAATTCCAATTCCAATTAAAATGCTTTATTGGCATGAAAGTTTACAGAGAACCATATTGCCAAAGCTTACATAGCAAAAAGGTACAGTTTTCCAACATTCTGTAGGTGTCAATCGATTTGACATTTGTTGGGTACATACAATATTACTTTTAAACAATATTAATTTTAAACAGTCTTTGTACTTCATTTGGTACGTTCAATATTAATTTTAAACAGTCTTAATTTTTAAACAGTCCTCAGGTTGTGACATGTTTGTTACATATTTGGCCCCAAGGTATGGTCTGTCTCCTTCTCCTAGGACTAATCTCAATTTTGACAGATCATCCAATTCCTTGAAATCTGGGGTTGTTTGGCTTAGCTTTCTCTCTCTCTCTCTCTCACACTCCCAATCTCTCTCTCTCTCACACTCCCAATCTCTCTCTCTCTCACACTCCCAATCTCTCTCTCTCACACTCCCAATCTCTCGCTCTCTCACTAACTCCAATCTCTCTCTCACAACTCCCAATCTCTCTCTCTCTCACTCCCAGTCTCTCTCTCTCTCACTCCCAATCTCTCTCTCTCATCACTCCCAATCTCTCTCTCTCTCTCACACTCCCAATCTCTCTCTCTCACACTCCCAATCTCTCTCTCTCTCACACTCCAATCTCTCTCTCACACTCACCAATCTCTCTCTCTCACACTCCAATCTCTCTCTCTCTCACACTCCAATCTCTCTCTCACACTCCCAATCTCTTCTCTCACACACTCCCAATCTCTCTCTCTCACACACTCCCAATTTCTCTCTCTCTCTCACACTCCCCAATCTCTCTCTTTCACAACACTCACAATCTCTCTCTCTCTCACACTCCCAATCTCTCTCTCTCACTCCCAATCTCTCCCTCTCTCTCTCACACTCCCAATCTCTCTCTCTCACACTCCAATCTCTCCCTCTCTCTCTCACACATACACTCCCAATCTCTCTCTTCACACACTCCCAATCTCTCTCTCTCTCTCTACACTCCCAATCTCTCTCTCTCACACTCCCAATCTCTCTCTCTCTCACACTCCCAATCTCTCTCTCTCTCACACTCCCAATCTCTCTCTCTCACTCTCCCAATCTCTCTCTCACACTCCCAATCTCTCTCTCTCACACTCGCAATCTCTCTCTCACACTCCCAATCTCTCTCTCTCTCACACTCCCAATCTCTCTCTCTCTCTCTCACTCCCAATCTCTGTCTCTCACACTCCCAATCTCTCTCTCTCACACTCCCAATCTCTCTCTCTCTCACACTCTCCAATCTCTCTCTCACACTCCCAATCTCTCTCTCACACTCCCAATCTCTCTCTCTCTCACACTCCCAATCTCTCTCTCTCTCACACTCCCAGTCTCTCTCTCTCTCACACTCCCAATCTCTCTCTCTCACACTCCCAATCTCTCGCTCTCTCACACTCCCAATCTCTCTCTCTCACACTCCCAATCTCTCGCTCTCTCACACTCCCAATCTCTCTCACACACTCCCAATCTCTCTCTCTCTCACTCCAGTCTCTCTCTCTCTCACTCCCAATCTCTCTCTCTCTCACTCCCAGTCTCTCTCTCTCTCACTCCCAATCTCTCTCTCTCTCACACTCCCAATCTCTCTCTCTCTCACACTCCAAATCTCTCTCTCTCTCACACTCTCCCAATCTCTCCTCTCACACTCCCAATCTCTCTCTCAACATCTCCCAATCTCTCTCTCTCTCACACTCCCAATCTCTCTCTCTCTCACCTCCCAATCTCTCTCTCTCACACTCCCAATCTC